>NC_033799.1:57540268-57579688 GCF_001876935.1 Asparagus officinalis | reverse complement strand
TGATCGCTGTCCCTGAAACATCGAATAGTGGTCAGAAATAGCAATTTGGAAATGCAGAAAAAAAAAAGATAGGTGACTAACCTTGCTCCAAATCCGCCTCATAGTCTTCAGGGTCTCCGCCTGAGGCCTCTCCAGCAGAACTAAAGGCCCTGTGACCTTCTGCATCAAGTCGGCGGGTCTTGCCCTGAGCCCTCTGTGATCGAGCACCGTCCTGGATAACACGAGAATCAAGCTGAGAGGCTTCTTCGGCCACCAACTCTTCGATAGGCTTCACACGGACAGTCTTATTAGCTGCTAGCAACCACTTGCAGCTCAGGAAAGTGAGGTTCAACTGTCGCTCAGTACCTGGGAGACTGAACCTAACTCCAGTGCAACCAGTCACGGTCCACAACCATGCACGAAGACCGTCCACCAGACCTCCATGAGCCCGAAGCTGCTGGCGCGGGTTCCCAACATAAAGCTGGTCATAACCGAACTGGCGGGCGAATCGACAAGGTAGATACGGCTCTATGAAGCACTGATTCCCCACCCGGAAAGTCAGGTAACCCGGCCTAATGTTCACTAGCCAATTAAAGCAGCCCATATCCAGATAAGTCCTATACTCCCTCGGCTTCTCCTCATCAATCAAACACTCGCCGTACCGGCTGGAGAACTGTGGAAAGCAAGTGGAGAATGCCCAGCACTTGTGGACTTGTAGCTGACGCCTGATATCGGGGAATCCTCGGCCCTCCCACTCACCATTCTCAAGCAACTGTAGAAAGGGGACAGACTGGTCTATGGCATTCGGTACTGACATCACATCGGAACGATGAAGAACGAACCAAGCCATCAAATAAATATACGGGAGCTCCACCTTAATGGTAGGAATCTGAGTCGGTTTATCATCATCTCTCCGTGTAAAAGCACCAGAAATCTGCCGAAGCCCTCGATGAATGTTAGCAACCATCACCGGAAGAAGCGAAAGTTCCTTCTTGTAGGCAAGCTGAACTGCAGGATAGAGCACTTCCAGTGGCAGAGCGTCACCAGACTGGTACGGAACCACACATTTCTTCAACCATATGGCAAGATAACCGGCAAGGAGAGTCATCGGACGAATCGGTGCGGTCGCATGATATAAGAACGATCTGAATTTAGTCCCTGCAGGAAAGCCACTCTCAGGACTGCTAATGGTATAGGATTGGGCGTTAGTCTTCTTCAGCAGCTCATTAACCTCTGAAGGAGTCAGCGGTGCCAGTTCACAAATAGATTGGCCAGAATGGCTCTCCAGATTCCTGAACAAGTATGATGCGAACTGCTTCAGGCTCACATTTGCTTTGGTCCTCTTCGCTAGGGGCTTAGACTGCGCCAAAGCAATGTGATAATGACAAGTGAGGTCCCATAAGGTCTCGTAGCGGTCGGGCATGCGATCCTTCAGCTGACTCAACTCATGGTTGGAGGGAAAGTACTCCTGGTATAACATCTGTCCCATGGGCAAACCAGAAATCTTGTGCATCTCATGTAGAGCCAAGCCCAACTCTCCGTGCCTGGTCAGAAAAGTGTTGGAATCTGGATTGTAAAGCTCGCATAGGGCAAAGAAATGCTTCGCGCTTGTAGGCAAGCCATGCATGGTGGCCCGAATGGCTGCATAAAGGCCGCAAGCATGTAACTCCTCGCTCCATCGGCTCAAGACATACTTCGTCATACGAGCCCACCAAAACCTGTCCAAAGAATGGACCCAACCATAGAATCTGTGGCGCGGTGCAGGCATCTCCCGTCCTAAGATAGCGAGGCGATTCCTCAAAGTAGAAGCAGTGGTGAGGAACTCATTGCGAGGCGGAGTATCTAGCCCCAGTACTCCAGGATGTAGTCCAACAATGTGATCTCGACTCGAACCAGGAACTGCCTGATGAGTAATATAGCCGCAGTGAACGCTCTCATGTTCCTTTGTCAAACTCCACGACATCTCCCGCTTCACAGCTTGGCGCCTGAGCTCAGTCAAAGAACGGTGTCGAGGAATCTTCGGCAAATACATATAACGACTGCCAGTCTGGTAAAGCCACTGCTCAGCCTCAATAAATACTGCATCGGGATCCCTGGTAGAGTCTCCAAACAAGAAGTCAGTCTTCCTAAGAGACTGAACGGAACTGGCATCCTGCACGAGAGGCGCATCTGTGATCAGCTGGCGAAGAGCTTGATGGCCACCTTCCCTCACCACTTGGACAACTTCCAACGACGTGCCCGGAGCAAACTGGGAGGTGAACGGAATGGGCGAAAAGTCATCAGATGTGGAATAATACTCATCACGACGTCCATTCACCGCATGCGATGAAAAAGCTCCGGAAGGATATTCCACTGAAAACAAGCAGTTAAGTGTTTGTTAATTTCAGATATAAAAGGAAATTGAATTCATCTTACAAATTGGTAAGATAGAGTCATTGCCTTATAAAGGGCGAGACGATTTGGCCACATTGCGCATTTATAAGATAGGGTATATCGACAATATATCCCTGCCTTATAAAGCACAATGCAGCGTCAAAACGCCCCCTTTATTATGAGATGTGGTTTTGACCAAGCAAAACCCATCTTTAAAGCGTCGATCCTCACCAAGGAGAATCAAGGCTTTTCCCGATCGCCTCACCAAGGAGAGCAAAATAGGGTAAAAGGACTAAATTGCAAAATTCTCAGAAGAAGAGGGTTAATTTGCAAAATTTCCATAAAGCGTCGATCCTCACCAAGGAGAACCAAGGCCTTTCCCGGTTGCCTCACCAAGGAGAACAACGGGGGGTAAAATGGACTAATTTGCAAATATCCAGAAAAAAGAGGACTAATTTGTAAATTTTCGAAAAAGGTCAAAAAATTGCTCACCAGCATATGAGGGAGGCGCGCCATCAACCGATGCAGCAGGAAAACGACCTCTCGATACTCGCGACATAATGGCCTACAGAAAAAGAATTCAAGAGGTCAGATCTAGAAATAAAAATCACTTTTTTATCCCCTAAAAAGGCGAGCTTGAGGCATCAAATCACTCCCTCAACCCTTATATGCGATCCCGCTATTCCATACACTAGATCAAACATGAAATAGATCAAGATTATGGAGATATACCTGAGGGGAAGCTCGAGGATCCGACAAAAATTAGATCTTGGAAGTGCTCGAACCACGCGCTCGAGGGGCTCGAAGGAAAGTCTAAATATGGAAGTTTCGAGGGATTTCTCAGTCAAGGATCAAAAGGAAGGATGAATCTAAGACGAAGATCGAGTTTTGAGGGAGAACGGAGGCTCGAGGGAAGAGAAATTCAAAAAGGAGGCAAAAAGGGGGGGGCCGGCCCTAGGGTAAAGAAAAAAGAAAAGAAAAAGACCCCCTTTATATAAGGTGGACCGGGTTGAACCAAACCGAACCGAACCGGACCGGACCCAGTTCGAACCAAAATCCAAATTGAAGCCGAACCGAGCATCGAAACGACTTCAAATCGAGCGACGGTTCAGTCCATCATTCACTCACCCCTCTCCCATTTGTTCGGAGGAGTTGGAGGATTTTTTGAGCCGATTTACTGCCTTTTTTGGCTCATTTTAAGCCGGTTCAGCTCATTTAGGCACAAAAACACTCCGAAAAGTATACGAGTATAAACTGCTTCTTAATACTCCAATAAGGTATATGAGTATAAACTATTCCCTATTTTTGGTTTGAGAAGTTCCTGGAGAATATTGTTTATAAATATTCTTAAGGATAACTCAACCACACTACGCCGGACAACGCGTTGTGCATAAAGACTCGACGCCACAATCAATGGTCAGCTCAAAGGAATCGACTTCAAGTTCAGAAAATTCCGACAAACGGTCAGACAATAAATGCAGCACCGGAACTCTTACAGACTTTCGACAAAGCACCGAAAAGCCTGGAGAATTGAAGGAGTCAAGAACAGAAGCCATTCCGAGGTCCCGTTATACCGACTGAAGGTAGGGACAATCATATCCAAAGTATCCCAGACTCTTCTATAAAAGAACGAGACTGAAATACTTTGGAGGGGGTATCTGTAGGCATATAAAATTGCTTATAGGTCCCCTAGCATAGCTCGGCACAAACCGACGAACCAACGAGGCGACGAGATCGACGAATCGCACAGAAGCGACGGAATGCATCCACCCGCGTGCAGAATCAAGCTAATGAGTTGAGGAATCAACGAGCCATCCAACCAAGGGGAAACTCGGACGAATCACGATCGAATCAAGATCAATTTCGGACTCGAACTCAGAAGCGGATTTACTGCCAAATCAGGAATCCAACTTACTGCCAAATCAGATCAACCAATCAGAGTCTCAATCAACCGAATCACGGACAGAACCGGAAACAACGGAAAACGACTCGAAAAAGTCGGAAAACACCGCCCGCGGGGGCTCGGCCAAAGCCGAGCCACCTCAAGGCGGCTCGGCCTTAGCCGAGCCACCTTGAGGTGGCTCGGTGGCCGAGCCACCTCAAGGTGGCTCGGCCAAGGCCGAGCCCCTACCTTGTTTGGGATGATCATGGTTGTTCCAAAAGAATGTTGGAGGCGTTCCTTCGTTACATAAGACGATCGAAGTGGCATATACAAGTCAGCATTATCATACAGTTCTCTTACCACATCATCAAGAGACAAGGAGTACTCTAAATCATCTTTTATTTCAATATCGGCAAGTTGCCAGTTACAACCTCCATCTGACGATTGTTCATCGTCAAGATTGATTACAAAGGGTACAATGTCATTTAAAACAAAATCGCCATTGTAATCGAATCTGGCTTCAGAATCAGCTTCTTCTCCGCTGTCTGTGCCCTGGGCCGATGGTTCAGTATCGGATTCGTTACCATAAAGGAGAGAATCAGTGAAATAATTCTCATACCCTTTAAATGGTTGCTTATCCGCGACCACCGGCCTAACCTTATTATCAGTGCCGACATATGACATATTTCAGACACTGATGTAAGGTGGAGGGAACTATAACATTACTATGGATCCAAGGCCGACCCAATAGTAAATTATAGGATGTCTCAGCATCTATCACGTAACACGTGACCTCCATCTTCAGATCGCCCATTTGGCATTTTATTCGGATCTTCCCCAAAGGCCTTGACCCGCTTGTATTGAATCTGTAAATGACTGTGCTTGTAGACGCCAATTTGCTGACTGGAATGCCAAGGCTATGCATTAGGCGAAGCGGCATAATGCTCACAGAGGAACCCGGATCTACTTGGATTCGATTGACCTTGCTGGAGCCAATGTACCCGACAAAATACAAGGGCCGATCATGGTTTGAATTCTTCGTCTGCATGTCTTCTTTGGTGAAGGTGATGCAGGGAATGTTCTTAGCTGCCACATTGCACTGTTGAGCTAACAGTTCTAGTTCCTCAGGCGTCGGTTTGATCCGAGTGAGGAATGATTCCGAATCGGCCAAGGCCTCTTGCAATGCTTCTCTAGTTTCTTTAGACAGCCGCAGCAACTCATATAGCATTATTCGCGCTGGAATATTAGCTAGCTGAGCCATGATGTCGAAGGCACGCGGAGTTTTCGAACTCTCTGGTTTATCCTTTCCAATCGGGCGACTGAAACGAGACTGCTTCGGATTCTGCACCTCTTGGGGATTCTTCTCTTTTGGTTTATTCACCGGCTGTCGTAGAACTTCTTTACCCGGTGTGGGACTTGTAATCACCCCCATCTCTGTGAGAGTTTTTGCTGGTCCCCGTTTGTTCACCCCCTGCTCACTAGGTGGCGGATAGTTGTAGTGATATTCGTTTCCGCCTAGGGTCGCAAAAACTTCTTGTTCTTCTTCAGAGAGCGGGAAAGCTATGATTCTTTCGTCATCTTCTCCTGGGATAGCAGAGACTCCGCAGCAAGACTTTCCTTTCTCTTTGGACTTCTTCTTGGATGACGATCCAGCCCATTGTTCATCTTTAATCAGATCGGGATGAACCCAGAGGATTTCACTGTTTGGGGCTGTATGTGGCACAAGCCCTTTTTGGCGCTGTCCATGTGGGTCATCATTCACCGTCTTCATTCCCACCTTGGTGACGCGTTTCGGCTCGAACCATGTTGTGGGCACCGATCCAAAACTGATTGACACTGCGTTTGCCACCACATTCTTGGCTGGTTTCGGGGTTATGACCCCTACGTCGATTAACGCCTGGATCTTGTCCTTGAGGTGGTAGCATGATCTCGTAGGGTGATGGACCGCTCTGTGGTACGCGCAGTACTTTGGATCCGTCACCTTGTTGGCTCCCTCTTGATCCACGATTGCCGGCAACTGGATTTTGTTGTTCTCCAATAAGTATTTGAAGATGCCGGGAATTTCATCATCCTTGAAAGAGTAGACTTTGGGGAACTTCGGCTCCAAAGACTTTTGTTTCTGAGGCCGTTGTTGCCAATGCGGCTGGGATTGTTGTGGCGCTCATTGCTGCTGTTGTTGCTGAGGTTGCAATTGAAAAGTTTGGTTAGCATCAACGGCATTAGCATGAGCTTTACCTTTTCCTTTTTGGTTGAAGTTCTGTTTCGGAGGATTTGTTGCCGGTTGGCTTCTCTCCGCCTTCTTTCTCCTGAGGAATCGCTCAGCTTGCTCTCCTCGAACTTTCAGATCCTTCCATGTCTTGGATGGTGCTGTGCCCATTGCTTCCAACACGTCCAGCGAAAGGTTGTTGTGGCAGGTCTGGAGGATGAATTCCTCGGTGATCGGGTCCCGGCAATTCATCGCCTTGTTCCGGAACCTTTTGACGAAGGTGTCGACTAACTCCCCGTCTTTCTGCTTCTCATCGAGCAACGATCCGATAGATATCTCGGTGTCGTCGTCGAAGAAGTTGGCCAGGAACTTGGTCTCCATGTCATCCCAGCTGTTCACGCTGCCTGGCTTGAGGCGGCGATACCAATCGAAGGCGGCTCCGCGAAGAGTGCCGACGAATGACCGCACCATCAGAGGCTCATTACCAGAGATGACTCCCAACTTGGTTGCGACGACTCGGCTCGCCTTGCTGGTTCGTCAATGCTTGGATTTGTTGGTCATGCATTTCTCTCATGTTCTGCATGGTCATCTGCATCTCGAACCTGAAAGTTTCCTACTACTTAGCTAAAGCGTCTTCAATCATCTTGGCAATTTGCTCCGCACTTATCATAAGCGCCTCGCGGGGTTGTCCCTCGCTGGATACCGTATTATCTGATGCAACTGCGGAGCCGGCATCAGATTCTTCATCTTCTGAAGGGCGTCTTGTCCGAACCCTACCATAGGTTGCTCGCTCGATGGTTCCGGACTGCAGACGGGTTCTAGGCCGGGAGGCTCTCAGAATCGACTCGAAATCATCCCGTGCCGATGTCCCCTTGCTGGTCATGTTGGCAGTGACCCTTGAACGTTCACCGTCTTCGACCATTGTTCTTCTTCTTCGGAAACGTCTAGTCCTTGGCTTTGGCGTTTCCATGCTGAGTCTTTCAAAAACTGAGACTCTTTCGGGGACCGCCTTGATGCAGTTGCATTCAGACAATACCGCCCGAATGAGTTTGGAACAGGGACATTGAATTTCCTGTTCTCGGGGACTCCTCTTCCTGGTTCTATTCGTACCCCCAGCACGATAGTACAACTCGTCATTTTGACAGTCGGAGTAACCTATCGTGTGCGGGCACGACTTCTCAGGTATAACACTATCACTATCAGATGATAATGTTTTCATCTGAGGTTGGATTGCCTTCTTTGGGCTTCCAAGAGTCACACGCCTCGAAACGCGCATTTGTGGGTGTGAATCTTTAGCAGGCTCCTGCACTTCGATGCGCAAAGTTGTGCGTTTGGGTGCCACGATTTTCTCCAAATGTTGAGGGTTGCGGCAACCCCCAGCATGTTGAATTGTTTGGGACTTCTTCATTGGCCCCAACCGTTCTTGAACTGGAGCTTTACCTCGTTCTTTGGGAAGTGGACCGAGGTGCTCCAAAACTGACTTCCTCCTCTGGGATGGTCTTGTGGGATCTCCCAGAACAGTTGCGGAAATTACCAGCGACTTAGGTTGATCCGCCGTAGTTTGAACTTTCGGCGGCTGCAGTTGTTGTTCCTTGGTCTGGACCGCCGCTTCAGACTTTGGCCTCCAAACCATACGAGTTGATGGCGGTTTCTTGACCACCTCCTTCTGTAGCTTCCGACGGGCTTCTTCAGCTTTGGCCCGTACTTGCGCCGATAATGCGCGGCGCTTGCGGATACGCTCCTCCAGCGTCGTACGGTTCCGTTTGACCCGGACCCACTCCATCGTTGATGGCTTGGAGGAACCATTCTTCACTTGATGTTGAGGCTGTTTGCCTCGTTTGTTCTTCAGATCCGCATTGTAGCGGACCCCGTCAACGGACTCCATGGCCTTGGCGAATTGCTTCGCGAGGCGTTGACGCTGCCTCTGGCGAGCTCTCTTAGAGAGAGTCACCACGCCTTCGATGGCGGATTTGACCTGCTTAGAGGCCAATGGGACTTCACCCGACGCAACTTCGGCGTCGATCGGGGTGAGGTTGTCGTTGGTGGCTTCAACTTCTTCGCACCAACGGACTTTTCTCCTGGAGGAGAACTTCTGGAATTTCTTGGACTTACGGGGGGAGGTTGATCCAGATGAGGACACGTACTCCTCGTACTTCTGCTGGTCGAACTCATACTCGACCTCCTCCACGACCGGGATCGAGATCCGCGGCTGCGACGCTCCGATCTCGGCAGCGAGATCGGTGGCTCCCACTGTGGTCGCCAGATTGTTCGCTCGAAAAATCGTTGCTTTCTTCATTGATTCCATTGCTATCTTGAATAACAGTTTTTCGGTTATAGAAGATCCGGTCTTTTTTTAGATCCGGTTACAATGAAAATCAAAAGTAAAGAAAATTAAAAATTACAACTTTTTCTCCTTCGTCGAACAAATTGCGAGCTCCTGTTATTCGGTCACTCGCTTGGGTGGGTTGTTTGCCTGCGCCGGGGTTGTTTGCCGTGGACCACCGCGCGATCTAGATCTGGACAGATCTACGCAGTATAACGGGTATTATTTCACCAAGGAAATAATAGCCGGAGGGATTATTTCACCAAGGAAACAATCGCTCGAATCTCGGGATCAAAGACCAAGCTTTGATCCGGAGTGTAACAACGTAGATCTGAGATCTCGATTCCCTCGAACTCCTGCCTTTTGTGATGCAGGTGCTCGCCAAGAATCGGATCTGGACGTCTAAGTCTTCAAGCCTTCAAAAACTCTAAGATGAGGTCTCAATCCGGCAGAGTTTCGGCTCTCCAAAAGTTCTTCCAAAAGTCCTCCCAAATGATGAATGACCCCGTCTATTTATAGGCAACCAGATCTGTGCATTTGGCACAGATCTGGGCGGCCACCTCAGGGTGGCTCGGGCTCATGCCGAGCCACCCCAGGGTGGCTCGGCCTTGGCCGAGCCACTCCGGGTTTTGCGTCCGTCGTTCGGTTGTGCGGTTGATTGGTCTGAAATTGATTCGTTGACTTGATTCCTGATTTGGCAATAAATCGGCTTTGGTGTCTGAGTTGGAGTCCGTTATATGGTTGGATGGCTCATTGACTCCCTAGACCGTTGGTTTGATTCCGCACGCGAGTGGATTCATTCCGTCGTTCACGTGCGGTTCGTCAGCTTCGTAGCCTTGTTAATCCGCTTCATTGCGTGTCACTTGGCTTCGGTGTTGTGGACTGACGTTCGTGCTTAGATACGTCGCCTGATGGTTCATTAGTTCGTGTTGAGCCGTGTTAAGGGACCTATAAGCAATTTTATATGCCTACAAGATGCAGATCCATCATCAGAGCCCTCATCAGAACCAGAGCTAAAACTGGAGGAGGGATCCGGAATCCCAAGAGACTGACGCTGATAAGATAGAATAGTCCTAACGTCCCTCTGAATAGTTGAGACCTGAGTCTCGAGATGATCTAAACGGGCACAGATATCAGTAGTGGAGGAGGTGGAAGCTCTAGAGCGAGAAGATGATGGCTGAGTAGGATCAGATAAGGAGTCAGAAATTTGCATCCGGGAAAGTGAGACCCTATCAAAATATTCTTTACTAGGCTCCACTTTGGGTTCATTAGACAGAACAACACCGAAGTGTTGGAGAATGAGAGTGATGATACAACCAAAGGGAAGGAATTTGAAATGCTTATATGCCATACTCTTGAGAAAATGATTAGCCCAATTCACTTTTATTTGGGCAAAGATGCCATAAACTGCATTAACTTTATCAGGGGAAAAGTGATTGAAACTCCCAGTTTTGGGAATAAGGTTTTGAGCAACAATACGAGCTATGATTTTAGCAGTGGGATTGAGTGATTTGTTGTTCATTGGGTAGGTGCAACCGGGCTTAAACATGATATCGTTCACACCTTGATCAGTGTGTTCGATAGACATAAGCTCGACATCGCTTGATGGGATCTTAAGGATTCCCGCAAGTTCGTCGCAATTAAAAGAAATCTGGATGTTTTTAACAGATGTAGAGATGGTTTGGACACCATCAGCAGTGGAAGTGACAGACAAATTTGTATAAAACAAATATACCAGAAATGGATAATAAGGAACTTTGCGTTGCTCATCTAGTAATTTATCTAAGCCAACAGCAAGAAGAATTTCATGAATGCTGTAGATGGCCAATTGATCATATTTGATATATCTAGTAGGCAGGATTTTCAGTTTGCACAGCTCCCTATATTTCTTAACTAGGGGTTTAAACAGAAGATAATCCTCATAATGGGAACTAGATTCAGGCTTGGATCTCTTCTTAGGAGGCATAATTTCAGATAATAATAGCTAGGGTTTTATAGAAGCAAATGTAGCAGAATTTTAATTAAAAACCCTAGATTAGGCAAAGAAACCCTAAGAGAGAATGGAAACAAGAGATGAGATGAGAGATTACCCAAAATGAAAGAGAGTTAGAGCTGCGGTCGAACGAAGAGATGCTGCGGGCGACCGTGAAGAAATTTTTGATTTTGGGGAAAAATTTCGAATGAAAGGAAATTGTGAAGGGTCGGGTGTTAAAGAAGAGAAGGAACAACTCAGATTAGATCAGTGAAAGATCAATGGTGGTGGTGAAACGAGTTTGAAGAATTAACCCAAATAAACCGAAACCCGATAACGAAAATGAGCAGAAAAACAAAAATATTCTCTTGCGGTTGACCGTGACGGTCGACCGTGACGGTCGACCGTAACAATTTCCAGAAAGATTGACGCTCGACCATGACGGCCGACCGCGAGAAAGATAAATGCATAGTCAGTTTTAAAAAACAGGATTTTAGGAAAATTTTCATTTTGGTCCTTAATAAAATTGTTTTATAAGATATATAAATACATATAAAGTTTTTAGCTATTAAAAAAATATTTTATTTTTAACTTAATAAAAATACAATTCATCATTAAAACTCAAAAAACCAATTATTCAAAATACAAAATGAACAAAACAAACAAAAACAAAAAAATTAATATAAAAATCATTTTGGTACCACTAAAATTTGGGACATGACCCCTATCATTTAAATCCAATGCCCTAGGGTTATGAACCCGCTTGGGCGTATTTTGTGCATTGATATGATCAAAGTAAAAATTGTAAACATGACCCATACGATTACAATTTGTGCAATGTAGAGGTTTGAATGGTTTACGTTGACCGAAATGAAATGCACGTGGTTCATTTGCAAGAATAGATTTTTCTTTGTAATTATTTTGCAAACGAGAATTTCTTTTTAAATCGAAACAAAACATGGCCAAATGACCAAAACGACCACAATAATCACATTTATACACATGAGCATGTTTATGATTTACACTATATGTGTGTACATGTGTATGTGATGAAGAAGCTTGATGGGATGCACAATCATGAATAGGCTTGTCAATTTTTGGTGCATTATGACAAAATTGAGCTAAATAGCCTTTAAGACCGCAAATAGACTATTTGTGAATTTTGTCATACATATGTGCATAGTGAATAGGTTTCTTAGAAGAATTAACATTGAACTTTGCACATAAGTCCATAAGCTTTTTATTATTAGCAATACAAGTGTTTAGTGTTGAATCTAAGGTAGATATACGTTTTCTCATTTGATTCAACTCATCATTGTGTATACAAGCATTGCTACTAGAAGTAGGACAAACAAGATTTTTCATCATAGATTTCAACTTAGGGCCTGTTCGTTTGTTTTCTAAAAACCAAGAAATGGAAATGGAAATGGTGAAAATCTCAAAACTCACAATTTCCTCCATTTCCATCTCTAAAACTCACCCACAACATCCAATAAAATATTATTTCCATCCAACAACTCATCCACATCATCTAATAAAATATGATTTTCATCTAACCACTCATCCATCACATCTAATAAAATATTATTTTCATCCAAACATCACTCAACTCATCTCTTCTCATCATTTCAAATCACTCACATCATCCAATAAAATATTATAACAATTCACCTCATCTCATTAACATTTCATTTCTTTATTTTCATCCCAAAAAGTTATGAAAACACTTTTCTTAATCTTTCTTCACATCACCCAATAATACAATGACAACTCATCTCATCTCATTTCATTTCTTATTTTTAAGAATGAACCGAACAAAAGAAAACAAGAAACTACAGGAAATATGTTTCTAATAATTCATTTCCTTATTTTTTTTCGCCAACCGAACACTCCAAAACTAGTTTTCTTAAAAAATCACAAACATCATCCAATAATAAGGTGACAACTAACATCATTTCAATTTCATTTCTTTGATTTCCTTCTTTTTTAGCCAACCAAACACTCCAAAAAAAATTCTTCATTTTAATAGTTTTCCATTTCTTTGATTTCCCTCTTTTTTTTAGGCAAACGAACAGGCCCTTATCTACTTCTAACATGGCATCATGTTTTTCATGAAGCAAACTAGCATTATCAATTCTCAAATTTTCATTGCATTCTTTAATAATTATATTTCCATTTGCAATAAAATTAAACTTAGTGGCTAGTGTTTCAAGAGTGGATTTCATATTTACATACTTACTCTTTACATCAATATAGCAATTGTGTAATTTTTCAAACTCAAGAGCAAGCTCATCAAAAGTAATAATATCATCGTTATCAAGATTGCATACCTCACTAGGGTTATCACCTAGTGGTATTGTACATGGAGATGAGACTTCCTTAGAGCTTAAAGCGCGATCTTCCAATGCTTTTTGAATAGCCTCCGAGTCTCCTTCATGTGCTTCAATAAATTTCCATAAGGCGTAAGCACTATCACAATGAGCAAATTTGTTAGAAAACGATGAGTGAAAAGCATTAAGCAAATATTCTAATAAGGCGTAAGCACTATCACAATGAGCAAATTTGTTAGAAAACGATGAGTGAAAAGCATTAAGCAAATATTCTAACAAGAGCTTGTTCATGTTAAACAATTTTTTATCATTTTCACTCCATTTGAATTTTTTCAAAATGGGAACAACATAGGCATCCTCAATAATCTCCCATAAATCAAATTGTTTTGATTGAACAAAAAGTTTGAATCTAACACGCCATTGAGCATAGGGAAAAATATCCAAACGAGGAGCAACATTAATAGCATAACCTAGACTAGATGCATCATACATATCCATAATGATTATATGCAAGAAGTAAAAAGCAATCAATACTAGATTAGCACGAAAACGATAACTTGGATCTTTAACTCAAGGCGATTAGTCCTTAAATCAAACAGCACCAAGCTCTGATACCAATTGTTAGATCCTAGAGGGGGTTGTGATTAGGGTCTTAGGCTAATCTAATCCCGATTAAATGCCAATTAAAATTATGTTGATCAATTTGTTCTTGTAAGAGATAGATATGAATAAGAATGATAAGAATAAGCACAAATGAAATATACGCTACGCAAACACAAACACAAGATATGTTTACGAGGTTCGGTCCCCACGACCTACGTCTCCGCTCCTCACCTCGAGGAGATCTCCACTATCACAATCCGGTTTGAAAGCCGGAACTTCAACACACTCGGTTTACAAGCTTACCGAAAACTCTCACACAACAAGCACTATGCAATCACACTTTACACACTAAGTGTAGGAACCTAGCCCGTGTCCTCCTCCTCAAGTGCTCGGATGCAACCTCTCCCTAGGTTCGTCAACCGATGCCACTCCTATTGGATTCGACCCCGTCTCTCACCTCACACTTCTCTCGGTGTACAAGTGTATTACAAGTGATACTCATAAATAAAGATTAAATACAATGGTTTGTTCTCAATAACAAATGAGAACGCAAATGAAGCTCACACTCAATAAATCACACCCCACAACCCACACTATATAGTATGAAGATATTAAGATAAATATGTGTGTGTGATAACAATGAATGAAAATAATACAACTCAACAAATATAGCTAAATAAATAAAAGTGAAATAGTAAGCTATATAAGGAAGAGTTTAGAAAACTTCTCAATAAACAAGAAGAATAGTGGATGATGATCCCAATAGGAATTGAAAGCCACTTCTTGTTGTAGAAAACTTCTCTTGAAGTAGATTAACGAAAATTAGCTTAACAGCTCTTTAAACGCCTCTTAAACCTTTATTAAAACTTCATGTAAAAACAAAACTCTTGGTTTTCTTAGTTGCTGAAACAGAAGAGCAATGGGGTATTTATACCCACTCAAGAACTCAGCAAAAACTAACTTGAAATGACCAAAAAGCCCCCAGAGAATCAAATCAAAAACTAGCCGTTGGAATCAAATCATGAGTTCGGCGATCGACCGTGGCGGTCGACCGCGAAGCACAAAAACACTGAGGTTTGAAAATAAACGCTGACGGTCGACCACGGCGGTCGACCGTGAAAATTTCTGGATGGTTTCACGATTGACCGTCACGATCGACCGCGAGCACATAAAATCCATAGTAAGAGAAATTGTTCATGGCGGTCGACCGTGGCGGTCAACCGCAAACTGACACAGACTGAAAACCTATTTTTGGCCAGTTTTGAAAATACTTTAAAAATAGCAAATCAACTCCAAAAATAATAAAACTTTGGGAAAAGTTTCTAAATGATAAAATGAACATGTTAGAAAAGGAATTTTTGGAAAAATAATTTTCATTTGCAAAAACACGCTGTTTTTGAAAAGTGTTTGTAAAACCTTTATTTTACGAATATAAAAATTTTGATATGACTTATAAATATGTATAAATATATCATGCATATATTATATGTATATAATAAAGTATGAATGATCTGTAAACATGAAATAAAAGATATTGTAACAATGTTTGATGAAAAATCATTTATATGTTAGAAAACGTCAAAAATCGTATTAAGTGTACATATATTGAACTTAAATATAAACATACAATATATGTAAGTAAACTACTCTTATACCTAGGTAACTCCACACATATGAACTTGAATCTTTAACGCTTGATTGTCGTGTGTTGAAATACCTGTAAAGAGAAACATAAAAACAAAACTAGAGAATATATTAGTGATAAATTGTTTGACAAATCATCATAAAAAATATAGGGTCAACAGGTATGATAGATTAAAGAATTTTCTTTTAACTTCAGGATTTAATATTGGAAAAGTAGATTCAACTTTATTTATTAAGAAAATAAATAAAGATATTTTATTAATTCAAATATATGTAGATGATATTATTTTTAGCTCTTCTAATAACAATCTTTGTCAAGAGTTTGCTAAGACTATGTAGGATGAATTTGAAATGAGTCACATGGGTGAACTCAATTTCTTTCTTAGACTTCAAATTAAACAATTAAAAGAAGGAATATTCATCAATCAAAGCAAGTATGCAAAAGATTTACTCAAACGCTTTGGAATGGAAAATACAACAAGCAAACCAACACCAATGAGTACTACTACATCACTTGACAAAGACGAAAATGTTAAGAATGTTGATCAAAAGCTTTATCGAGGTATAATTGGATCACTTCTTTATATTACTGCAAGTAGACCTGATATTATATTTACTGTATGTTTATGTGCTAGATTTCAATCTAATCCTAAAGAATCTCATCTTAAAGCAGTGAAAAGAATTTTTAGATATCTTAAAGAGACTACAAATTATGGATTGTTTTATCCAAAACATAGCACTTTTGATTTAATTTCATAAAGTGATACGGATTTTGCCGGATGTAAATCCGATAGAAAAAGTACAAGTGGAACGTGTCATTTCTTAGGACATTCACTTGTATCTTAGTACAAGTGGAACGTGTCATTTCTTAGGACATTCACTTGTATCTTGGTTTAGTAAAAAGCAAAATTCAGTATCATTATCAACGACTGAAGCAGAATATATTGCTGCAAGTCTTGCATGTGCTCAAGTTTTATGGATGAAACAAACTTTATTAGATTATGGAATAAATTGTTCCATATCATCCATAATGTGTGACAATTCAAGTGCAATTAATTTATCTAAAAATCTGATTCAACATTCACGTACAAAATATATTGATATTAAACATTATTTCTTACGTGATCATGTGCTTAAAGGTGATATTTTGTTAAAATTTATACCTACTGATAAACAAATTTCAGATATATTAACAAAGCCTTTAAAAGATGAAATTTATGTTAAATTAAAAAGGGAATTAGGTATATGTTCAATTGATGATTTAAATTAAAGTTTATTTGTATTCATAGGTTTTATAGTCGACTAATTTACATTATAGTCGACTACATCCACAAACACTGCATATAGGATTTTCTGTAAGTTTTAGTATAGTTGACTAATTTTCCTTGTAGTCGACTACTTTTTATTACAGTCAGAAAATATACTTTTTGTCAATCAACCTGTAGTCGACTACTTTTGTTTATAGTAGACTACTAACAACAGTTTTACAAATTACAGACTTTAAGTCTTTTGGATTTTTTTACAATCAAATCCACAACCCAATGCCCGTTTAATTTACAATCAAATCTCAACCATTCAATAGTCTGATCAAGTCCTAGCCTTATATCTATTGTCTATTTAGATCAAATCCAAACCACACAATTTTTTTTCTTAACTAATCTTGACCATTCAAGTATTTGACAAGAATAACTTCTTAAAATCCCCAATTCACTTCTTCTTTCTTCCCCATAACCGATCCCTCTTCTTCCCTATTTCAGAAATCCCGTCTTCTCATCCAGGACATCTTAAAAACTCATCTTTCCCACTTTTTTCTTCAACAACTTCCTTGATTCCAAGCTCTATTCAGGTCTTGTAGTCGACTACAAGCAAGAATAGCCGACTACATCTAGGGTTTCATCATTTTGGGTATGCTTTTCAATCCTTTCTTGGTTTCCAAGTTCATTTCGTGTTCTTCATCATGTCTAGAGCTAAGAAAGCTAAACAAACTCATTCTAATGTTAATGATGAAATTATTGTGTATTTAAAAAGTCCGAATTTACTTGAAGAATTCAATAAAATATCATTTTTCGAAGTTCTTCCGGGTAGATTCGTCAAATTTGATGATTTCATTCCATCAAATTTCAGTTCTTATTTTGAAAATGTGGGTCTTTTAGAATTATTTTCATTGGAAAATAGAAAACCTACATATTCGTTCTTGGTTCATTTGTTCAACACCAATAACACTCGTGTGGAAACAATTCGTGGACATGAAAAATTAAGTACACTTGTAAAAGGGATAGAAATTGAATTGACTACTAAGTCAATTGGGAAAAAATTTTAATATTCCCTATAAAGTTATAACTCTTAGTTCCATCAAAATGAATGATGATGACTTATTATATAATCATATCTTTCTTTCGGGTTATGGAAAACCATTGAACAATTCAAATAAACTCCGTCCAATTCCTCAGTTCATTGCTAGAATCCTAGCATATAACATGATTCCAAAAATGAAAAGCTTTCATTTCCTTTCCATAGATTTAGCAAAAGCTCTTTATGCTATTATGGGAAATATTCAAGTAAATTGGGTTGTCGTTTATTATGAAATTCTGTTAGCTATACCAAAAGGATCTCTTCCTTATGGTGCTTTCTTAACAAAAATCTTTGAAAAATTCAATGTCGATCTAGCTTCTGAAAAATCGGTTGTTCGAACCGTCGAATTTTTTGACTCCAATGCTCTTACAAGAATGAAGTTAACTAATTTTGAAATTCATGATCAAAATCCTCATGATGAGCCTCCACCTACTTAAGAACAACAACAACATGATATACCTCAATAATCTCATCAAGCCGGAACCTCATCTAGTTAACCACCACCACCATTTCCTTCAGAACCTTCATGTTTTTCAGATGTGCAATACAACACACTATCTGCACGTATTCTTGAACTTGAAACTAGTCAAAGAGCTCTATATTCTCAGAATTCCTATATTATTAGTAATCAAGAAGAGCTAATTAAGAAGTTTGATGACTTGGACACGAAGCTTAGCGCATTCTTCCAAGGACATCAACCTCCTCCAGCACCTTAGAAGCCTATGCATGCATCATATTAGATTTGGATGTTTTAGTATTTAGTTTCAAAACAATTATGTTATTTTGGTTAGTTATCTATGTTTAAGTATCAAATACTATGTTGTTGTGGGTTGGTATTAAGACATATGTAATGTGTTATGTTGCTACTATGTC
This sequence comes from Asparagus officinalis, assembly GCF_001876935.1. Classification (NCBI taxonomy): domain Eukaryota; kingdom Viridiplantae; phylum Streptophyta; class Magnoliopsida; order Asparagales; family Asparagaceae; genus Asparagus; species Asparagus officinalis. The sequence continues at coordinate 57,561,151 of NC_033799.1, read as the reverse complement.
AAGTATGTTGATTATGTGTTTACATTACTATGGTGTTTTTTGGATAGTTAATATATGTGCTATATATTTTAAACAGATTATGGTGATGAATATTGTGAAACTTTTGGTCTTTATGGCAAGTCTTTGCCTACCTATTTGGATGGGTGAACTTATGGACTATGTTCATAATCTGGATAATTTGTTTGAAGTATTAGCTCATGTTGAAGAAATAATGTCATGTTTAGCATAAATGTTTATCTCGTTTTGTTGATAACAAAGGGGGAGAAATGATATAAATATTAGACTCACGTAATGTTATAGACTCTAATATGCATATATGTAGGGGGGTAAGTATGTTTATTTCATAATGTTTAAATGTTTTTATAAAATACTTACATATGCATAAATTGTTTATCATCATCAAAAAGGGGGAGAATGTTGAATATCATGTCTCCATGATATTATTTTGATGATAACAATTTATACAATGTGTGTTATACAAATACACTAACAATTATATGCATCTTTCAATATCAAAATATGAACAAGTGCAAGTTGAGTTCAAGGCATTATGAAGTAAAGAAGATGAAGAACATATGAGATAATGTATTTTACATTTTCTTTACTTGAAATTATTGTACAAGCCTTGATCACTCACACACACACACACACACATAACTATTATAACACACTAACATAGGCTTAGTTTGTTGGTTAATTATAGAAATCCCCTATATTAACCATTAGAGTTTATAATTAATTAATTTTGGAGTGTCAAAACATTTCATACATTACATTTTTCTGTAAAACTCAGATATAGTTGACTAATGCTTAATATAGTCGACTACAAAAGTTTCAGTCATGTTTCTGTAAAACACATGACTAGTCGACTAATGCTTAATATAGTCGACTATAAAAGTTTCAGTCATGTTTCTGTAAAACACATGACTAGTCGACTAATGCTTAATATAGTCGACTAAAAAATTTCCAGTCATGTTTCTGTAAAATATATGACTAGTCGATTAATGCTTATTATAGTCGACTACTAAGAAATTTTTCTATTTCACTGAGTTGATTTTAACTCAGTGTAGTTGACTACTATGTCTTGTAGTCGACTACAGATATAATGTTTTCAAATTTTAAAGTTTGAATTAATAACTGTTTATAGCCGTTTTTAAAACGTTTTTAAAGTTAAAATTCTTGCCTTTTCAAGGGCTATAAATAGGCTATTTGTTCAAAAACATTGATCATTTATATATACCCATAAGCTTTGATATTTGTGCATCCTTCAAGTGTTAAAAAATTTAGATTTTGAGAAAAATAAAAGATTTCTGAAATTGCCTTTGATCCTCATTAAAATACTTGTCTAGGCAATTTACAGAAGTTAGAATTACTCCTAAGACACTACTACACTACACTACAAATCAAGGCTTATAGGAATTGAATTGTTGATTTAAAAGTTCTATTGGTTTGTGAGAGGTGTTAATCTCTTGGTTTAGAGATTGGTGTATAATTTGGCAAGGTGTTTGTCAATTGGTGTTGCAATTTACAGGGACTTATAAATTGGTCAGGTTTGCTTTTTATTTTGTAAGTTTATTCAAAATCATAGTGAAAACTCTCAAACGTGATTTGCTTGGGGACTGGATGTACACCAGATTGGTGGAACCAGTATAAAACTTTGTATTTGTGTTTGTGAATTTCTGAGACTGCCATTTTTTCTTGGCAATTTATAATCTACTTTGCATAAATTTTAAAAGAACACTATTAACCCCCCCCCCCCTCTGCTATTAACCCCCCCCCCCCTCTAGTGTTTGTATCTATTTGAGATCCTACATGCCCAAACACAAATGATGATCTCCTCAACCTCTTTGTGAAAATATTTTCACAAAACAAACACTAAAACAAACTTTAAAACCCTTAAACTCTTTTGTAAACTTATATAAAAAAAATTCTTAAGTATCTCAGAAGTTATGAGGCATGGGGTATATATTGGATCACAAGGGAAACCCAAAAAACCAAGAAAATAAGGAAAAAAGACCAAAAAATCAAAAATATGATAAAGTTGGAAAAACTAGCCGTTGAAGACGTTGGTCGACTGTTGAACAGTATCAGTTGACTAATGAGATGACCGTTACAGACAGCTCACAGCTCATCGGTTGACTGAAGACCTCATCAGTCAACTGATGACCTTATCAGTCGACTGATAGTTTATCAGTTACAAAAACAAAAACTTTTGTCATTCCAGACGAGTTCATCAGTCGACTGATAAACTCCATCAGTCGACTTATAACAAGTTATCATCCTGATTAAAATAGTAAATCTGATTTTCAAACCTCTTTTAAAAATAGCAAATAAATTCAGAAAGATATAAAACTTTGAGAAATAATTGTAAACATGATATTAAACATGTTACAAAAAGTTTTTCTAGAATTGCACCTCCTAAATAAGAAATCTCTTTATTTTGCAAAAAAGTCCAAAAACATGAAAATACAAAACACTTGTTTTTGTCATTTTGACTTAAACAAACTTTTAAAACTTTATAAAATGATTTTATAGATTGATAAAACATATAAACTATTGTTATGAAGTCTACAAACTAAAAATTCAATATTATGCAAAGATAAAGTTTTACACAATATATGCATTTGACAAAATGATAAATATGAAACATATAAATGTGTATAAATTTGTATTTGTTTCATATCTATATCACTAAACCAAAAACCATTTATCCATATAAAAACAAACATGTATGTATATAAACATAAATTTATTTGTTTTTAAAAACATTGTTTGTGGATAAAACCAAAAACCAAAATGTGTGTGTGTGTGTGTGTGTGTGTGTGTGTGTGTGTGTGTCTAATATATAATTATATATATAAATATATATATATATAATATATACTATAATATATATATATATATATATATTATATATATATATATTATATATATATTATATATATATATATAATATAATATATATATACGTTTATATATACATCAATATATATATAAACCAATAAAATATGTGTGTATATGATATTGAGCTTAGAGTATCAACACACATAATATAAACCCTAAACTAATTTACCCAAGCTATTGGTCTTCAATAAGCTCTTCTTTGTTGCAGATGAAGCTTGATCTTGAATCTTTAACTTGAATGTATTGGCTTCATTCCACTATCTCTTCCATCCTCTAATGGATATGATCGTGAAAGCTCTAGTACATCCAACCTCCAACTTCGTTGTTTGTCTAGAATACCTAATAACAAATACAAACACTAAACAAACAATATTAGGAATTATTTGTAATCATCAAAACAAGATTAGAGAGTAGGCTCATAAACATGAGACCAACAGTTATTCCCTTCAACCGAGACACTAACCAGTGTCTTAGCCAAAGAGGCCTTGTCCGAGACACTAACCAGTGTCTTAGCGAAAAGCAAGCCCCTGCGGCTGCTTCATCAACTCTGTCAGTGTTCATTCCTCATCTGTTTACTCCAACTACATCTGCTACACCATCAGTGAAGCCTTGGCTCAGCCCTGACCTATCAAAATTTAAAATCGCATTGGAGATCACCTTTGTCCTTTGCACGAAGATCAAAGCAAAGCTCCAGTCATAGAATGTTTGGGTCTGGTGAACAAATCCCAAGTGACTCTTCACGTTGGGGGTCGTACGCATCCTCACACCTAGTCAAAACGATCCTAAGTTAGTAAAACTCTGATTTCCACCCAATTGGGGGTTCGGATTAAAACTCAAGAGCTCGTTAAGACTCCACGCTCACAAGGGGTGGTCCTAAACATGCGACTCCTGTCATTACCTTGGATCGCTCAAAGGTAACAATAAGTCGACTTGGAAATATCAACAAGGCTCAACCACACCAATAATTGATAGGTTGCTCCGGTCAGCATACCGATGTGTTATACTATCAGGCTGAGAGTTTGAATAAGTCTCGAAAGAGGACTTCTTAAGAAACAAGCCCCCATTGCTCATATGAAAGACTCATCAGAGCAGTATTGTCTGAATGTAGCTCCTCTAGAGCTACCCTACCAAGGGTTTCTACATTTCAGAGACTTTCCACCGAAGCATCAATGCCCAAGCCAAGGCGTTTCCATAAGAAAAGATCAGCTATTCAAGATGATGAACTCCCAGAAGTCACCATCAATATGACGGATAAAGGAAAGCAGTGTTCGACAAACTCTGACCCCGACTTTTCTCCAGGAGCAATACTTGATCAGAGGCTCTCTCAAAGAATGTCACAGCTATAGCTAAGGGCTACTAGATGCAGAGATTACAGAAGAATGCATGAAGGCTAAACTTCAAATGAGGAACTCTCAGATACTTATTCCGCAGTTACCTTCGACGACACAATGTCCAGTGTAGGACAGGCTAGGGAGGTATGCACCATCACACCTGACCAATTAGCTCAAATGTTGTAAGAAGCTTGCTAAGCAACAAGAAAAAATCAGAGCTGAGATGAGAACGGACATGGAGCTGACTATGCAACAGATGAGAGAATTACAGACTCAACAACCTCATCAACAGCCTGAGCCTAGTCAACAGGCCGAGTCTAACTAGCGAAATATTGTGCCTATTCAAACAAATGTGTTTGATAGCGACTCAGAAGTGGATGAGCACATTCTTGCTGACACCCCTCATAACAATAAAAATGCTGGGAGGGTCTAGTTGAACTTCCTTAACATCCCCAGAAGAAAAATATAGATGAGGACAAGAAAATGAAAGAGCTCAAGAACAAAGCCAATACTTTAATGTCGGCCCAAGAGGTAAAGAAGACGGGTATTCCATACCCATATCCGAGGGAGTGGGAGTCAATTCTATACCCGCCAAAATTCAGTTTGATTAACTTCACTCTATTTGATGGGAGAGGTTCACTCACTCAACACTTGATTAATTTCAAGTCTCATTTGGGTATGATCTCTGGAAATGAAGTTTTGATAGTCTGGTCATTCATTGGCACCCTTCGCGGGGCTGCTTTTGATTGGTACCAACGTCTCAAGCCTGGAAGCATTAACAATTGGGACGAGATAGAAAGCTTATTCCTCACCAACCTCTTTGACAATAACACCTAAGTATCAATTAGAACCTTGCTAGATAAGAAACAAAAAGATGGAGAGTCAGTAGATAACTTCGTCAAATGTTTCTGAAATAAAACAATAAACTGTCGAGACCCGGTCACGAAGAAGTTCATTCTCCAAATGTGTCACAATAATCATTCTTTGGATGTATAAAGTAATAAACTTGGAAAGAGTTGAAGATGCAAGGCGAACAGGATGAATGCTTTCTCAAGAGAAAGAAGCTTGAGAGAGGTTAGCTGATGGCCAATCCTTAAAAGCAGAATTTTAATCATCGAGGAAGAGGAAAGGCACCCGTAGCTACTGGTTATGCTTACCAACCATCACAATGACAGTCGCAATAGCAGTCAATGTAACTCTCATCATTTCAATTGCAGCATCAAGCACAATGATCTCCAAGATAGCCAAAGACTTCAGAACCTAGATTTTCGAAGGAATATTCCTTCAATGAGGATGAAGTGTCGGCTATCTTCAAGTATCTCTTGGATAACAATAAAATTAAGCTGCCATCAATCACGAATGAAGACGAAGCTAAGAAAACTTTAGATCCGAAGTATTGCGCTTATCATAGAAGGGTCAACCATCCTACTAAGGCTTGTTAGGTTTTCAAAGATCGAATTCAATCCTTGATCGATGTTGGCATCGTAACTGCGAAGCCTAAGGAAAAGAAAGTGGGTGCGAATGTAGTGTCCATTAGTTTTGGCTCCATCCCTCTATCATGGTTCTAACCAGAGACCATGTCAAAGGTAAAGATGAAGGTAGTGAACAACGACCCTCATGGACAACACTAGAAGGGACTCATACCACACACCACACCTAACGGTGAAATTCTTTGGGTCCATCCAGATCTGCTTGGAGATGAGCAGTGGGCGAGGTCCTCTTCCAAGAAGAAGTCCAAAAGCAAGGGTAAGTCTTGTTGTCCTACCACAGCAATTCCAGAGAAAGATGACGAAGGAATCCTTACCCTCTCACTTTCTGAAGACGAGCATGAAGCCTTTGCTACTAGGAGTGGGAACAAATATCAATACATGTATCCTGAAGCTTCTGATCCAAATGCTAAAACTTTGGCTAAGCTGGGGGTAGTTTCAACTCCTCCCAAACTGACTGACAAGCTCCAACAACAACCAGATGCTAAGCAGAAGGGGTAGTGATAAAACAGAAAGAGCCTCAACACAAAGGGGTTCAAATTTCGAAGTAGTCTCATTTCAATCGACCGATTGGAAGAGATAATCTAAAAAGCTCGAACACTCCATACTGCTTTGATGTCATGGCCCAACTGGCTAACATCCCCGTGAGGATTACTCTATATGAGTTGTTGCGTCTTTCCAAAGATACCAGGGAAGCTTTGCAAGAAGCTTTGGCTGACTCTGACATTTTCATCACTCTGATTAAGCAAGTCCCTGAAGAGCCAGAGCCACCAGTTCAACACTGCAATTTGGTAGCCAAACAATTCCATTGCATCATCTTTACGAAGGAGGATACGCAAGTGAGGAACTCGAAGCATGATAGGACTTTGTATTTCACCGGGTACATTGGCTCAACTACTGTCAACCAAATCCAAGTAGATCCGAGTTATGCAGTTAGCATCATGCCGCTCTGATTGATGTATCATCTCGGGATTCCTACCAGCAAGTTAGCTTCCACATGCACTATCATCTATGGATTCAACACCAGTTAATCTAGGCCATTTGGTAAAATCCGAGTGAAGTGCTAGCTTGGAGATTTGAAGTCCGAAGACACATGTTACATAATCGTTGTAGAGACTTCCTACAACTTGCTATTGGGTCCACCTTGGATCTATAGCAATGTGTTCCTTCCACCCTCCATCAGTGTCTAAAGTATATGGACACAAATAATAAGGTCAAGATGGTGGTTGCAGACAAGCAACCATTCAAAGGGATAGAAAATTATTTTATTGATTTCCTTTTATATGGTGCTAAATCCGATACTAAACGATCGGCCCTGGGGATGGATAATAGAGAAGCTAATACCAAAATCGGGCTCGATTATAACGAAGGTCTTGTATTCAATGACATTGAACATCTTATAATCGATCTTGATGGTGGCAAATCGTCAGATGAAAGTTGTAACTAGAAACTTGTCGATTATGAAATAAATGATGATTTAGAGTACTCGCTTTGTCATAATGATGTAATGCAAAAATTATATGATAACCCTGACATACACATGCCGCTTCGGTCGTCTTCCATGACAAAGAAGAGCATCTAAGACTCCTTCGGAACAACCCTCGTCCTACCTGCAAAGGCATGGGGTGGAAAAGAAATAATCTTAGGTAAAGAGGAGTCGTCTCCTTTCTCCAATCTCTTCCTGGAAATCAATGCCGATGAGGAGGAACCTGGACGGCATTTCTTCAGATACAGCTCACAAGCATGTGACTATATGAAGAAGCAAGGATATAACCTCACGCTTGGCAAAGGTCTTCATTTTGGTCAAGGTATCCGGGTTCCACCCTTTTCCTGCCTATGTACCAAAATGGAAGCCTGACAATTATTACGAACATAATAGGGGTCTAGGCTATGTCTCTTCATCCGATAATGAATGTTGTTGGCAAGTCATTAACCAGTCATCCAACCCGAGTAGAGACGGATATTCATCGGATTTTATAGATTAGGATTCCGACGTCAGCCTTGGAGAAATGTTCAGAGGCCTAATGTCGAACATGGCCACGGTTGATCCCTCTATAATGGAGGAAGATGATCAAATGCAACTTGGGAAGACCCTTGGATCCATCAATTGAATATGTAATATGATGATTGATTCAAGCAGAGGGAACCACCCACTGAAGATAAAGTGATCCAAGTGAACATGGGTGATGAGGTCAATCTGAAACCTTTATTCGTCAGCGATAGTCTTCCACCAGACGAGAAAGAAGAGTTGATTGCTCTCATTAGGGAATATATCGACGTTTTCGCTTAGAATTATGAGGACATGCCAGGACTTGATCCAAATGTAGCGACGCGCTGCCTCAACATCAAATCGGATGTTAAACCTGTTAAGCAATAGCAAAGACGGTTTCGTCCGAAAATTATGGAGGTGTTTGAGACTGAAGTCAAAAAGTTAATCGACTCGGGCTTTATTAGGGAGGAACAACATCCTGACTGGCTAGCAAATATTGTGCTGGTCCTTAAAAAGAATAAGAAAATTAGGATCTACATCGACTTCAGAGACCTGAATATCACTTGTCCAAAAGACAATTTCCCTCTTCTGATCACGGATGTCACCATCGACAATACATGTGGGTTTGACAGAATGTTCTTCTTGGATGGATTTTTGGGTTATAATCAAATCAAGATGTACCCGGATGACAAAAAGCATACCGCATTCAGAATACTGCTCAGTATCTTCTGCTACACAGTCATGCCCTTCGACTTGAAGAATGTGGATGCCACATACCAACGAGCAATGATGATGATTTTCTCGGAACACCTCCGGAAGACCATCAAGTGCTATGTTGATGACTTGGTCGTGAAAAGTCACAGCAAAGACTACCACATTAAAGATCTGAGGATGATGTTCGATCCCATGCAGAGTTACCAATTAAAGATAAACCCTACCAAATCCTTCCTGGGAATGTCCAGTGGAAAGTTCCTTAGATTCGTCGTCACCATAAAGGGTATTCATATTGATCCCGATAAAGTGAAGGCTATACATGAAATGCAACCTCTGAGAAATCTCAAAGAACTTAGAGGATTGCAAGGTCGATTGGCTTATATCCGTTGGTTCATCTCGAACCTCTCTGGGATATGTCAACCATTCTCTAAGCTCACATAGAAGGGCATGTCATTTATTTGGGATGATGCTTGTTATAAGGAATTTAAGGATATCAAAACATATCTGGCGAATCCTCCTATTCTCGTGGCACCAAAATTAGAAAAACCATTCTTGATTTATGTTAAGGTGACAAACCACTCGTTAAGTGCTTTACTCGCACAAGACGATAACAACGATCATGAGCAGGCAATATATTACCTGAGTCAGACTCTCGTAGGTGCAGAATTGTGATATCCGATGATTAAGAAGGAGTGCCTCGCCTTAGTATTTACAATTCAAAAAATACGACACTACCTGGTTGGACAGACAATTTACATCATTCCCAATGTCAACCTAGTCCAGGTATTCATGACACAACCGGCCTTCATGAATTGGTGGTTAGCGAGATGGGCTCTGCTTTTTTCCCAATGTGACTTACACTTCAAGTAACAGAAGTTAGTCAAAGGACAAGCAATTTGCGATCTCTTAGCGGTTAACCCTACAAAGGATATAGCTGAATTATTAAGATTTGCTAGATGAAACTCACAAAGTCAACACTACCTCTTATTAGTAGGTATGGCAATTATACTTTGATGGTGCTTCCCGAGCAACTAATGTGGAAAGCACTCATGGATGTTCAAAAATATCCTCAGGAGTTGGAGTCGTCCTAGTTTCTTCAGAGAAACACGTGATGCCTCGAGCTTATTCACTTACTGAGTCGTGCTCTAATAATGTAGCTGAATACAACGTGCTGCTCATTAGACTTAGTTTCACCAAAGAACTAGGTCGAATATCTCGAAGCTTTTGGTGATTCTCAACTAATAGTACAAAGTCAGAAACCAAGACCTGATTCCATACCACCAGGCAGTCATCGAGATGGCAAACTTAATAGAAGAATTCTTCATTGAGTACATATCACGTCTCTAGAACACATGCATATGTATTGGTGGCGTTAGAAGTATCTCTGGCATAGCCTCATGAGACAAAACAACTGGTCACAGTGAGAACTCACCAACGTTTTATACCGGATTATGCTTTAGACATCAAAGAGGCTCACTCGACTAGAATCAAACTTGAGTCTCGGGACTAGCATTTCCCCATTACTGACTATGTCTTACACGGCATTTTACTAGAAGACATAAAAGAAAGAGACTCGGTTCGAGAAAGAGCACCGAGATTCTATTATAATACGGCTATCCAGGCACTGTATCCTCATGCATACGATGGTTTGCTACTCTGATGGCTTTCGACTAAAGAGGCAGAGGAGGCTCTCAAAGAAATGCATGACTGAACCTGTGATGCATATCAGCCCGGTTCCAAGCTCTGCGATCATCTCAGGAGGATGGGATATTATTGGCCAACCATGGTCAAGGACACGGTCGACTATGCCTGATGATGCTACGTGTGTCAAATACATACGAATTATATGCACCAATCCCAAGAGCATTTACACACTTCGGCCTCTTCATGATCATTCGAGACATGAGGAATGGACATTGTCGGTCTTATTTTCCTACGGTCAGTCAAAGATGACCACTTTATTTTGGCAAGCACTGACTACTTCTAAAAGTGGGCCGAAGAAATTCCACTCAAAGAAGTGAAGACAAGTGACATCGTCAAGTTCATCAAACATCACACCATCTACCGATATGGTGTTCCAAGATGAATTATGCACGACAACGTCCCTTAGTTTGTCAGTAATTTCTTTATCAAATTCTGTGAAAAGTTTAGAATTCAAGACGTCCGACATATAATCCCACGACAAATGGATTGGATGAAACTTTTAACAAGACCATCATAAATATTTTGACAAAGCTCGTGAGAACTAATAAATGAGACTGGGATGATAAACTCGGTGAGGCTATATGGGCTTATCGCACCATAGTCCATACACCTACTAGAGTGACCCCGTACTCTCTAGTGTATGGATGTGAGGTTGTTCTTTCCTTGGAAATCCATATTCCATCCCTTTGTATCATACTCGCAACGGGGATGATGACCGAGGAACACCATCAGAAACGTCTCGAAGAACTTGAGATGTTAGATGAAAAGCACTTGAAAGCTCAACAGCAAATTGAGTTCTACCAAGCAAGAATTTCTAGGGCTTTTGAAAAGAAAGTACGATAATGGATTTTCAAGGAAGAAGACTTGGTTCTTGCCATTCGGTGACCAATGATACTCAATTCTAAGAAGAAAGGTAAATTCGAACCCAAATGGAAAGGACCGTTTGTGGTAGAGACAGTTTACTTGAATGGTGCATATGCTTGATCACCCAAGAAGGTGACAAACTCATGATGCTAATAAATGGGATGTTTTTGAAAAAATACTATCCCTAGTACGTTCACGATAGCCTATTTAATGGGAAGTTCCTGAAGAATGCTATGTAGGGTCTTCTTAAGGATAATCCGAGATCATCTGATTATTCAAGATGAAAACCGGTCATCTGAATAATACATTCTCAGTCATAATAAAAAATGATTGAGAAACTCCTACTATGACTATTTAATCATTTCCAAAATGATTAAAACCACCTCACTATGAATTTCCGAGCACTCCTTCGTCGAGGTCGAGAAGAGATTCGATGACTTCATCAGGTCAATCTTCCCTCATGAAACTCCTATGGTGTAATTATGGAGTGCTTGATGACTCATGGCTCTCCACCACAAATTCCCTCACTGATCAAATTAATCAACGGTGGATCCACTAAAATTCTTAATGGTTAAAATAACCTTCAAACTCCCGCTGTAGTTAAGCCTTTAATACTCCGACTATTGAAGTCCTGACACAATATTCATAATTTTAATCTATTAATCTATGGCGATTATAATACCCACTTCGTGTTAAATCCTTATAGCTTAACACCAAAAACACCCACTGAGTGATCTGTACAAGTCAACATTCCCACTGTTATTTACACGTCCACACCTACTATTTCTTGGTCAAACCTTCCTACAGTTAGGACCAAAGACAAAATCCCCTCTTGATTCTTTCCATGAACGAGATGCCCACTTTCAAATTGTGCAATCAAACTTTCATATAGTTAGGATCGCCTCAAACTCCCACTTGGTCAAACCTTTCTATAGTTAGGACCAAAACCAGAATTCCCTTTCGATAAACAAAAGGCTTTCATCCATTCCTCTTTAGTCAAACCTTTCTACAGTTAGGCTAAAGTTGGAATTTCATCTTAATAAATGAGAAATTTATCTTTAGACTGGGTAACCAATAATATAAAAGTTAAGGTTATCCAGATCTTTTTTATTCTCAGAGTGGAGTTCCCACACTTAGTTTCACCTTTTAGGATTTTCGAAGTGGAGATCCCGCTTTGAGTTTCTGTTACAGCAGAAGATAGAATATAAAATTCTTCCTCTCTAGCACCAGGTTTGTCTTCGCCCCAAGAGAAGACAAGAAGGAGATAGAATATAAAACACGTTATTAAGTTATTGTTATTAATTTAATAATCTCTGAATCCATGCCTTTTATGTATGGGGGACATTATCTCGATCTCTTATTAGAGATAAGTCTACGTCTAACAAATGCTACCGGGTGGTACGTTCCTATAAAAATGATAAAGCATATGCATTCAGTATCATAGATGGTAATTATTGCTAGGTTAATAATCTCTGAATCCATACCTTTTATGCATGGGGGACGTTATCTCAATCTCTTATTAGAGATAATCCTACATCTAACATATGTAGCTTACATATTCAACATTGTAGCATAAAATCTAAAAGATTTCATTCTTTTAGTATAACTTTACATGTAGAATGGATTTAGACAATCTACATGCTAGCCCAACTCAAACGGTAATTGGTAAAGGCACATCAAATTCATTAATAACTGAGGGTTTACCAAAACTCCTATGAATATTAAGTTTATTTATTCCAAACAGAATGAGTAATCATAATAGGACTTAAATGAGCAAAAAGTTCACTGTATTCATGAGAAGAACTTAAGGAGATACAAACGAAGCACTGATACAAGAAAGAATTCTTAATCTAAAGATAACTTATAACTACAGATTTGCTCTTCAAGTGTTGAAAGCTCTTTTGTGTAGGCTTGTTCGAACTCCGTCATCAGGCTAGCCTTTAGGGATTCTTCACTGGTGTTCTGAGTCTTGATAACCTCTTGTTCCATCTCAATAAGCCTTTTGTCCTGAAGTTCCAATTGTTCGAATATGTACTTTTGAGCATGCTCCACCTCAGCAATTTCCAAAATGCTCTAGGCACCCTTAGCCTCCATGAGTTCTTTCTCTAAATGGGCTATCTCAGCTTGATGTGACTCTAATGCTTAAAGCAAAGTAGCCTTAGCTTTAACCTCCTTGGTGATATTCATCCTCATTTGGGTCACACGACTTTGTAATCTCCAAAGTTCGAGTTCAGCTGACTTCTGTGAATCACACCATGCCTTCAGCTTTAAGTCTATTCGGGCAGCTATGTAAGAGGAAGCACCGCTAGCCTGAAGGTCCTTCAGATACTCAATTTCCTATTTTAGATGAGCCAAATATGCTTTAATGGAATTATCCAGCTCAAGATATCCTTCTTCTCTAATCCCCAATACATGCCGATCGAGAGATATCCTGAAGTTGTCAAAAGATGAACCCTTGAGAAGAATTCGATCAATCATGATGTTCAAGATGTAGATGAAGCTATGAAGATCAGAGCAAATAACGGCCTTGTCTAGGTCTTCGTCTGACATCAATGCTTTGAGGGGTTCTAGTAGTGACAGAGGAGGCACGACAATAGGAACAAGTAAAGTAAGCGCTCAAAAGAATATGCATTGGATTCTTGAAATTCAAAAGCAACGGTGAGCAAAAACATACCAAGTACAACAAAAGATCCTTCAGCATGGCTTTCTTGTCTCGATGATGTTAATTCAGCTTTGACAGCGATTGGAGTTTGTTCAGGGATAACGATCATCGATGTACCCACTACGTCGGTTAACTTTGTAGCTGGGACCTTCATCGGCTTCGAATCTAAATCTACGAAACTCTTGGGTGGAAGGGGTGAAGATTTTGTAAGAAATAGAGAAACACAAAGAGCACTCTGGAATATTAATCAGAATCCTAAGGTAGGTAATGGGCAAAACTTACCAACTTGGGTAGAAGCTACATCAGTTTGATGTCCTACGCTTGTTTTCACCATTTCAACCTCATGAATGAATGGAGCTGCTCCAGATGCAATAACCATAAATATAGAAACTTCTTCAGCTGGTCTCGCAGTTGGCGCAACTGGATTAACCTCAGCAATGATGGCAACTTCTATGCTCATGAGAGGTTGAGACTCAGGAACGGACAATTGAGTCTCAGCCTTGGTTCCTACCAACAACAAGAAACCAAGACCTTCAGGCTAATCAGATATCCCGATGATGGTAGTCATATCGGTTTTAGCAAGTGGTCCTATGATTAAAAATCCCATATAATTATTTAAAGCTAACTGATATAGAGACAAGTGAGATTACAGAATAAAATCCATACATGCAGAAGAACCAACTTCAGTTGAACTAACTCTAGCAGTTGGTCCTATAGTAGCATTAGAAGTTTTACCCGATAATAAATCGGAGATATACTGAAGGTCATCTTCTGAAAGGTCAAGATCGAGATTATGGTCATTGAAATCCTCGACCTCAAGGAACAAGTAAAGTAAGCGCTCAAAAGAATATGCATTGGATTCTTGAAATTCAAAAGCAACGGTGAGCAAAAACATACCAAGTACAACAAAAGATCCTTCAGCATGGCTTTCTTGTCTCGATGATGTTAATTCAGCTTTGACAGCGATTGGAGTTTGTTCAGGGATAACGATCATCGATGTACCCACTACGTCGGTTAACTTTGTAGCTGGGACCTTCATCGGCTTCGAATCTAAATCTACGAAACTCTTGGGTGGAAGGGGTGAAGATTTTGTAAGAAATAGAGAAACACAAAGAGCACTCTGGAATATTAATCAGAATCCTAAGGTAGGTAATGGGCAAAACTTACCAACTTGGGTAGAAGCTACATCAGTTTGATGTCCTACGCTTGTTTTCACCATTTCAACCTCATGAATGAATGGAGCTGCTCCAGATGCAATAACCATAAATATAGAAACTTCTTCAGCTGGTCTCGCAGTTGGCGCAACTGGATTAACCTCAGCAATGATGGCAACTTCTATGCTCATGAGAGGTTGAGACTCAGGAACGGACAATTGAGTCTCAGCCTTGGTTCCTACCAACAACAAGAAACCAAGACCTTCAGGCTAATCAGATATCCCGATGATGGTAGTCATATCGGTTTTAGCAAGTGGTCCTATGATTAAAAATCCCATATAATTATTTAAAGCTAACTGATATAGAGACAAGTGAGATTACAGAATAAAATCCATACATGCAGAAGAACCAACTTCAGTTGAACTAACTCTAGCAGTTGGTCCTATAGTAGCATTAGAAGTTTTACCCGATAATAAATCGGAGATATACTGAAGGTCATCTTCTGAAAGGTCAAGATCGAGATTATGGTCATTGAAATCCTCGACCTCAGCAGCATGAGTGGTCTCCCCTTCGGCTAATTCATTCATCATGACATCTACAGAATAGACTGAATTATGAATACATATGTATATACATGTATGAATCCACATAAAATGGAAATCAGCATTACCTTCAGCCGCGATGACAGGTTTGGCAGCTCCACTACTCACACCCACTTCATTTAGTTTCTCTAAAAGACGATAAAGTACATAGGTCATTAGAAAGGTACACATTCCGACTCACTCATCTCTCAGAATTGTCCTCTGAATGGGAAAATACTCATACCTGTGCTAGAGTTGGTGCAATGATTTTAGTAGTGGAAGTCATTTGAGCTCCAGCAGGTTCGTCATCCATTACGTTGTGCATTTGTTAGACAAAGTTGTGCTCCTCAGTTTCCATAAGTCTGAGAGAAGCAGTGTCAAATTGAATTTCTCCTTCTTGATCCCCTATGAAAACCAAGTATGGAATAAGTTCAGATCTTAAAAAAGAAGATAGCGAAATTGAAATAAAGACGAGTCGTTACCTTGTTCTCTAAGGTAGGGAGAGGAGTACGTTCTTGGTGTACAACCTTCTTAATCCTTTTTGATGAACGGGCTTCTCCCAGAGTATCGAATCTCTCATGGCGATATTTTGAACACCATTCAACTTTTGGGGAAGCATGAGCTTGAGCTTGAGCAAGAGTCGAGGATCGAGGTCTCTTTCTTCTGATACGAGGAATTGTATCTCTTTCTTCCTCCTCATCCTCGCTGAGGTATCTAATCATCATCTGATTGGGATAGGTTAAGATGACCTTCTCCTTCATATTTTTAGGAGCTCCCGGCAATTTAGGCTGATTTGCACGGCAAGTCCTGTGAGCTATGGGAGAGCCATCATCTCCCCCTAGAAAGAAAGATTGTGAAAGACCCAGCATATTCTCTTCAGCTTCAGCCTCCTCCTCAGATGTTTTAGCCATATCGGTGAAGAGTTCCTCCTCACTATCATCAGAATCAGCAATTTGCTTTCCTTTACAAGAGGACCAAATTGAATTTTTCCCCTCTTGTGGCAACACGGTTTCCCGAACTGCTTCAGTAACAAGCTTGGACGTAGTCTCCGCTTCCAACTCTGAAATTCTCTTCTTCTTTGTGGTAGTGTTAGTAGATATGAGCCATTTACAGTACAAGAAGGTCATCTGTAAACCAGGCACAACTACGGGAAGGCTAAACTCAGCATCAGTGCAACCACTTATACTCCAGAACCAGGCCCGGGCACTATCAATCAAACATCCACAAGTCTTCAGCCGTCTATTCGGGTATCAACGTATAGTTAGTGGTAACCAAACTCACGAGCAAATCTACAGGGAAAATATAGCTCAATACTACAAACATTCTTGACCCTAAACACCTAATAACCAGGACGGATGTTTATCAACCACCTAAAACATCTCACATCCAAACTAGTCCTGTTTCTTCTCGGCTCTTCCTCATCCTTAAGCATATCATTATAAGTTCCAGAAAATTAAGGAAATTACGAAAAAAAATCCCAGCATATGTGGACTCTGAAGTGCCTGGACACTTCATGCCATTGTCTAGCTGATGTAATAACCGTAAAATTTTGATACTAGTTAAAATAAATTTTTGTTATTTTAAAATATTTAATTATGATTTTTAAAAGAATATTTGTATTTTTCTCGATTTTCTAGAAATTTCTATGATTTAAAGTCTAAGTTTTATATTTAAATGGTTTTGATATTTATAAATTAATTTAGTGCAATGAAAATTTCTAGGATTTATCCGATGTGTTACTGATACTATTACATATTATTTTAAATAATACGTCGTATTATTCTTACTATTATGTATTAATTCTTGTATTATGTTGAATTATTAATTACGTATTATTTGTGTAAATTATTGTATTATTTTAATTATTACGTATCAGCTGTCGTATTAGCATAACTGGTACGTTTTATCGTGTAGATAATTGTCACATAATTATTTGATTTTAAATATAAGTAGATATATTTTTATTATTATTTATTCTCGTTTAATTATACAATATGTGTATTTCGTATTAACTATTGTATTAGCACAACATGTACGTTTTTATTTGTAGATAATTATTCTGTAATTGGTTTAATTTTTTAATACCCGTAACTATTTATTTAATTATTTTCGTTTAAATACCTGAACCCATTTGAAAATAGTCCAAGCTGTTGCTCCCCGTCAAACCCCCAACAACCATCCCCTCATCACGTTCTCTCTCTCCTCATTTTTTTCAAGAAAACGGCTGTCCACGCGTACCGTAAAATTAGACTAAACACCTTATCATCAATCATATTTTAATTTTTTATTATTAAACTTTTTTTATTTAAACCCTCACAAACTCCTCTCGTGCTCAACCCAGCTCTCTCTCTCTTTCTCTCTCTTTCTTTCTCTCTCTCGAGCTCGAGCTCCGGCCATCTCCTGCTCACTTCAGACGGTGACGAGCCCCCGCCGGCGAAAAACTCCCAGCAGCCCCAAGCTCAGGCCGAGCTCTGACGATGCGTACCCCTTCTAGCCGCTCCAACCCCGACAACCTCTCTCATCCGCGCCGCCAGTGCCTCCCTCCTACGCTGACAAGCCGCCGCAGCGTGTCTCTCCGGCCTCCCCCAAGCCCGAGCGCCGCCACCCATCCTCAGCGACTTGACTCCGCCAGCGCCGGCCTCTCAGTCTTCCGCAGTCAGGGCCGCGACTACCGGCCTGAGGAACCCTTGTTCTCAGATCGATCGCCCTCTCTCTCGCTCTCCTCTTTCCGCGATGATCTCTCCGCCGGCGTCGCACTCTGCCCAAACACCCAACCCTGACGGCTCAAGCCCACACCGTCGCTCTCCTTCGAGCTCTCATCTCCCTCCTCTCTGCACCTGACGCCACACGCGTATCCCTCCACCCTCCTTCGACGCCCGCCACCAAGCCTCCGCGTTCCGCCACCTCCTCAGCCCAAGCGTCGCCTCGGCTGCTCATAGCCGACCGACAGACTCCGCACCACCACCCCACGTCCCCAAGAATCAAGCCGCTGTCCTACCTTCGATTGCAATTCCCACCTTTGGTCGAACAGTAGTCAACTCCTGCAACTCACGTCGCCGCGTGCCCAGCTCCCCCTGCCTCCGACACTCTCAGTCCTCTGGCCACCTGAGGTGCTGCCACAGCAGCCGCCGAACCACACAACCCTCACCATCGTCTCCGACCCTCGCAGGCAGCTGACACCGCGAGCCCATACCTCGCTGCCACTCGCTTTCAGAATCCGACCGTCGCTCCCATCCGCGCGAGCTACCTCCAGCAGCTCAATGCGACGCCGATAGCCTCAACTGTCACAGTCGATTAGTTCGACAATAACCCAAGGCAAGATCCCGATACTCTTTTGACTTATCATTCAATTCTTAGACCGCTCTGAATTAATCAGCTGCTTGCAAGATCCCTATTCTTGCTCAATATAATTTTAGATTAATCACAGATTAATTATGCATACGAACTCGTTACCCGAATAATTACTCGTTACAAATATAGAACTGTCGTGAACATATTGGACTGAGAACTATAGAACTGTTGTGGACATAACGGACTGTGAACAATAACGTATGACCATTCACATTGTAATACATATACTGTGATGACCTTCACGGATTTATTTGACGAATGATATTGAAAAGTACTAAAAAATATTTTGATAATAGATACTGTAAAGATAAAATAAGATAAAATTATTTTAGATTAATTTATGATTTTTAAAGGATTTATTTGACAAAATAATCATTTTAAAATAATTATAATAAATTATTTTGGTGAAAAATCATTTTAGAGTAATTATAATAAATTAATAGAATTTATTTGACAAAAGAATTATTTTAGAATAATTATAAATAATTTAAAAGAATTTATTTAGAATAAGTATAAATTTAGAATAATTTCAATAATTTAAGAAAGTTTTATAAAAGGAATTATTTTAGGACATTTATAAATATTTATAAAAGATTTATTTTAGAAAAGGGATTATTATGAATTTTTTTCAAGATTTATGTTTCTTAATTTCAATTTTGTGATATGCTATGATATTGTTGTATATGATTAGCTGCATTATTACTCTTTGTTGTGCATGAGAACCGTTAGAAATTCATGACTAGTGTGGCCTGGTGTGCCCTGTTTAAGACTTAGAAACCTGTGTATATGTTAGCTTAGAAAAACAAGAGAGTTGGGATGGGGAAGTTAATGTTCATGTGGTCGGATAAGACTGTTGATGTATCTTCCAGGCTCGCTCTCGTGGTTGGTGTCGCCACCGGGGTTAGTTTGTAGGGCTAAAGTGAAGTGTGTACATCACTTTAGTCAGTGGGAATTTATTTCGTCACCCGAGTTCTATTTGAAGTTCGGACCAGGCAGAAACGGATTGCGTGCAGTCCTCTAGGCCGCATGTGTAGCGGGATTGGATGCACGTAGAGGATTTGTGAACAGTCAGTTATCTGGTGATATGAGTGTTGACTCTGTGTGAGATGTGAACCAGTGACTTGTTATAGGATGGCTAGTTACATGACTTGTTACCAGTGGATCGGTGTCGCCATTGGGGTTGGTTTGTTGGATCAAGGTGAATTGGTGTCGTCATTTTGGTTAGGATTTATGGATTCTTGTGAGATGTAGATCAGTTGTATTCTTTCATACATAGATCGGGATTAATATTTAATTATCTATAATTTGACACATATGGTATATACATGAGGGTTTCCTTGTTTGGATTATTTCGCTCGACGTACTACGTCTCTTGTTGTAGATTTTTAAGTATTAATTCCATCTAGTTGTATGACCTTGTTAGTTGGATGATTGTTCTGATCGCTAGTTGCATGATCGACTTGTTACTTGATTGATTTTGTTGGATTACCAGTTGCACGTTCTTTTGTCATTTCGGTTATCGTATCATTTTCTGCCTGGGTTTTCGTTCGTTCTTTTCTTTTGTGGGGTCTTGCCATGTGCCATGCACCCTGACATACACATGTTTTCTCTGGTGTACGTCAGACTTAGATGAAGAACAGATCTAGCTGGGAGATCGCCAGGAGCCGGAGGGTTCTCAGCAGGAGTGCCTTGCAGACGTAGCAGAAGAAGAAGCCGAAGTGTAGTCATTCTTTTCAGTTTGTTTTGTAGTACTTTCATATCCTTTTGTTCAGTTTATTATTATATTCTCCAGTATTTCATTCAGATAGTTTTTGAATAAGGGCACGTTTGACCCGAATATTATGTCTCGGATGTTATCCCATTTGTCATATGGTATTTTTATTCTGAGTTTGTCTATTATATTCTTGCTGATGTGATCAGGGACCTGTGCCTTTGTATTATATCTATTTCCAGACGCTTAGCGTATTGGATTGAGAAGAAAAGAAAAAAAATGATAGTATATATTTTTTTCTCAATCTAATACGTCGCGGGCTTGTTCACGTTCCGATTCCCCGGTATTTTGGGAAGCGGGGCGTGACAGCTGACCATTTGCACTCTTCTAGAATATGTAGCAAGGGAAGATCCGGGTCTACAGCTTCAGG
>NC_033799.1:57535809-57540258 GCF_001876935.1 Asparagus officinalis | reverse complement strand
AAGTTCTATTTTGTGGTTAGGATCTCACTCGAAGGTTTCTTCCCTTCTTGTGTAAAAGTGGTGGCCAGGTGGCGAAGCCCACTGTGAATATCTACAATCATGGCCGGGAGCAGAGAGTCTACATCCAATTGCTAACTAAACTATAGGATATAAGAACTCAATAGGTAATGCATCGGAAGGCTAGTGGGGGACTACACCCTTGTTCAACCAGATTGCCAAATACCCACCTAAGAGAGTCGATGGCACAATCCTTTTCTGAGCTTGCCATAAGAAAGACTCAAATTTGGTGCCCTTGGGGAATCCTCCTTCAGTTGAACGAATGGTATATGACTGAGCATTCATTTTAATCAACAACTTATTAATCTCCGATGGGGTTAGAGGTGGCAATTCACGCACTTCATATCTTGAATGGCTCTCGAGATTGTTAAAAAGATAGTCTGCAAACTGTTTCAACCTTACTTGCAGAAATTTCTTCTTAACTTTTACATCTGTCTCATCCATGGCAATGTGATGGTGACAAGTCAACTCCCATAAAATATCATGAGCTACAATGGCTTTTTCCCTCATTCAACTCAACTGACTAGCTGTTAGGAAATATTCTTAGTAAGGAAAATCCCCTATCAACAAACCGGACACTTTCATCATCTCATGGAGTGCAAGACCTAATTCTCCATTCTTAGTCATGAAAGTGTTGGTATCTGGGTTGTAAGTCTCAAATAAAGCGAAGAAGTGGCCAACACTAATCGGTAGGTCGTGCATGCTAGCTCGTATGAGGATAAATAATCCTTTATCAGATAGCTCCCTTCCCTAACGACTGAGTACATAACTTGTCAATCTTGTCCACCACATATCCATGGAAGAGTGGACCCATCCAAAGCACCTAAATTTCTTAACAGGAAGCTCTCTCCCCAATATAGCGAAATGGTTTTATGGTGTCCGCCTAATATACCTGGATGAAGCCCTCTAACGGAATTCCTATAACTTGAGCCTGGTGTCTTAGCATCCCTACCGATAAACCCATAATGCACACGCTCATGATCTTCCGTTAGCCTCCAAGATATTTCTCGAGTCACCACTAGATTTCTAAGCTGAATAAGGGAATAATGCCAAGGAATATGAGGCAGATATCTGAATAATCCACCGTGCTCATTCAACCACTGCTTCGGCTCACATGAAAGCTTCTTGGGATCTTCTACATAGTCTCCAAATAGATATTAGGGCTAATCAAATGTTCATTCGATTCTTGATACTTGCCTAGCGGATTTTCAGTAATCAGCTGATGTAAAATACGATGACTCCCTTGCTGAATGAGCTTGGGAACATCCTCCGGACAATCAGCATTAAATTGAGGAGCCTCGATAATAAGAGGACTACTATCAAAAGAGGCATAAACAATGCCACTTTGACTGGTCACTTCTCTATCAGAGAAGTCCATGGATAGAAAATTAACTGAAAAAGAAAAATATATCCGTCGTAATGAAATTAAAATGATATCTTAAAGCAAAATAAGGAGTCGAACTCATCCCATGAATCCATGAGATAGAGTCATTACCTTGTGATTGGAGAGACGATTTCACTTGTTTCACGCATGAGAGGCAATGTACATCGTCGTGTGTAAGCATTATGACAACATACATTGCCTAATAAAGTGCAAGACAACACGAAATAAACCCTTTTACCTTGAGATGCGTTTTGACCAAGAAAAAAAACATCTTTTTAGCGTCGATCCCCACAAAGAATGATATCGGCTCTTCCCGAATGCCCCGCAAAGGAAGGCAAACAAGGACATAGGTACAAATTCAAACTTTTGAATTAACAAAAGTTAAGGGATCTCACCTCCATATGAAGCAACAGCGTGATCCTCTCTCTCAGTTGGTTGGGAGGCTGATCCACCTCTAGGAACAAGAGATCTCTTGGGAGACATGATAAAAATTTCATTTTTAATCGAAAATCCTAAAAAAATGTTGGGTTTTGAGGTTAAAATCAAACAAAATCATGAAGAACACCCAAGATGTGATCCAAGGGTTTAGTTTTTATTAAGAATTAACAAAAGAACAAACTTTGATGAAAAGAAAGCAAGGTAGAAGATCAAACCTTGAGAAGAAGTGTTGAAACCCTAAATCCCTCAAATGAGATCTGACAAAATCGAAGGCAAAGGAAGAAAAAAGGGTTTAAGAACTATTTAGTAGGGTTTTAGAGGAGTTTTGAATGCAAAGAGGCGGCTTGAAATGGTAGGAAATAGCCTAAGTATCAGGCTTAAAAAGCCCTGGAACTCGGTTGTCCGCCTTTGTGCGAGACAGTCGACACTGTCTCGCACTTTCGAGACAGTACAATTGTCATGAATGTATGGGAAAGTGGAAACTATCTCGCACAAAGGCCCAGTTCGACGAGTCCCTAGGTTGTGTTCGTGTAGCATCCTCGACTCATTTTTAATATGTTTCGAACACTCTAATGAGTATACGAGTATAAACTGCATCTCCTTGAACCTCCAACGGGTACACGAGGTTAAACTTATTCCTAAAACTCTAATGAGTACACGAGTATTAACTGATTCTCCATGATCTAACGTCTTAAGAGCTAAAACTATGTAGACTCTAGTTACGTACGAGTGTAAACTATGTTCACGCCTTAACGAAGACCAACACTAGTCAACACGTTGTAATGAAAGCCAATGCCGGTCAATACATTGATAATTTCACCAAAATAAGGCTCAGAAAAAAATTCCAAGTCAAAGGATAATTCTGGGGAGTTCAATCATGATTCAGACACAAAAATCCTGTTAAAGATGATCAGTTCGACGTCGATCCAATGATACGAGCTAAATCAGATGTCAACACGCCAGTCTCAGTTCAAGACTTCAATAATGGTCAAATGATAAACACAGCACCAGAAGAATTTTGACTATTTAACAAAATACTGAATAGACCGAAAGCTGAAAAAGTTAACGAACTGAAGGCTAGGTGTATCATATCCAAAGTATTTCAGCCTCCTCTATGAAAGAATGAGGTTGAAACACTTCGAATGAGGTATCTGTAGGCATAAAAAATTACCTATAAGTTGCCACACACAACTCAAGATGAAGAGAAGGTGATAAACGTCATCATCTAAGTCAATGAGGATCATCTGATGTCAAAGACCAACTAAGGAATGCACAAAAATACAAAACAATAATCAGGCGTCACACAACTTCTGAGACAAGGAATTTGTCTTGGAAGCTATGAGTTAACTCATAGTTTCTGCGAGACAGAATGTGTCTCGTAAGCTATGAGACTACCCATAGTATTCGAGACACAGAATGTGTCCCGAAAACTATGGTGGAATATCATAAGTTCATTGATGGTTTTCTTAGGTTTTGTACAGTCCACGTGGCTTCATAACTGCTGGGGATCGTGTTTGAATGTAGGAGGACCATTACAAATTAAAAGCATGCTCATAACTATAGAAATAATGGCATTTAAATGTGGGGAAGTTGGTTACAAAACTAATAGGCTGACCCCCTATTTTGAGACATGAAACGTGTCTCGGAAATAGGGGGCTGTCATGTTTGTTTTGTTTTGATTTTCTACCTTCAATAAATACTTCTAGGCACTATAAATGCTTACCTATCACCTATATGCACGAGACCAAGTAGACAAAGGCAGAGAAGAGTAGAGACTTGAGCAATTTGGTGAAGTTTGAGCAAGAGAGAAAGAGTCTTTATCAATTTCAAGCACTTCTAAGAGCCTTCGGCATTTCCTCGAGATCTAAGCTTTGACTTGATCTTAAGAAGAGTGTTTTATCTTACCATGTTGAGATATCTACTTTTGTCCTTATTTCTAAAATGAAATATCGACTCGAAGCCTTCTTCATGATTCAACTTGGATCTGAGATTCGGTCATCCACGGGCTAACGCACCCCCGGCACAGGCAAAGATCCCACGCAAGCAGTGGGTGATAATCATCATCTGTGTGTGTTTCTAAAAAGTTATATTTTTCTTTTTTCATTATGTAAGAAAGTCTTCTAAAAAGACTAATTTTACTTTGAATCTGTAATCGATAAACGTGTGATGGATTCAGCAATGAAAATAACTTTCGACGCAAACACGGACTACCGGGGGTACTCTCCGACTGTCAGGTGGAGTGTGATCATCCCTTCTGGTTGGAGGGAGTGTCTAGTGTATCCGATGAGAGAGATGCTACATGGCTGCAGCTGAGATTTGTTAATATCCATCTAGTTGAAGGCGTCGATATACAGGACATCCATCGAGCTTTCTATGTCAACCATGATTCTCTTTACTTGGAAGCCGTCAATCCCTGCCATTATGACGATATGGTCATCATGAGGTGTCTCAATGCTCTTCAAATTGGCATCATTGAAGGAGATGGGTTCTTCCACTCTCGGCTTCTTGTCGTACACGTTGACCTACAACGCTCATTTAGCCGTCAATCCGAGCATCGTTGGATGACCCTC
>NC_033799.1:57525366-57535799 GCF_001876935.1 Asparagus officinalis | reverse complement strand
TGAATCTAGAGTTGTTAAACCTATCATGCACCCACATAGTGCAATAACATGTTTCACCATCATAATACTATCTCTCTAGCGGAATCAATTAAGAATAGTGTAGGTACAAGCAGATACGTGAAAAGTAGAAATGCAATGAACATGCTAAAAGAAAGAAATATCCAAGGGATATGATCATGTCCCAACTGAATAAAAAAAGTACAACTGATGAACTAAAATAAATGTGAAATATCTCAATACACAGAGTCAACTGAAATAGTACTAAGCTCTCAACCTTCAAAATAAAATACAAGTTTATAAATTATTAAAAATTACTAAACTAATGTGGAGCACAAGCTGTCTATCATGAAATGATGATGACTATGTAGAAACTCTGTCACCCTGCGGCTCTTTGAAAATCTGATCCGCTACCTAAAAAGAAGGGGAAACAATAGCGTCAAAGTACTAGAAATATCATCTCCATCCGCCCCCAGGGGAAGGGCTGTTACATATGAGGCTCTACGTATATATGCATAGTCTACCTAAATCATTTACCTTGTACTAGAAGGGATTAATACTTAAAAATCCATAACACGGGACTGGTACGTCGAACGAAATAATCCAAACAAGGAAACCCTCATGTATAAACCATATGTCTTAAATTGTGAATCAGTAAATATTAACTCCAAAAGTAAGAATAAAAGAATAAAGGAATGCAATACTATCCCCTTCCTGGAAGTCTGCGTATGCCAAGTCTCCATAGGTGTATGTATATGTCGTACGTGTAAATCGTTGTATGTCTCGAACCCCGTGTTCACGAACAATGTGAAAGAAAAGTCATCACAAACAAGATATGATGTCATCGACTGCTCTAGGGCATTGGTCGACCGATGACCAATTCACATAAACATGAGTAAAAACAAGCTTCGGTCGAGTAAAGAATTACACAAAGTCGGGGTGGGATCGATCGACTGATGCACATGGTTCAGTCGACCGACCAGAGTCCAGGACTCAAGTTTGAGTCTCGTGAAGTTAATACAATTTCAACAAAAAGAACTTATAGAACATCATTTTGGGGTATAAAAACATGTTCACTCATATGTTTAACATACTAGGATTGACTAAACAATTATTTATCATCATAACATGATCTTTTGGGTTTAAAAATACTTTAAACATAACTAATCAGATTAAGTTTGTACAATTAGGATTTAAAACCTAATTAGTTCATTATCTTAGAAATTAACCACGGTTCTAAACTTCAAATTAATACATTTCCTTCATTTAGTATTTATATACATAGATCTACACATCAAACTAGGGTTTTTAATCCACAAGCTTATATCACTATATTGTTTCATGTTCAAGACTCAAGTTCTATACATCGACAATTAGGATTTTAGCCATGTAAAATAAGAATTATCAATTGATGTAAATAATTATGATCATTATCATCTATTTTTATCAATTAAAGATTAATTCTTCTGATCTCTTTGTTGTTTTAAGATTTAACATCAAAACTAGGATTTAAAATCATCGAAATAAGCACTACACATTAGATTAACCAATTATAGATATTAAAAACATGAATTTCTATTGTGGATAGGTTTGGAGGAAGATGATCTTGTCTCAACACGCTGCTAAAAAATTCCAAGTGTGCAAGTAAACAGGTTCTCCCTTGCCAAACGCCGACAATCTCGCCCTCTTCTCGGTATTTGCTTCACAAAGCTCTCAAAATTCACCAAAATAAGCTCTAGGGCTTTTAAGGGGAGAGAGTAGCCGCTAGGGCTTAAAATATGATGTAAAGGGAATTTTTTATGAAAACACAGGGATATATAGAGGTAAACTCGAAACAAACAAATCTGACCTTAAACAGAAAACTCAGTCAGACTAGAAAAATAGTGTTTGGTATTTTGGCTGTAACATTTACTTCGGACCTCAAAATGAGGTGATTTAAGATGTGTTGAAAAGATATTGAAGATACCTACAACTTTTATCTTGCATATTTTCATATTCGAAGTGAATCGATGTGTAATGCATATATACTCTTAACTAGTTGTTTTTTAAGATTCGAATTGCATCGGTGTATAATGCATATAAAATCTTAATTAGTCTCAAATCAAACACTATCATACTTATTAATCATTAAATAATATTTATCATAATATAAGTTATTTAATACTATTTACCATAGTATTTAAAAAAATTACGGGGTTTTACATTCATCCTCCTTAAAAGAATTTTGTCCTCAAAATTCCGCAAATGTATCTTTGGAGATTAATAATACGAGAAAAGTATGTTGAGGGAATAATCCAGACAAGGAAACCCTTACATATACATCTCATATCATTAATACTAAGATAGGTATGACAAGCAATATTTACATTTAACGATCTAGAATGCAAATACTCCTACTTAACCCCCAATTAAATGGAACTAGTACGTCAGGCGAAAAATCCAAACAAGGAATCCCCCATGTATATACTATATGTTCTGAATGATTAGGAGCTAAGTGTTAATACCCCCATTCTAGCGTTAAATGTAAATGTGCCTATACAAATAATATGAACACAAACAAATTATAGCTAATATTTTACCTGCTCAAACAGGTGTTGGTAGTCACGACGCATATCCTCATCGCGCTTCCAAGAAGCTTTCTCAGCTCCTTTCCGGTTCCACTGCACTTTAACTAAAAGAATCATCTTATTTCTAAGCTTCTTACCCTCTCTAGCAAGAATACAAAATAGAATATTAATGTTTATCAAATCAGTCTGAATCTCTATGTTTGGTGCGTCAAACACTCTCTGCTGCTCCTTGTCGCATAAATGTTTCTTGATCATCGAAACCTAGGAAACATCGTGTACACCCAACATTAATGCGGGATGATCTAGTTGATAGAAACGACTCCAACATGCTCAACGACCCTAAATGGTCCAACGTAACTTGGGGCAAGCTTTCCCCATCTACTAAATTGTTGAACACCCATCATCGGCTATACTTTCAATAAAACATAATCTCCAACTTAAAACTCTAAAGGTTATTGCCTATGATCTTCGTATCTCTTTTGCCGACTTTGGGTGATAAGAATACACTCTCTAATTAATGATACCTTCTCTATAGTTTATCCTATCCAACCAAATCTGGTCCATGTAATAAGCTATTCCATAACTCTGCCGAACAAATTGGGGATCTATAAGGCCTCCCAAACAATGCTTCATAAGGTTCCATGCCTATTGTTGATTGATAACTGTTATTGTAGGCAAACTCAATCAATGGGATATGGTTCTCCCAGTTGCCCTAAAAATCGATAACTCATGACTACAACATATCCTCCAACACTTAGTTAACTCTCTCTGTTTGTCCATTTGTCTACGGGTGGAATATGTTGTTATATGATAGTTGACTGTCGAAAGAATTTTAGAAGCTCTTCTAGAAATGTGAACTGAAAACCGAGCCACGATCCGATACAATCATCTCCTGAACTCCATGCAATCGTACAATCTCCCGGATGAATACCCTTCTGAAGTCTCTATCGTGTAACTTGTCTTAATGTGTAAGAAGTATGTCGACTTCGTCAAATATATCCTCCTTCGACTACGGATTCTCAGGTATTACGATATGGTCCAATCTCCCTTGGGTTCTTAGAAATTTCCCCCTTTTGGATTTGAATCCAAGAGTTCCCCGACCTAGCGCTGATTACTCTATACATCTATGATGACTGTACGGCTAATGTTCCCAATCAAGAACTAGCCCCACTTGGTTGGTTTAACAACAATGCCCTCCTTGCTAATTACGTGACCCAAAATCTAACTTCAGAAAGCTAAAACTTGAATTTGCTAAATTTAGTATACATTTGGTGCCCCCACAAAGTTTGTAATGTTAGACGAATGTGTAGCTCCCGTTCGGCCTCCGATCTTGAATAAATAAGGAAGTCATCCATAAACACTATCGCGTACTGGTCCAAATATGGACAAAAAATATGGTTCATCAAATCCATGAATATTGTGGGTGCATTGGTTATCCCAAATAGCATATAAGAAACTCGAAAGACCCATATCGAGTCAGAAAGGCGGTCTTGGGATCCATCTCCTAAACCCACAACTGATGATA
Source organism: Asparagus officinalis (assembly GCF_001876935.1). Lineage (NCBI taxonomy): Eukaryota > Viridiplantae > Streptophyta > Magnoliopsida > Asparagales > Asparagaceae > Asparagus > Asparagus officinalis. Next base: position 57,531,710 of record NC_033799.1, on the reverse strand, counting down.
GCCAGAACGAAGATCAATCTTTGGGGAACACTATGCTCCATGCAACTGGTATAATAAGTCATAAATCCTCAGTAATGGATACCTATTCCGGATGGTGACTTTATTCAACACGATAATCTATACACATACTACCATCCTTCTTCTCCACGAAGAGGACCGGTGCTCCCTACGGAGAATGACTCTAGTGAATAAAGCCTTAAGATAAAACTCATTTAACTGAATCTGTAGCTCCCTCATCTCAATAGGTGCCATACGATAAGGTGTTCAGGATATCGACATTGTGCCTAGCCTAGCTGCATCTCGATACAAAACTCAACCTCTTTCACTAGAGAAAATTTAGGTATGTCCTGAAAGACATCCTGATACTCTGAGACGACTTCGATCTCGCTCAAATCTACACCCTGATCCCGCATCATCACCTCCTTCACGTGTGCCAGAAATGATTCCGCCTTCTAGTTACCTATTGAGGTTGTTACTATCTATTCAAACCCATCGAACTCTCGTGGGTTAACTATTTTAATAAAACAATCAATATTAACATGGTAGGACGATAGCTAATCCATACTATGAATCACGTCAAACTCGGACATACGCAAGACGATCAAAATGACTATGAATTTAGACTCGTCTAAGTTGATAATGCATGTCCTACAAATACTCTCTAAGAGGGACACCTCTCCCAAAAGGGGTAGAAACTGATAGAAAAATCTAACGGTTGTGCTATAAGATGAAGCCTAATCATGAAAGCATAAAAGATGAACGAATACAAAACTCTGAAATAAGATACGAATAGGGAAGGAGAACACAAGGAACATACCTTCCACAACGGTCCCATTCACACCATAAGGTATGACTGCATAGTCTTTGCCCGAAACTAGGGTCTGATGTGCTGAAGTGTCTGGAACATATGGGACCATATGCCCCTAAGGTACCTCCTGTATGGCATGCACCTGGCCCTCAATCCTTGAAACATTCGGTGGTGCCTCAATCCTTTGCAACTAGCCATACCCACGACCCATCGACTATTGACTCTGGCCTCTGTGCTGCTGGCCTCCTACTGGCGCCTTGCAACAATCCCTTGCCCTATGTTCGATTTTGTTGTAGTTATAACACACACCCTAAATCTTGCATTGAATATTGTGCTGCTACGACACCCTCGAATTCTGTGACCCCATCTTATAAGGGCCCTGCTTCTGTTGTCCTCTGGACTCTAATTTAGATCTCTTGCCCATGCATTATTCCTTGGACTATTCTGCTTTAGAGTTGTCTTCCTTGTTCTTCTGGAACATAGTGGTTTCTGTCTCCTGTGAGATAGCAGCGTCGACTATCTCTCGTACTGAGCAGAATCGTCTAGAAACAAGGTAATGGCGAAGGTTTGCATGAAGTCCCATTAAAAACATCTAAGCCTGACGCTTCCTGGTCTACCACATGCCCATGAATCGAAGTAGGCTCATGAATTTACTCTCATAATCAGCTACAATCATATCTCCCTGCTCCAAATGGACTAACTCCAACTCTTTGCCACTGATGATAGATACTGATCATCAAAGAAGTAAACGAAGTCCTCCCAAGTAAGCATCATGCGTTGCTTCGATGTAAACTAAAGTCTGTACCAACCACCGGCATCTCCCTTAAGGCTAAATGCGGCTAACCTCTACTTCTGAATGGTGTCGACATTAAGCATATCAAGATGTTCCCCACCATCTTCCTTCCACTTGTGCGCCGCAAGTGAATCTGACATACCATTAAGCTTTGGTGCTCTATTCTTCTGGTATCTCTCAACTAAATGGAGCCAAGCCTCCTTTTCGGCGGCCCTATCGATAACTGTTGGTGGCGGTATAGCTGTCGGTGTGGCTTCTTCAATGGGTATTTCTTGTTGAGCCTGATTTGTCATTCGCTCCTCCATTGCTGCTAACCGAGCTGCAAGTAGTGCTATGAGATCAATCAAATACTACAGAGCATACTGCGACTCGGGCGCTACATTAGCTTGGCTAGCTACCTGAGCACGGGTCCTCTACGACCACGTCCTCTTCCTGACATCTATAAGTTTAGGAGTAGAGCTTTATTAGACACAGTAAATGAGATCTCATGCATAAATAGCATAACATATAACAATAGGTAAATCGTACCACATATCATTCACAATATACTTTATAATCAAAGCAAGATAGTTATCATAAAAAATTTGAAAATTTTGCTATATATATATATATAAAACGTCCTCACTCAATCTAGGAATTCCTAGCGGACTATATACATGATTTCTAAAAAACTCTATACTAGCTCCACGACTCAACATAGGATGATCCTAATGATACTAGAACTAGAGCTCTAATACCAACTGTGACGTCCCTGGGTTCACACGAGGCTGTAGCCCAAGGTGAATCTAGAGATGTCAAACCTGCCGTGCACCCATATAGTACAATAACACATTTCACCATCACAGTAATATCTCTCTAGTGAAATCAATTAAGAACAGTGCAGGTACAAGCAGATACGAGAAAAGTAAAAATGTAATGAACATGACAAGAGAAAGAAATATCCAAAGGATATGATCATTCCTAACTAAATAAAAAGAGTACAACTGATAAACTGAAATAAATATGAAATATCTCAAGACACAGAGTCAACTAAAATAGAACTAAGGCTTTCAGCCTTCAAAATGAAATACAAGTTTGTAAATCACTAAACAAATACTAAACTAATATGGAGCACAAGCTGTCTATCAAGAAATGACGACGACTATGCAGAAACTCCGTCACCCTGTGGCTCTCCGAAACTCTTATCCACTGCCTAAAAAGAAGGGGAAACAACAAAGTCAGAGTACTAACAAGATCATCTCCATCCGCCCCCTGGGGAAGGGCTGCTCTATGTGATGGAGGCACTACCTATATATGCAAAGTCTACCTAAATCATTTATCCTATACTAGATGTGAAAAATACTTAGATTTCCACAATAGGAGACTCGTACGTCGAGCAAAATAATCCAAACAAAGAAACCCTCATGTATATACCATATATCTCAAATTGTGAATCACTAAATATTAATTCCAAAACTAAGAATAAAAGAATTATGGAATACAATACTAAAATTTCTATCCATGAGTAGTTAATACGAATGCCAGTACATAATCCTATGTAATCCATAATACCATATAGCTCATCACAATACCAATTACATGAACAATCTCCCTCTCAAGACTCAACTGTCATACATTTCACAATGCTATCACTATAAGGAATGGACTACCAGTTCAAGTATCCTAAGTAAATACTACCCACTAGCCTCATCGCATCATCGTGCAGAACGGACAACATATTCAGGTATCCTATAGGTACGGCTCATTAGCCTCATTGCATCACCATGCAGAACGAACTGTCTCCTTAGACATCCTCATCGCATGACCATGCGGAACGGACTACTCCTTTGGCATCCTATAAATACGGCTCACAAGCCTAATCGCATCACCATGCGAAATGGACTACCTATTCAGGCATCCTATAATTACGGCTCAATAGCCTACTTTAATGGTATATCGAAGTACTACCTTAAGCAGTACTGAGCTGTGCACATCAATGGTTTTCATACTTACACATATATTGTTTTAACTAATCATCTCTCCATCGTGGTAAAACAATACACACAATTATCCCATTCCCGGAAGTCAGCATGTGCTAAGCCTCTATAGGTGTACCTCTATGTCGTATGTGTAAATTGTTGTACGTCTCGAACCCCATGTTCACAAACAACGTGCAAGTAAAATCATCACAAACAAGACATGATGTCGGTTGACCACCCTAGGGCATTGATCGATCGATGACCAATTCAAATAAACATGCGTAAAAACAAGCTTCAGTCGAATAAAGAATTACACAAACTCAGGGTGGGATCGGTCGACCGACCAGAGTCTAGGACTCAGGTTTGAGTTTCGTGAAGTTAAGACAATTTCAACAAAAAGAACTTATAGAACATCATTATAGGATATAAAAACATGTTTACTCATGTGTTTAACATATTAGGGTTTGACTAAACAATTATTTATCATTATAACATGATCTTTTGGGTTTAAACATAACTAATCAGATTAAGTTTGTAAAATTAGGGTTTAAAACCTAATTAGTTCATCATCTTCGTAATTACGGCTCAATGACCTACTTTAACGGTATACCGACGCACTACCTTAAGCAGTACTGAGTTATGCCCATTAATGCTTTCCATACACATAGATATATTGTTCTAACTAATCATCTCCCTGTCGTGGTAAAAACAATACACACAACTATCCCTTTCCCGGATGTCCGCATGTGCCAAGCCTCCATAGGTGTACGTCTATGTTGTACGTGTAAATCGTTGTACATCTCAAACCCCGTGTTCACGAACAACTTGCAAGAAAAATCATCATAAACAAGACATGATGTCGGTTGACTACCCTAGGGCATTGGCCGATCGATGACTAATTCGCATAAACATACATAAAAACAAGCTTCGGTCGAATAAAGAATTACACAAACTTAGGGTGGGATCGATCAACTGACCAGAGTTCAGGACTCAGGTTTGAGTCTCGTAAAGTTAAGACAATTTCAACGAAAAGAACTTATAGAATGTCATTATGGAGTATAAAAACATGTTTACTCATGAGTTTAACAAACTAGGATTTGACTAAACAATTATTTATCATCATAACATTATCTTTTGGGTTTAAAAATAATTTAAACATAACTAATCAGATTAAGTTTGTACAATTAGGGTTAAAAACCTAATTAGTTCATCATCATAGCAATTAACCACAGTTCTAAACATCAAATTAACACGATTCCTTTATTTAGTATTTATATTCATAGATCTACACATCAAACTAGTGTTTTTAATCTACAAGCTTATATCACTATATTGTTTCATGTTCAAGACTCAAGTTCTATGCATCGACAATTAGGTTTTAGGCCATGTAAAATAGGAATTATCAATTGATCTGAAAACTAATAATCATGATCATCTATTTTATCAATTAAAGATTAATTTTTCTGAGCTCTTTAGTGTTTTAAGATTTAACAACAAAACTAGGATTTAAAATCATCGAAATAAGCACTACATATTAGATTAACAAATTATACATATTGAAAACATTTATTTCTATAGGGGATAGGTTTGGAGAAAGATGATCTTACCTCAACATGCTACTAAAAAAATCAAAGGGTGCAAGCAAACAGGTTCTACCTTGCCGAAAGCCAACGATCCCACCCTCTTCTCGGTGTTTGCTTCACAAAGCTCTCAAAATTCACCAAAATATGCTCTAGGGTTTTTATGTGAAGAGGGTGACTACTAGGGTTCAAAAATATGATGTAAAAGGGAATTTTTTATAAAACACAGATAAATATAGAGGCAAACCCGAAACAAACAAATCTGACCCAAAACAGGAAACCCAGTGAGACTGGGAAAATAGTCATTGGTATTTTAGCTGTAACTTTTTTGTCAGACCTCAAAATGTAGTGATTTAAGATGATATGGAAATATATTGTAGAGACCTACAACTTTTATTTTTTGAATTTTTCCCGATTCAAACTAAATCGGTGTGTAATACATATGTACTCTTAACTAGTCGTTTTTCTAGATTCGAATTGTATCGGTATATAATGCATATATACTCTTAATTGGTCTCAAATCAATTACTATCATGCTCATTCATCATTAAATAATATTTATCATAATGTAACTCATTTAATACTATTTACCATAGTATTTTTAAAAAAATTTACATGGTTTTACATAATGTAAATGACCCTCTTGTGGCTAGGCTTAGGGAGTTGACTATCCTGCTATGGTTTAGGGCAAGGTGATCATGATCGAGTCCTCCTGTCGGTCGTGGCTGGGGTCATTTCTTTCATGTCTCTTTGGGAGAAACGCTTCTTCAGATATCTCCTTTATATCAGGCCCTCTATGTCCCTTTTTAGGATTTGATAGTCATTAATGAGATGGCCAAGATCCCTATGGTACCGGCAGTATTGCCTAGTGTCTCTAATTCGAGGATCTGAACTCATCTTGGGAGGGAGATCGTTGAGGTATCCCTCCTTTCGGACCATGTTAAGGGCTTCGACAAGAGAGGTGTTGAGGACCGTGAGAGCGGCTCTAGGCACTGGTTCCCTCCTTTGGTCCCTCCTGTCTGACCAGTTGGAGCAAGAGTCGACTCTTGGAGGGTCTCTTAGCCACTCTTGCCTTGTTAACGGGCCCCTAGTTGACTCTGGTGTTGGCACTACTACTGGGGCCTCTACAAATGTCGGTGGTGCATGTGTGGGTGTTGTTGTTACTATGCTTATGTTGGGATCACTGTTGTGGATGCTTCTGCCAC
>NC_033799.1:57510869-57525356 GCF_001876935.1 Asparagus officinalis | reverse complement strand
CTGGCCGCCACTTTGTAAGCTCAGACATCCTCCATGGCCATGTACCCATGAGCTTTGTCCATCAATTGTTCATAATTGGCGACGGGCTTCTTGGCCAGTGAGTCGGCCAGTTTATTATTCAGCATGCTTGCTACAAGAGCTGCCATAGCAACCAAACTCCCTGGGTCATTAACCTCTAGTTTCTTCACTTGGAAACTCTTGAAGTAGGATCAAAGGCTCTCTCCAAGATCCTGCCTCATCTGTATCAACACATGAGGAGGTAGGTTCTGGTTGGTGTCAGCCAAAAGGTGGTGGATAAACTTTTGGTTGAGCTGTTAGAAGTTGTTGATGGACTTCTTCTCGAGGGCATTCCACCAGAACTTGGTGCTCCTTGACAAAGAAATGTGAAAACACTGACAAATGATAGCTTTAGGCACCTGGAGCATGCACATTATATCATAGTAGTTATCGACGTGCTCGACAGGGTCTCCTTCTCCCTTGTATTTCTCCACGTGAGGCGTCTTGCATTTCTCACATGGGGCACTCATGATATCATCCGTAAGGGGGGTATTCCCCCTGGCCTTGATGACTAGTTGATGCACCCGATTATATCTAGACACCCTATGGATGACCGAGAGGACTAGAGTGGCATGTTGATGATGAAGAGTCCTCAACATTCCTCTCGTGATGTGCTCCTTATGGCCACTAGGGCCAGGGATCTTGTCGGTTGCTTCTTTGTGCTAGAGGAGACATCGATAAATATTCGCTTGGTGAGTTGACTAGTACAATGGAGGGGGGGTCGCATGCTCGACGCGATCTATCCACAACTTGGTGGCAGCATGAGGAGTCCGAGGTGGGACTACGTGTTGAGCTTCTGAGAGGGTGATGAGTCATTGAGCGCTAGTCACCTAAGCGATGAGGAATGATGGAGTTAGCTCACTACGGTAGTGGAAACCGGCTGAGGAGTTTGTTGTTGAAGGTTGCGAGCTGCTGTTTGAGGGAGTGAGAGATATTTTGAGCAGTCTCTTCAAGTTGGCTTGGGTGACATAGCCCTAATGCGGTCCTCTAGGGAAGCATGGATCAGCCCTATGCTCAGAACTAGACATACTTGCTTGAAAAAGAGAGAATGCCCCACGGTGGGTGCCAAACTATTAATGTTAAATAATCAGACAGATGAATTAGTCGGAATGAAGTTGATCAGGGGAAGCTAACTTCTTCAAATATCCGGTTTAGAGTTGAGCTATTCTCCCCTGTACGTATTACAACTCGTAAGAGGGCGGGGTCTAGCTCCCCCGTTATTCCTCCAACAGTCAAGTTAGCTAGATACTACTTGAGTAGGAAAGTGGTGAATTGTAGTAGTTCTAAAGTGCAGTGGAATGAGGAAAAAATACTAAGAAATTTTGCTTGCCTCACATTGGGAATTGTTTCTCCTCTTATGGCAATGAAGGAGGGGTATTTTGGTCTCTTTGCCCGAATCCAAACTGGTAGCTGAGCCAGCTTCGACTTTACAGGTGTTGACATCAGAGTGGGCGTGGTTATTTTGGCATTTAATGAGATAGTACAAGCCGTGTGTAGAATCGACATGGTCCGATGTGCGATAAATAGTGTTGGGGATTGAGAAATGATGGTGCCTATCACGTATTTAATGTGATGTCGACATGCAGTCAGTGAGGGATCAAGGCAGTTGTCTTTTGTCTCGCATGCGGAGTCTCAATCATCAAGCTCTTATATTGGGCATGAGAGCTTCACCCACATGGCAGAACATTCTGAAGATCTTTCAAAGAGGGTTGCTGAGCAAGACGTCATGCTCAAATCACAGCAGAAGACCCTCAATGAACTCCTAGACCTGCTGACTCAACTCGTCGCAGACAAGGCTAAATCTCAGAAGACAGATTCGCCACCTAGGCAAGAATCTTCTAGGAGAGAAAAAGCGTCTTCATCCCGACCTCACACAAGCAAAGGGAAGGGAAAAGTGGTTGATGACACGACTTCTGAGAATCTTCCTCTGATGAAGGAAGAGAGACCGAGAATGAGCAGAATCCTCAATCGATCAAAATGGAAGAATTGGAAGCCCGCCTCAATGCCATTTCTAATAGAAGCGAGCTCCAAGAAGAGGGAGTTGTCAGGCCCTATCCTGCCGAATGGGATGCAGCCCCTTATCCTCCAAAATTCGAAGTCCCGACGCTACAAACTTTTGACGGAATGGGATAACCGAACCAACATATCTATCATTTCAAGTCACAGACTGGGAATGTGATATCAAACGATACCATACTGGCTCGATTGTTCATTGGCACCCTCAAGGGAGTTGCCTTTGAATGGTCAGGAAACTACTTGCGGGATGTATCCAAAAGTGGACGGATCTAGAAAGACTCTTCCTATCAAGATTCTTTGAAGAGGATACAGAAGTCTCCATCCATACCCTTCTCGCCACTAAGCAGAAGAAGAGGGAGTCCGTCAAAGCCTTCGTCAAAAGGTTTCGAAATATAGCTTTGCGATGTCCGATAGGTATGACACAGTCTACTCTAGTGGAGACCTGTGGACACAATTTGCAAACCGACCTCCTAGCCCGAATGGGAGTTGCAGAATAACGTTCCTGGAGACAACTAATCTCTCAAGGCGAATAGGCTCAAAAGATTATTGCCAGGATCAAAGCTGAAGAACAAAGTATGCAGGATCAACCTGAGCAATTGGATCAAGCCCAATCTTCTCAGTCAGAAGAAGAAGATACTACGGCCACTGAAGCTAATCTTCTTCAATAGGATGGCAGGTCTACCAAAACTATCACGTTAACAATTACCTCTGATAGTTTATTTTCTCCAAATTCCCCCACCAATCCTCTTGAAGTAGGATGGCGGATCCACCAAAACTATCATGTTAACCGTCACCTCTGATAGTCTTTTTCCTCCAAATTCCCCCACCTATCCTCTTCAAGTAAGATGACGGGTCCACCAAAACTATCACGTTAACCGTCACCTCTGATAGTCCTTTTCCTCCAAATTCCCCCCACGTTAACCGTCACCTCTGATAGTCCTTTTCCTCCAAATTCCCCCACCAATCCTCTTCAAATAGGATGACGGGTCCACCAAAACTATCACGTTAACCGTCACCTCTGATACTCCTTTTCCTCCAAATTCCCCCACCAATCCTCTTCAAGTAGGATGGCGGGTCCACAAAACTATCACGTTAACAGTTACCTCTGATAGTCAAACTCATCAGATAACGGCCTACCAAATGATGTGCCTCTATTCTGACTTCATGGATAGTGCCCCACTAGGTGATGTGCCTTGTCTACCTCTTTTTATTCCCCTGCTAACTTTTAATCAAGACTGGGGGTTGGTTACTTAGAATCCACTGGATTAAAAGTAACGAATCTTTCACATCGTCGAGTTAACATTACACTTCTGACGATCATCACCACCACAGAGTATGCATTCAACTTGCATCACTCCTAATTTGTCACGTTAACAATATACCTCTAACAACAATCAACTTATTAATCCTTGACAATAGGATTATAAGTCCTCAAAATTGCTCAAATCGCAATCTTCCCCAGCAAGACGCTAAGTCTTCAAAATCTTGTTCAAATCAAAAGCATCAATATTTATCGCTTTTGATGATAAACTCATTTAGCAAGTTTCCCCAGCGAAACGCTAATTCCTAAAATCTTGTGCAAGTCACAAGAGCACAATCTTGTCACATTAACATCATACCTCTGGCAACCCACTTATCAATCCTCGTTAATAGGATGATAAGTCCACAAAGTTGCTCCAATCGCAACACAATCTTGTCACGTTAACATCATACCTCTGACAACCCACTTAACTTATCGACTCTCTTCAATAGAGCGATAGGTCCATGTCCACAAAGTTGCTCCAATCGTAACACAATCTTGTCACGTTAACATCATACCTCTGACAACCCACTTATCAATCCTCGTCAATAGGATGATAAGTCCACAAAGTTGCTTCAATCGCAACATAATCTTGTCACGTTAACATCATACCTCTGACAATCCACTTATCAATCCTCGTCAATAGGATGATAAGTCCACAAAGTTGCTCCAATCGTAACACAATCTTGTCACGTTAATATCACACCTCTGACAAAATTCACTTATTAATCCTCTTCAATAGGATGATAAGTCCTCAAAAGTTTCTCCGATCGCACCAAATTCCCGTCATGTTAACACCAAACCTCTGACAATCCACTTATCAATCCTCTTCAATAGGATGATAAGTCCACAAAGTTGCTCCAATCGCAACACAATCTTGTCAAGTTAACATCATACCTCTGACAACCCACTTATCAATCCTCGTCAATAGGATGATAAGTCCACAAAGTTGCTCCAATCGTAACACAATCTTGTCACGTTAATATCATACCTCTGACAACCCACTTATCAATCCTCATCAATAGGATGATAAGTCCACAAAGTTGTTCCAATCGCAACACAATCTTGTCACGTTAACATCATACCTCTGACAACCCACTTATCAATCCTCGTCAATAGGATGATAAGTCCACAAAGTTGCTTCAATCGCAACACAATCTTGTCACGTTAATATCACACCTCTGACAAAATTCACTTATCAATCCTCTTCAATAAGATGATAAGTCCTTAAAGTTGCTCCGATCGCAACAAATTTCCATCATGTTAACACCAAACCTCTGACAATCCACTTATCAATCCTCTTTAATAGGATGATAAGTCCACAAAGTTGCTCCAATCGCAACGTAATCTTGTCACGTTAACATCATACCTCTGACAACCCACTTATCAATCCTCGTCAATAGGATGATAAGTCCACAAAGTTGCTCCAATCGCAACACAATCTTGTCACGTTAACATCATACCTGTGACAACCCACTTATCAATCCTCGTCAATAGGATGATAAGTCCACAAAGTTGCTTCAATCGCAACACAATCTTGTCACGTTAACATCATACCTCTGACAACCCACTTATCAATCCTCGTTAATAGGATGATAAGTCCACGAAGTTGCTCCAATCGCAACACAATCTTGTCACGTTAATATCACACCTCTGACAAAATTCACTTATCAATCTTCTTCAATAGGATGATAAGTCCTCAAAGTTGCTCCGATCGCAACAAATTCCCGTCATGTTAACACCAAACCTCTGACAATCCACTTTTCAGTCCTCTTCAATAGGATGATAAGTCCACAAAGTTGCTCCGATCGTAACATTTTCTTGTCACGTTAATCCTACACCTCTGACAAAATCAACTTATCGACTCTCTTCAATGGAGCGATAGGTCCACAAACCCGTCAAGTTAATATCACACCTCTAACGACACAATCAACTTATCGACTCTCTTCAATAGAGCGATAGGTCCATATAATACTGTTAGGTTAACATCACACCTCTAACAGTCAAACCCCCCAATGAACTTGTTAATCCTTTTTCAACAAGAATAGCAAGTTTTCATTATAAAATCCCCAGTGGATTAGAGATTTTCTGAAATTATCCCAGTGATAATAAAGAAAGTTTCTGAATTTCACTCTAAGTGAAAATTCGCGCCAAGTTAATACTACACCTCTGGCACTTCTAATTTTCTTTCAGTGTTTCAAGTGAAAATATAACACAGAAAGAAATAACAACAAAGTCTACGTATTCAACATCACCAAAAATCCATGTCTTTCACGCATGGGGAACTTTATCCCAAATCCTAAGTAGGGATAAGTCTACGCCTAATACGCGTTGCCGGTTAGTCCTTTTCTGTAAAAATGACAAAGTCTATGTATTCAAAATCATAGCATCAAGTCTAGGGGGGTTCATTCTCTTAGCACAACGTTACATATGGAACGGACTTAAACAATCCACATGCCAGTCCGACTCAAACGGTAGTCGGTAAAGGCTTATCAAATCCGTTGATGGCTGAGGGTTTGCCAAAAATCCTATGCACGTTTGTAGGGCCATCAACTTAATAGATGTGAGCCGAGACTTAAAACAGATGAGCCAAAGACAAGTCTCAAAGACTTAGTCAAAAATGCACGAAAGCCACTTCCATGTCTTAAGTCAAAACGTTAAGGTCACACCCGTGTTCCAAATTCAACATGCAAGGGTAAGACCCACATCTCAAGTTCAAAATGCAGGGTCCACCCCCACATTCCAGAAGCAGGATTATGGCGCATACCTTCACACATGTCCTACATGGCAAATCCCTTCAACCAAGATGCCTTCGAAGCAAGTGCAGAGAACAAATCCTTTACCACAAGGAATCAACAGCTCCAAGATCAGAGTTGAGATCCAAAGTATTCCGAAAATTCGTCCCAATGAACCGCGAACTTTCGAAAACTTTGGAGGGGGTTCTGTAGGCTATCTAAAAATCACAATAGTTAGCTGATCCTCATCAAACATCGATGATGGAAGTTACAATCTGACGACTTCCAGAATGCTACAATTTGAAGACTTTCACGTGGATTGATGAAGGTTACAATCTGACGACCTTCACAACAATTGATGAAAGCTCTAATCAACAGCCTCCACAATCAACATCGGGAGTTACAATCTGACGACTCTCACATATCAGAGAGCTAAAGCAAAGATTACAAAACGACGATCTTTGCAACGCTCTGACAGAAAGAGACTACAAATCGACGGTCTCTTCAAATCAAGACGTGGAAGTCCTCCCCGCGTACCAGCATCAAGATGCGCCGCGTTCATAGCCACGAACGCAGCTCAAACGTAGCTCTAAAAGCTACAAACGCAGCTTAAACGCAACTCCAAAAGCTGCAAACGCAGCTCAGATTCGGCCGCCAACGTAGCTCATGTTCGGCCGCAAACGTAACTCCAAAAGCTGCAAACACAGCTCAGATTTGGCCGCCAACGCAGATCATGTTCGGCCGCAAACGCAGCTCCAAAAGCTGCAAACGCAGCTCAGATTCGGCCGCCAACGCAGCTCATGTTCGGCAGCAAACGCAGCTTCCAATCGCTGCCAAACGCAGCTTTCAACAAGATGCCAACGTAGCTTCCAGACACTGCGTTCAAGCTTCCAGACACTACGTTCAAACGCAGATTTCATTTTAGAATGCAGGATTTGCGTTTGACTCGTTCAAACACGAGCTGAACTGTTTCAAAACCGTTTCCCACGATCTGAGGGGATCACAACTCCACTCAGGAGTGATTTAAGGGGCGGTTACATTCCATTAGCCCCACTTAGGAGCAAATTAAGGAGGTGGTTACACCCCTTAATCCCCTATAAATAACTGAAAATCAATTCAGTTCGGGGTCGGTCTGTTGGAACTTCTTGGCAACAACAGGAGAGATCCTTAGGTAGGCTTTTGAGGAGATTGACATCATCCCTCAGCAATATTCGGCAACAGGAGCTTTCTTCATCCTTGGCTTATAGACCGATTTCGGTTAAATTAACTCTTTCATAGAGTTTCAAACTCATTCAGAGTTCTCCACAACGTCAAATCATGAGGAGAAGACCATGTTCCAGTGAATCAAGACGTCGGATCGTCAACGAGAAGCAAACTCGACGCCAACATTCGAGGGAGGTATCTCATCGCTACCGTGAAGAACCCAGAATTAAACAAAGGGGAGAATCAAATTCATTCTCTTCTCTTTTATAAACAAAGGGGAGAATCAAATTCATTCTCTTCTCTTTTGTAATCAGGAAATCCAATTGTAATCGAGATTAAAGGAATACAAATCAATTTTCCTTCGTTTCTTTTACTGCAAATTTTCCAAAAACATGGAGTAAATAGGACATGAGGGGCACTTCATCTTTTGTAAGCAATGTGGAGTTCCCGATCAGCTCGTGTTTCTGTTATTCCGAAGTTTTGTTGCTTCGTATGGTCCGTCGACTCACGTCATGTATTTTTCATCGTCAAATAAGCTTATGTGATTTGAATAGCGATATTCATCTTCATCTCTCTATCTCGAGCTGTGTGTGGGGACCTATAGGTAATTTTGGACGCCTATAGATATCCCCTCTAAAGTGTTTTAATCTCGTTTCTTTTATAGATGAGCCTGAAATACTTTAGATATGATCGATCCAACCTTTAGTCGGTACAAAAGGACCTATAGTTAGTTTTGACTCCTGACTTCTTCGATTTTCAGTCTATTCAATATCTTAATGAAAAAACAAAGTTGTTTCGGCACTGCGTTTATTGTCTGGCTGTCGTCAAAGTTTTGAATCGAAACTGGTGAGTTGATTTTGGCTCGTATCGTCGAGTTGACTTTGAACGAACGATCTCCATCATAATGTGTTGAATTACATTAACCTAGGGTTACGCATTGACTGGCGTTGATCTAGGGTTACGCATTGACCGATGTTGACCTTAGGGTTTTGGATCACCTCACGTTGACTTTTAATCTCAACACATTGACCAGAGTTGACCTTCATTGCAACAAGTGATAGTCTCAAGTATTGAGGTTATAGGACCAACTATTAAAACTGATTCATCTATAGGTATGGATCTTTTCCTAAAGTTATTGGATGCTCAAGTCATGAGACCAACTAATGAAGCTGGTGCGTTAATGACTCTCACATGCATAGGATTTTTGGTAAATCCTCAGTCATCAACGTGTTTGATGAGCCTTTACCAACTACCATTTGAGTCGAGCTAGTATGCAGATTGTTTAAATCTATTCCGTATGTAACATTATGCTAAAAGAGTTAATTCTTTTAGTGCTACGATATTGAATACGTAGACTTCGTCTTTCTCATGGGAATAGACTACCCGGCCGCATGTATCAGATGCAGACTCAAGATTTTTGGCAAATCCTCAGTCATCAACGGATTTGATGTGCCTTTAATGATTACCATTTGAATCGGGCTTGCATACAGATTGTTTAAGTCCATTTCGCATGTGACGTTATGCTAAAAGAGTTAACTCTTTTAGTGCTACGATATTGAATACGTAGACTTCGTCTTTCTTACGGGAATGGATAACCCGGCAATGCGTGTTAGGCGTTGACTTATCCCTTCTTAGGATTCAGGATAAAAGTCTCCATACTTGTATTCTGATGTCTTCTTCAATCAGTGAAAGACTAAACCGGCAACGCGTATTAGGCATTGACTTATCCCTACTTCGGATTCGAGATAAAATTTCCCGTGTGTGTAAAGCACGGATTATGGTGTTATGAATAACAACCTACCACAATATAGAATATGTGGGCTTTTGTTCTTTTTACGGTCAAGAACTAACCGGCAATGCGTGTTAGGCGCTGACTTATCCCTTCTTAGGCATCGGGATAAAATTCCCAGACTTGGATTCTGGTGTCTTCTTCAATCGGTGAAGGACTAAACTAGCAATGCGTGTTAGGCATTGACTTATTCCTTCTTAGGATTCGGTATAAAATTCCCCGCGCGTGTAAGGCACGGATTATGGTGTTATGAATAACAACCTGCCACAATATTGAATATGTGGTCTTTTGTTCTTTTTACGGCAAAGAACTAACCGGCAATGCGTGTTAGGCGCTGACTTATCCCTACTTAGGCTTCGGTATAAAAGTCCCCGGACTCGGATTCTGATGTCTTTTCAATCGGTGAAAGACTAAACCAGTATCGCATGTTAGGCTTTGACTTATCCCTACTTAGGATTTGGGATAAAATTCCCCCTGCGTATAAGGTACGGATTATGGTGTTATGAATAACAACCTACCACAATATTATATATGTGAGCTTTTGTTCTTTTTATGGTAAAGAACTAACCGGCAACGCATGTTAGGCGCTGACTTATCCCTACTTAGGCTTCAGGATAAAAGTCCCCAGACTCGAATTCTGGTGTTTTTTTTAATTGGTGAAAGACTAAACCGATAATGCGTGTTAGGCATTGACTTATCCCTACTTAGGATTCGGGATAAAATTCCCCATACATTTAAGGCACAGATTTTAGTGTTTGAAAAGTAACGTCTTCTCTTGGGGTAAAGACAAACCTGATGCTGGAGAGGAAGAATTTTATATTCTATCTCTAGTTGCAAAGGAAACTCAAAGTGGGTCCACTTTGAGAATCTGAAGAGTGAAACTAAGAGTGGGATCTCCACTCCGAGAATCAAAAAGATCGGATAATCCTAACTGTCAGAAGGTTTGATTATCGAACTAAAGGTGATTTTCTCGTTTATCAAGAGTGAATTGTGGTTTTGGCCCTAAATGTAGGAATGTTTGACCAAGCAGTAGTTTGAGGTGACCCTAACTGTAGGAAGGTTTGATCACTCGATTTAAAAGTGGACCTCTCATTCATGGAAGGAATCGAGTGGAGATTTTGGTTGTGGTCCTAACTGTAAGAAGGTTTGACCAAATAAACAGTGAGAGTGAGAGTACAAATTACAGCGGGAGTGTTGATTCATACAAATCACTCGAAGAGAGTCCCTAGTGTTAAGTGAAAAATATTTAACACGAAGGGGTTTGACAATTGTCAATGATTAGAAGACTAAAATTCCGAGTACTATGTCAGGATTTTAACAGTGGGAGTTTAGTGTTTATCACTTTGTTTGTAATGACCGGGTTATCCCTAAGAATATTACATGTAACATTCTTCTGGGAACTTCCCGTTACATGAATCATCCACCCCCAGCTTCCTTTGCAAAACTAGGTCTAACATTGTACTTAGTTGGATAACCGGGCTATCCTTAAGAATACCAGATATGGCACTCTCTATGAACTTCCCGTGAAAGAAAGGAAACAGTTTAGACTCATATACTTATTGGAGTATGCAGGGAGAAGTTTAACCTCATATACTTGTTAGAGGATTGAGAAGGAGTTTATATTCGTATACTCTTCGGAGTGCCGGAAGGAGCAGTTTATTCTCTTATACTTGTCGGAGTCTTCATTCGACTTAATTGAGCATTATGACGCCATCTTCAACCAAGGTTTGGATGCTATTCTTTAGAGTGAAGCAAGCATTGGTAGGATGAAGGATCCTCTTGTGGTATGCACAGCACTTTGTATCCAAAGTATTGTCAACTTTCTCCTGATCTGCGATAGGTGGTAGCTTGATTTTGTTATTTTCAAGGAGGGACTTGAAGATGGCTAGAACGTCTTCATCCTTGAAGGAGTACTCGTTTTGGAGTCTCAGATCCGAAGCATTTCGCTATCTCCGGGGTTGTTGTTGTGATGTCTGATTAACGTCAATAACTGCTGCAGGTACCTTCCCCTTACCATGGGAGATGAAGCTCAAATTCAGAGGGTTAGCCGTCGGTTGGCTTCTTTTAGCTTTCTTCTGTCTGAGGAAGCGTTTGGCCTTCTATCCTTGTACCTTCATCTCTTTCCAGGTGTTGGATGGTACTACTCCTATAACTTCTAATATATTGATGGATAGGTTGTTATGACAAGTTTGGAGGATGAAGTCCTCTGTGATTGGATCTCGACAGTTCATCGCTTTATTTCGAAAGCGCTTGATGAAGTCGTCGACCGTCTCATCGTATTCCTATTTCTCATCGAAGAGTGTCCTAATTGACACCTCGGCATCATCATAAAAAAAGTGAGTGAGGAACAGGTTCTCCAAGTCGTCCCAGCTATTGATACTTCTAGTCTTGAGACGGTGTTACCAATCAAAGGCAGGCCCGCGAAGGGTGCCGATGAATGACTGAACCATCAAGGCTTTATTGCCGGAGATCATGCCCAAGTAGGACTTAGAGTAGATCAGATGTTGAGTAGGAGAGCCCTTCTCGTCGAACTGTGTGAAGTTGATCAAGTTGAACTTGGCCGGATACGGGTCGACTCCCACTCTCTCGGGTAAGGACACAGAATGTCCGTCCTTTTCACCTCTCGAGCAGACATTAGAGCGTTAATTTTGCTCTCAACGTCTTTCATTTTTTCGTCCTTGTCTGTATCATGCTTTGGATGATTTATGAGAGGAACAATGCGGCCACTCCCGGCATTATCATCTTCGGTGGGACCACCCCCAGTGTTCTTGTCTTTAGTGGGGCCACTCTCAGCGTTCTGGTTAATAGGAGAGTTATCAGTATTGAGATGTTCATCCGCATTCGAAGCGCTACCTGCTCGGTTAGCATCATTGTAATGACTGGATTCACCGAATTGATTGGACAGATCCCGAATTTGTTGGTCATGCTCTTCCTTCATCCGTATCATGGCCCTTTCCAATTTAAACTTAAAGTTCTCTTTTTGCTTAACCAAAGCATCCTCGATGACTTTGGTCATTTGCTCGGTGTTGACCATAAACGCTTCACGAGATTGTCCTATGCTGGACACTGAATTGTCAGAAGCGATGGTAGAGTTCGCATATGATGCTTCATCATCCAAGGATAATTCGCTATTCATCCTCTGATAGTCACTACGCCTAGTAGTTCCCGTGCGTAACCGAGTACGCTGGGATATGTCAGAAAAATGTCGGGGATTAAAACTTCGCGTTGACTTCTCCATATCGACCATATTGATGGTGACCTTTGGGAGTTCATCATCTTGCGCAGCTTATTTTTTTCTATAGAAACGCCTTGGCTTGGACTTGGACGTTCTAGTGGAGATCCTTTCAAATACCGAGACCCTCTGTGAAGCGGTCTTGGGGTAGCTACATGCTGATAATACTGTCCTGATAAGTTCAGTATATGGATAGTGAAAATCCGCTTCCCATGTACTTCTCTTTCAAGATTTATTTGTACCCCCAACCCGATAGTACAACTCATGTATGTTGCGGTCAAAGAAACTTATCAGCTGTTGGTTTGATTCCTCAGGTGTACCGCTATCATCTGTTCGGCGCGTCTTCTTCTGAATAGGTAGCACTTTATTGGCTTTAGCAGGAGTCATACGTTTGGAATCACACCCGTGTGAGGATGAAGTTTTAACGGGCTTCTGGTTTTATGCAGGCATCTTCATGTGGGTAGTTACGGGAATTAACTTATTAGGATGTCAAGTACGACCCCCAGCCTGGATAGTTGCTCGGGGTTCCTTCAACGGTCCCAAGCGTTCCATAACAGGTGCTTTTCCTTGATCTTCATGTAAAGAACCCAAGCGACCCTTCAACGGAATTCTAAATTTAGAGAGGTCCACGTCGCCATAGGATTTCCCCGAAGGTATGGTAGCAGAAGGAGCGGGATCCGAAGTTGACGAAGGCTGGGGAGCAACGTTGCTTGCTTTTTCCTTAGGCGTTGATTTGGCCGTTGGCATCCAAATTTGTTTGGGTCTTGGTGATCTCTTAACCGCCTCTTTCTTTTGAATTTCATGTGCTTTTCGCACAAGGATCTGGGCATGCGTAAGAAGTACGCGACGCTTCTGAATACGATCCGCATGAGTGGAACGGTTCCATTTGACACGAACTCATTCGTTAGTAGGTGGTTGGGAGGAGGTTCCTGAAGCTTGATGTGGAGATGACTTAGCCTCTTGGCGCTTTCTGAACTCCAAATCCGCTTGGTAACAGAGTCCGTCCACCTGATCCAAAGCCTTGGCGAATTGCCGCGTGCTAGGCGTTGGCATTGCCTTTGATATGCTCTCCTCGATAGAGTTGGCATGCCTTTAGCAGTTAACTCCTTGATCACGGAGGAGTTCAGATCTACAGATCAGGTCTCATTCGACGCTGGCGGATCATTGTGAGATACGGCTGCAGGGACGGTAGCGGGGAATTCACCTTCTTGAGTCTTTAGATCTGAAGAGTAGCGGATCTTTCGGGCGGAGGAGACCTTCCTATGCTTACGTGGAGAGGTAGATCTAGAGGAGGAGGAGGAGACATACTCCTCGAACTTCTGTTGGTCTGACTCATATTTGACCTCTTCATCCACGAGAATTTTGATCATCGGTTGCGGCACGACAGCCTGTTGACGAGCCTGTTAGCTCCCACTATGGTCGCCAGCTTGTTTGGGGAGAAAGTTGATTGATTCATTGCTGTGTTCATTATAACTTCAAATGTTACAATAAAAACAAAAAAAAAGTTAGTCTTTTTATAAGACCCTTACATAATGAAAACAAAAAAGTACAACTCTCGTCAAATAGCACAACGGGTGTTTATCTCCCGCTGTTTGCATGAGATCTTGGCCTGTGATGGGGATATTTATATCTGTGGACCACCAAACAATCAGATTAGATACGGAGCTTCATCGATTCATGAAGGAATCAAGAAGCCGAAGCAATTATCTTAGCAATAGGGAGATAATCACTCTTCTCGAGATCACTGCAATGGGGCGATATCAAGGAAAAGAATCGGGCTGTAGATCTATCGAACTCTCCTTCTTTATGTCGAAGAATTTGCTGAAGTCTCCTCATCCTCTCTTAAATTCATGCTCCTTTGGTCTTCAATTTAGTAGGGCTTCACCGACGCTCGTGAATTCTAGATCTCAAAAAATAAAGGCCCTAGGATGGTATTTATAGGCTTAGGGACCCCTGTTTTTGGATAAGAATGATCGATTCGATCTTATTTTCAGTTGTAACTATTTAACCACGTTCTTGGATGACATCAGATCAATTGAAACAAATCCAGGTGGTTAATAATCGAAAAATAGCTTTAATCTGCCAAAAATAGCATTTGTGTCTGTGGACACACGTGGGTCTCTCGGCCAAGCTTGGGCCAAGATACTCTTGGGTG
>NC_033799.1:57469430-57510859 GCF_001876935.1 Asparagus officinalis | reverse complement strand
GGGGTTTCCGCCAAGGCTTGGCCGAGACACTCTTGGGTGTCTCGGCCAAGGCTTGGTCGAGATACCCTTGGGTGTCTCGGCCAAGGCTTGGTCGAGACACCTCTTGGTGTCTCGCCGAGCCTTGACGCATTATCCCGCGTGTTGTGTACGTTTTCGTCGTAAATTCGTCGTTCAAACACGGAATCACATGATTCAAAATGCGTTGGAAAGCCAACGAGGAGATCTATAAGCTCCCATGATTGAATCATATGTAGAGTAAATAGGACACAATGAGTGCTTCTTCTTTCGTAAGTAACACGGAGCTCCCGATCAGCTCGTGTTTCTGTTATTCCGAAGTTCTGTTGCTTCGTATGGTCCATCGACTCACTTCGTGAATTTGTCATCATCAAATGAGATTCTGTGACTCGAATAGCGATATTCTTCGTCTTCTCTCTGTCTCGAGCCGTGTACGGGGACCTATAAGCAATTTTGGATGCCTACAGAGTCGACTGAATTAAGACTCTGGCTATACCAAGTGTCAAGTCAGCCAAATTAGGTGTAATGTGGGATACTTACATGTTGTTGATGAGAGACCTTAATTTGTAGCGATTGAGATAATTATTATTAGTATATATATATATATATATAGTATATATATATATATATATATATATATATATATATATATATCAAGTAGATCAATTATTAATTAAGTCTATTAAGTTGACAAGTAAAAAAAAAGTGGAAAGATAAGCAAAATATGACATAGAAAGAAGAGAAAAGAAAAAATGGTGAAATAAAAAAAGAAAATTTTACTAGTTACCACCCCTACACCTAAATTTTTCATTATCCTCAATGCAAACTTTATGATGCACAAAGTAAAGAAGATAAGAAATAAAACATTTATATTTATCCGGTCAACCTAGAACAATCATAAAAGTTGCAATTACCTTTGGTGTGAGTAGGATGAAGTCAAAATTTTCTTCTTTTTCTCTTTTTTTCATTTTTCCATTTTATCATTTTTTCATATCCTTTTTTCTTCTTTTTTCAAAAGAACAAGAAACTCTCAAATGAGAGAAGAATAAATTCTTTTTATTATTCTTATTATTATGGGATAGAAAGTAAATTTGTAGAATAAAAGATTAAAAATAAAAAGCTCATACTCTACATTAAATCCTATCTTATTGCTAAAAATTCTACCCTAGATTTTAAAAAAGTTTAAAATAATAAAATCAAAGATGTGCTTAAATTTTATGCACTCCGTAGTTTTAAATAATTTTGAAGCATTTGAAGGTAGGTAAGAAGGCGGTTATGCATTTTAAATTTTTGGTGTTGATCAGGCAGAAAGCAAGTCTCAGATTTGAACTCAGATTTGAACTTAGATTCCACATGACTAAAAGTTTGTAGAACAAGTTCTTTTTTTTTAAATTTCCTTAAACACATGGTTGATGATTTAGTTATGATAAGCTAGTTGTTCTATATCTTCTAGGAACTTAAGTTCATTAGCAAAAAGTTCTTCAAAACTAAGATTTGAAAATTTGTGTCTGCCTTTGTGAAAACTAGTTCTGATTCAAATTCTTTGAGTATCTTTATCTTATCACCAAAAGTTTCCTAAAAAATTGGATCTAACTTACTTTCTTCTTTGAAATAATACATGTTTTAAAGAACAAGTGGATTAAGATTTGCTTTTTCTTTGGTTTCAATAATTGTGTAACGTGGATTTATCGATTGGTATTATCCATAATATGAACTTGCTTACACCAAAATAAATTATTTTTGAATTTTTTTCCAAAAAAGTAAATTATGAAAATATTCTAAGTAAAACAAAAGTTAGTTAAGTTATTTTTTTTCTTTTTTAGGGGACAAATTAAAAGATCTAAAAGATTAATGAGAGAAGAAATTTTAGTCTTACTAAAACAAATCAAAAGCAACTGCTTTCAAACAATCATCCTTAATCTTAAGCCAAGACTCAACAAGACCAGCTCCTAACAAAAAGCGTATTGGTGAAATGATTAAAGTTTACCCAGTCAGTTAGTCAGGTAAGGATAGCACTAGAGGGAGGTTAATGACCAATTACCTCTTTCCTTACGAAGTGTTTTACGCAACTCCAAAATTTTACCTTAGATACCAATAGATTTATGTAAACTTAAGCCAGTTTAGTTAAGGATTTTTTATTCCTTAATAACCTTGAGTCCTTAGGGGCCAACGTCTAATGAGTTTTATAGAGCTTGAGTTTGTTGGAGGATTTAGTATTTGTGAGCTAAGGAAAGGGTGATAAAATCCCTCACATTATCTTGATTAGGGGTTATTGTTCTTCAAAGTATTTTCAAGTGTGTTAAATCAAGATGCTCAAATCAATTAGGTAAATTCCTGCTAACTATATGCAATGCAATCCTAGGAATTAAAAGCAACTACAAAGGATGCAAAAAGGAAAATAATTTTATTCTTTTAATTGGAGTAAACAAACAATCAAACAAATGTGAGAGAAAGAGCTCTTGCTTAGATTTATTATCTTGTTAGTAGTTGTTTAAGTGAATGGTGGATTTTACTAGGGTCAACAAAAGAAATATTTTTTTATTAGCTTCTAATTGTCTCTAATATGAAAAGTCTAACTATAGGTTAGAATTGAAAATACTAGAAAGAGAACTTACATTTTCAAGCAAATCTTTTCTCTAGTATTCAACCTTCTTCTTGAAAGTTGTTCCTTCATACTAAAACACATAAATCAAAGAACCAAAGTAGAAAAATTCTAATTATAAGCACCTTCCCTGATAACGGCGCCAGAAACATGATGATAGAGGGTAAATAAAACTTAAGTTATAAGTAGTTATAGTATAGAAAGATGTCAATCCCACGAGAAAGATGTTCTAGGAAATAATCCAAATTAATTCCTAAGTTGTGTATGGACAATTAAGAGTTATAATGTGAATGTGAAGAGATATGAGGAAAGTATGATTATTCACAAATAAAATAAACCTAGATTAAGAGGGGAGATGAAAATTGAAGAAATAGAGGAAAATAAAATTAAGAACAAATAAAGGAGAATCAAGAAAAAAGAACAAAATCACAATTAGTGAAAAATCAATGAAATCAATTAAAAAGTGAGGAATCAAGAATCGAATCCACTAATCAATTTTACTTAGGATTTATAAACAATTCTCTTTTTATCAAAA
Source organism: Asparagus officinalis (assembly GCF_001876935.1). Taxonomy (NCBI): domain Eukaryota; kingdom Viridiplantae; phylum Streptophyta; class Magnoliopsida; order Asparagales; family Asparagaceae; genus Asparagus; species Asparagus officinalis. Next base: position 57,507,707 of record NC_033799.1, on the reverse strand, counting down.
TTTACTTTAGATCTATTAAGTATAGACTACTAAACCACTTAAAGAAAACATAACCTATCAAATTATCATCCAAATAAAATTAACATTCATATAAAGAATAACAACTAGATATTCATACAAAAACTCATAAGCATTAACCTATCAAACCACTCAAAATAAGTATAGTGTGGTATCAGAGCAAAAAGTACATGACAATATCCTTGGATATTATAGGATGTTTACTAATGGAGTATTTAAATAATAGATAAGCGTTATAGTTATATTTATTATAGATGGATGATGAGTTTGAACTACTAGTTGATACTAAGTGAAGAATATTATACATGCAGATAGAGGGAATGGAAGAATCTTTGGGAGCAACTAGCAATCCCCAACCTCAGTTGCATAGGATCTATAAAATACTGGCAAGTGCCAGGTAGAGATGTCAATCAACAAGTGGTAGAGAAAGGTTCACGTTATCTTAATTAGGGGTTATTGTTATTAAATGTATTTTCAAGTGTGTATTAAATCAAGATGCTCAAATTACTTGGGTAAATTCCTACTAACTATATGCAATACAACCTTGGGAATTATAAGCAACTACAAATGATGCAAAAAGGAAAATAATTTTATTCTTTTAAGTAGAGTCAACAAACAATCAAACAAATGTGAGAGAAAGAGCTATTGTTTCGATTTATTATCTTGCTAGCAGTTGTTTAAGTGAATGGTGGATTTTACTAGGGTCGACAAAAGAATTTTTTTTTGTTTTTACTAGATATCTTTAATAGGATAAGTCTAATTTAATGTTGGAATTAAAAATACTAGAAAGAGAACTTATATTTTCAAGCAAAAATCATTTTTATAATATTCAACCTTCTTCTTTAAAATTGCTCCTTCATACTAAAACACATAAATCAAAGAACCAAAATAAAAAAATCCTAATTATAAGCACCTTCCCTGGTAACTGTGCCAAAAACTTGATAGGGGATAAATAAAACTTAAGTTGTAAGTACACAACTATCAAGTTATAGTATAAAAAGATGTCAATTCCATGAGAAAGATGTTATAGGAAATAATCCAAATTGGTTCCTAAGTTGTGTATGGCTAATTAAGAGTAATTTTGTGAATGTGAAGAGATATAAGGAAAGTGTGATTATTCACAAATAAAATAAAACTAGATTAAGAGGAGAGAAGAAAATTGAAGAAATAGAGGAAAATCAAATTAAGAACAAATAAAGGAGAATCAAGAATAAGGAAGAAATTCATAATAAGTAAAAAATGGATGAAATCAATTAGAAAGTGAGGAATCTAGAATTGAATCCACTAGTCAATTTTACTTAGGATTTATGAACAATTCTCCTTTTATCATATTTTACTTTAGATTTATTAACTATAAACTATCAAATCACTTAAAGAAAACATAGCTTATCAAATTATCATCTACATAAAGTTAACATTCATAAAAAGAACAACATCTAGATATTAATTCTAAAATTCATAAGCATAACCTATCAAACCACTCAACATGAGCATAGTGTGGTATCAGAGCAAAAAGTACAAGACAGGATATAGGATATTTACTAATAGAGTATTTAAATAATAGATAAGCTTATAGTTATATTTATTATAATGGATGATGAGTTTGAACTACTAGTTGATACTAAGTGAAGAATATTATACGTGCAGATGGAGGGTATGGAAGAATCTTTAGGAGCAGCTAGCAATCCCCAACCTTAGTTGCATTGGATCTATAAAACACTAGTAAGTGCAAGGTAGAGATGTCAATCAACAAGTAGTAGAGAAAGGCGGCCTAAAGATTGAACAATTTATGAAGTTGCATCATCCTTCCTTTAGTGGTGCCCCTAAACCTTCAAAGGCAGAATGGTGGCTAATTCAGATGGAGACAAACTTTGAGATATTTGAACGCTTTGAAGATCAAAAAGTTCTTCTTGCTACTTATATGGTAAAGGAAGAAGCTAAATAATGGTGGAAGATGACTAAAGAATTATGGGTAACAAAAGGTACACCACTTCGGAAAATTTTAAGGTCTTTTATGAAAAATATTTTCCTATCTCTGTTTGGGACCAAAAAGAGAAGTTCATAGGCTTGAATCAAGGAGGCATGACGATGGCACAACATGAAGCAAAATTCACAACACTGTTTGGATTTGCTTCACATATGGTTGCAAATGAGATGAATAAGTCAAAGAGAACCATTAGAGATCAAGGTGAGCCGTGTGTTTGATGTGGGAAGGGGCATGGTTCATCAGATGCCACTGGGAAACATGAGCTTGTTTTTGCTATAGGAAGCAATGATATAGAATTAAAGATTGCCCAGAGCTAAATCAAGGAAAAGAGACTAAGGAAGAAATTCAAAAACCGAGGGTTTCAGGAAGAGTTTATGCTATCACTCAGAAAGATGCCCAGACTTCTGAAGTTGTGAACGAAGGTACTCTTACAATTTCTAATAGAGTTGCTCATATTTTGATTGATCCTAGATCTACACATTCATTTGTGGGACCATGCTTTGCATACTACTTAGGAGTAGAACCAACACAATTAGAATATTCACTATGTGGCACACCTACTGGAGATTCTCTAGACACAAATTTGATATACAAATCATGTGTTGTGAAGATAGAAGGTATAGAATTACTCACAAACTTGGTTCTTCTAGATATTCATGATTTTGATATGATTTTAGGCATGGATTGGTATTCTACATATTATGTGAATGTAGATTGCTATAAGAAGATAGTTACCTTTTATATCCCTGAACAACCTATGTTTATATGGGAGTGTACTAGAGAAAGACCATGTCCTCACCTCATTTCATGCATTAGTGCCACTCATCTTCTAAGAAAGGGTTGTCAAGGTTACTCACATATGTAAGAGAACATAAGAAAAAAAACCAAACTCAGAAGATATCCTGATGGTTAGAGAATTTTCTGATGTTTTTCTAAAGAGATGTCGAGGCTACCACCAGATAGGAAGGTTGAATTTTCAATTGAACTTATCACTTCGAATTTTCAATTGAACTTATCACTGGGACTACTCCAATTTCAAGAGCTCCTTATGGAATGACACTTGCTAAACCTAATGAGTTGAAAGAACAATTACAATAAGTATTGGATAAGGGCTTTATCCATCCTAGGGTCTCACCTTGGGGTGCTCTAGTACGTTTTGTGAAAAAGAAAGATAGCTCTTTAAGGTTGTGGATTGATTATAGACAATTAAACGAAGTCACTATAAAGAATAAATATCTATTACCAAGAATTGATAATTTATTTGATAAATTACAAGAAGCACAAGTGTTTTCAAAGATTGATCTAAGGTCAGGATATCACCAACTTAAGATTAAAGGAGAGGATATTCCTAAGACAGATTTTCGGACTCGATATGGCCACCATGATATTTAGTCATGCTATTTGGATTGACAAATGTACTAGTAGCTTTCATGAATCTTATGAATAGGCTGTTTAAACCCTTCTTGGACAAATTTGTGGTGGTACTTATTGATGATATTCTAATATACTCTCAGAGCTAGAAGGAGCTTGAAGATCATTTAAGGATAATTTTGCAAACTTTGCGAGAGAGAAATTATATGCAAAACTAAGTAATGTGAGTTCAGGTTGGACAAAGTGGTATGCTTAGGTCATATCATTTCTAAGGAAGGTGTGTATGTTGATCCATCAAAGGTTGAAGTTGTAGTGAACTTGAGAAGACCTACAATTGTGATTAAAGTTCAAAGTTTTCTGGGTCTTGAAGGACATTATAAGAGGTTTGTAGAGGGATTCTCATGTATAGCAGCACCACTAACACACATCACAAGGAAAAATGTTAAGTTTAGTTGCAAAGAAGAATGCCAGAGAAGTTTTCAGGAATTGAAGAAGAAATTAACCTCAGCACCTATTTTGACTATTCCTAGAGGAAATGAGGGGTTTGAAATATATAGCGATGCTTCTTGCAAGGGTCTAGGTTTTATTTTGATGCAGAACAAGAAAGTGATTGATTATGCATCGAGATGATTAAAGGAGTATGAGAAAAACTACTCAACACATGAACTGGAACAATATCTAAAAAACTATCTTACACATGATCTAGAACTTGGAGTGATGGTTTTTTCTTTGAAAATGTGGAGACATTATGTGTATGTTACACAGATTGTGATATATAGATCATTAAAACTTGAAATTTATATTTACTCAAAAAGAATTAAATATGAGGCAAAGGAGGTGGATTGATCTTTTAAAAGACTATGATTGTACTATCTATTACCATTCAGGAAGGGCAAATGTTGTAGCAGATACTTTGAGTAGGAAATCAGCTAGAGTTCTAGTCTATTTGAAGATAAAGAAGTGGGAATGATGGAAGGATCAAGTAAATGGTATTTTAAAATATGGAACAAAAACTCTGATATTTTCATTGCAAACTTTTCTATAAAACCTATTATTTTACCTAGAATTAAAGATATCCTGGAAAAAGATTGTGAATGTAAGATGTAGCTGAAGGTTTGAAACCAAAGTTCGAGATTCAAGAAGATGGTATCTCAAGATATAGGAGAGGAGTCTCCGTTCCCAAAGACGATAAGTTGAAACAAGAAATTCTTGATGAAGCCTATCGAACTCGATATGTTGTACATCATAGGAGTACCAAAATGTATTATAATTTGAAAAGTTATTATTGGTGGAGTTGTATGAAGCTAGATATTGCTGACTATGTATCTCGATGTTTGACTTGGGAACAAATTAAATTAGAACATCAAAAGCTCACTAGATTATTACAACCATTCCCTATTTCTTAGTGGAAATGGCAAGAAATAACAATGGTCTTTGTGATGAGTTTACCTAAAACAAGGAATGATCATGATGCTATTAGGGTGATTATATATAGATTGACCAAATCAGCCCACTTCCTTGCTATTCGAAAAACAGATCACATGACATTCCAGAAAAGATTGTATCTGATAGAGATTCAAGATTTAGATTATAATATTGGAAAGGCCTACAAGAGGCAATGAGGAAAAAATTAGGATTCAAAACAACTTTTTATCCACAGACTGATAGGCAATATGAGAGGACAATCCAAACCTTGCAAGATATGCTCAGAGCTATTGTGCCTTAGATTTTAAAGGAAACAGGGATGAACATTTACCTTTGATAGAATTTGCTTATAATAATAATTACTGATCAAGCATTAAAATGGCTCAATTTGAAGGTCTGTATGGAAGAAAGTGTAGATCGCCTATTTGTTGGGATGATATGGACAATAGAAGACTTATTGGGCCTGAGTTGGTATAAGAAACGACTGAGAAAATAAAACTAATTCATGAGAGAATCCAAATTGCACAAGGAAGATAGAAAAATTATGTTGATAATCGAAGAAGGGAGTTAGAATATGAAGTTGGAGATCATGTGTTCTTAAAAATCTCTCCATCAAAAGAGATTAGGAGATTTGGTAAAAAAGGAAAATTGAACCCAAGATTTATTGCACCTTTTGAAATATTAGAAAGAGTCGGACGTGTAGCATATAAAGTGGCTCTACCTCCACCTTTGTCCGATATTCATAATTTTTTGTCTCATGTCCATGCTTAGAAAATATAAACCTGATTCGTCACACATCCTAGAGTATGAACCACTTGAATTTGGAGAAGATCTGATATATATCAAACAATCAGTTTAGATTTTGGATCGAAAGGAAAAGATACTACATTCAAAGGTTATCTCACTACTAAAGATTTTGTGGAAGCACCATTCTCATGAAGAAGTGGCTTGGGAACTGAAGAGGAAATGAAAGAAAGATATTCTCATCTGTTTGAAGTGCAAGGTATGTAACTTTTGAGGATAAAATTTATTTTAAGGGAGTGAGAATGCAATACCTCTATGAAATAAACACTAATAATCTAATATTTAGAATATATATGAAAGATTGATTTATTTTGATTGGACTCAATAGAGAGATGCTATGTTTATCGACCTATATTTTTCTTTGAACACCTAAATAATATTAAATGTATATACTTTGATGGTCCGGTCATTCGTAGGCACCCTTCGCGGGGCCGCCTTCGTTTGGTATCGTCGTCTGAAGTCGGTGAGTATTAACAGCTGGGATGACATAGAAAGCTCATTCCTCAGCAATTTTTTTGATGATGACTCTAAGATATCAATTGGGACTCTGCTGGATCAGAAACAGAAAGATGGAGAATCAGTCAACAACTTCGTCAAGTATTTTCGGAATAAGTCAATGAATTGTCAAGATCCGGTCATAGAGGAATTCATCCTTCAAACTTGCTTCAATAATCTCTCCCTGAATGTCTAAGAAGCTATAGGGGTCGTGCATTCTAAAACATAGAAAGAGGTGAAGATGCGTGGCCAACAGGTCGAACGCAATAACAGTTAATGCTCATCAAATATCACAACGACAACCGCAATAACAGTTACCGCAGCAATCATCATTCCAGCTGTAGCAACAAGCGTAGCAATCTCAAAGGCAATCAAAGATTTCGGAGCCCAAATTTCCTAGGGAATATTCCTTCAAAGAAGATAAAGTTCCTACAATCTTCAAGTACCTCTTCAATAATAACAAAATCAAGCTGTCACCAATCACGAATGAAGAGGAAGCTAAAAAAACTTTGGATCTAAAGAATTGTGCTTATCATAGAAGGGTCCACCATCCTACTAAGACTTGTTACGTTCTCAAAGATCAAATTCAAGCCTTGCTCGATGCTGGCATCATAACTATGAAGCCCAAGGAAAAGAAAGTGGGTACGAATGCAATATCCATTAGTTTCAGCTCCGTTCCTCTATCGTGGTTCCAACCAGAGCCCATGTCGAAGGTAGAGATGAAGGTAGTGAATGACGAACCTCATGGACAATGCCAGAAAGGACTCGTACCACACACTGCACCTAATGGCGAAGTTCTTTGGGTCCATCCAGATCTGCTTGGAGATGAACACTGGGTGGGGTCCTCTTCTAAGAAGAAGCCCAAAAGCAAGGACAAGTCTTGTTGTCCTATCATAGCAATCCCAGAGAAAGATGATGAAGGCATCCCTACCTTCCCACTTTCTGAAGATGAGCATGAAGCCTTTGCTACTAGGAGCGAGAATGAATATCAATACAAGTATCTTGAATCTTTTGATCTAAATACTAAAACTTTGGCTGAGTTGTGGGTGGTTTCAACTCCTCCCAAACTAACTGACAAGCTCCAATAACAACTAGATGCTAAACAGAAGGGAGTGGCGACAAAACAAAAAGAGCCTCAGTACAAAGAGGTTCAGATTCTGAAGCAATCTCGTTTCATTCGACCGATTGGAAGAGATAAATCCGAAAGCTCGAACACTTAATACCGCTTCGATGTCATGGCCCAGCTGGCTAACATTCCCATGAGGATTACTCTATATGAGATGCTGCGTCTTTCCAAAGATACCAGTGAAGCTTTGCAAGAAGCTTTGGCCGACTTTGATGTTTTCATCACTCAAAATAAGCAAGTGCATGAAGAGCCAGAGCCACTACTTCAACACTGCAATCTGGCAACCAAATAATTCTCTTGCATCACCTTTACAAAGGAGGATATGCAAGTGAGGAACTCGAAGCATGATAGGTCTTTATATTTCACCGGGTATATTGGCTCAACTGCTATCAACCGAATCCAAGGGGATCCGGGTTCTGTAGTTAGCATCATGCTGCTCCGATTAATGCATCATCTCGGGATTCTTGCCAGCAAGTTGACTTCCACGGGCTCTATTATCTATGAATTCAACACCAGTGGATCTAGGCCATTAGGTAAATTTCGAGTGAAGTGCCAGCTTAGAGATTTGAGGTTCGAAGTATGACGCCCCAGGGTTCACACAAGGCTACAGTTCAAGGTGAAACCCGGATTGTCAAACCTGCCAAACACCAAACACTATGCTACGACATGTTTCACCATCACAATCACTATCACTCTAGTGGAAATAATAAATAGACGAAGGTACAGATAGGCAAAAAAGAAATAGAACGACACCGAATGTATACAGAAGAAGCATATAAAATATCAATAATGAGCCCAACTGGGATAAAATAGATATATCTCTGAATCTGAACTGAATTTCAAATACAATGAGTAAAATAAACAAAGTCTCACAATAGCTCTTAACTCTATGAAACAAAATACTAATCTAGAGTCTGAAAATAATCAACTACATGTGGAGTTCTGTAATAACTACAAAATATGATAAGTAGCTATACGGACAACTAAAATGTCCCATCAACCTACGACTCTCCGTGCGTCGGACTCGCTGCCTGAAAGAGGGGAAATAACGAGCGTCAAAGTGCTAGCGAGATCATCACTCCCTCTCCCCAGGGGAAGGGATAGGAGTATATAAGAAAATAGAGTCAGTACATACATATATCAAATCATTCATATAACTCTCTATGAATGAAAAACAAATAATCAATGATAAATACTCCAATCTTCAACATAAAGAATAATCATTTCATCTCAAACTACATCTGAATAATCTGCTCCAATATAAGAGGATACAAACTAAGATAAAACAAATATATCTGTCGTCCATAACGGGTGTGCCAAAAATCTCAAAGTAAATACTATAATGACCATAATTTCTTTTATACTGATTTAAATAATTTTCCTAGTATTTAAATATTAAATTTTATTATTAAAGAGAATATTTATATTTTAACCAATTTTTTAGAATATTGGGAAGCGGGGCGTGACAGGTTTTAGTGGTGGCCCATATAGGTCACGGTCCCAAGTTCCCACTAGTAAGAATGTATTGGACAATTCAAATACATATCATTTTCCATCCGTAAGACTACAATTAAGTTCTTATACTATTATCTTAATAACTATGTTTTAGTTCCTATTTTCCAAATATATTGTTTGATTTTAACCTTAGTTTTCCTTTTGATCCTCGTTTCCTTCAGAACCATGGTGGGTACACGTAGTAATGGTAACTCATCCAGTAGTAGTGGTCAGATGCCTGAAGTAGATCCACAGCAGCTTTTAGCGATGATTTAGGGGCTGGTGACGAACCATCAGTTCTTAGCTGGGCATTTACAATAGGAGCCTCAACACCAGCATCCCCCTCGCTCGGAGCCTGGTGTTAGAGAGTTCCGGTATATGCGGCCTCCTTCTTTCTCTGGTGCCGAGGGACCTTTAGCAGCAGAGGAGTTCCTCAAGGTCACGGAGACTATCATTACGGTGACTCGTATTCCTCCTGCAAAGTGGGTAGATCTCATGGATGTTCAGCTCACGGATACAGCTTAGATTTGGTGGACTATAGAGAAGGCTCATTTTGAGAGACCGATTTTGTGGGAAACCTTCACAGACTGTTTCAACAGGAAGTACTTACCTCAGTCAGCTCGGGACGAGCTTTTGCGTAAGTTTGTTGAACTCAAGCAAGGAGGTCGATCCGTTGATGAGTACGAGGCCGAGTTTTCTTCTTTGAGCCGATATGCTCCCTACTTGGTTACAGACCCCACTATCAGGAGGCACCAATTCCAGAAAGGTCTGGACAAGTATATCAGATTGGATTTGGCTGGTAGGGCTCTCGCAACTCACGACACCATATTGGATGCATCATGTAAGATTGAGAGCGTGTAGAAGGAACCAGAAGATTCACACTTGATTCAGAGTAGGACACCAGTAGCTCCGACCCGGAATGTCGAGCGTCCCCCTCCGAGACAGCAGCAGCAGAACCCGCAGAGGGAGCAGCATTCTCAGTGTCAGCCATTTCATCAAGCTCATCCTTATCAGCGTCCTGGGGTGCAGTCTCAGAACCAGTCTTTGGGGAGGTGTTCCTATCGTAGCTACCCTGGTCATACTCAGCAGGATTGCCCCAGGCATCTTCATCTATGCTTCAGCTGTGGGTCCCCCGCTCATATCAGCCGAGACTGTCCTTAGAAACAACAGGCCCGTTTGCCCCCACCTCCAGTTCGGGCAACTCTCCCAGCTCCACCTCGACCAGTCCCGGCAGCACAGCCTCAGCATAGATCCTATCCTCGAGCAGGGCCTCTTCGTCCACAGCAGCAGCTTTATCAGGAAGCACACAGGCAACAACCTCAGCGACAGATGTTCATGATGTCAGCCATAGAAGCTGAGGCGAACGATCAAGTTATCACTGGTAAGAATTGCTTATCTAAGTCTTAATAGCATATGAATTTTCTTATTACATAATAATATTATGATAGGATTGTTTAAGAATACTAAGTTAGTTGTATTTACATCCTCCTATAATACGCAATGTTCTTGTTTCTTCCGTTCCTGCTTTATCACTCTTCGATTCAGGAGCCTCCCATTGTTTCTTGTCTCGTCGATTTGCGAGGGACCACTCTCTTCCTATAGCTTCTCTGGCTACAGGCTGGAATATCAACACGGGCAGTGGTGTCTTAGTAGCATCTAGTGGTTATGAAGCATGCCCTGTAGTCATCTGCGGGAGAGAACTCTTCATAGACTTTCTGGTGATTGATTTGCCGAGCTTCGACACAATATTTGGGATAGATTGGTTGGGGTCGTTCTTTGCCACCATTGATTGTCGCCATCGGAGCATAGTGTTTGAGATACCGGATCACCCGAGGTTTGAGTTTCCTAGTGGCAGCACATCGGCCGGACCTGTGGAGTTCAGAGCTAGACCGAAGAAGGCAACGTTAGCTGTGATGCAAGTGGAATCCGAGAAGCCAATTGTAGCTCGGGAATTTGAAGATGTGTTTCTCGACGATATTTACGGATTTCCACCGGATCGGAAAATTGAGTTTTTCATAGATTTGAAGTCTGGAGTTGCTCCGATTTCCAAGACTCCTTATCGTATGCCCCCGACTGAGTTGGCCGAGCTTCGGACTTAGTTGGATGATCTTTTGCAGAGAGGCTTGATACGACCCAGTGTATCGGCCTGGAGAGCACCTGTGTTGCTTGTAGGGAAGAAGGATGCATTCAAGCGGATGTGCATCGACTACCAGGAGTTGATTACGGTGACAGTGAAGAATAAATATCCACTTCCCCGTATCGATGATATTTTCGATCAGTTGGGGGGGATCGATAGTATTTTCTAAGCTGGACTTGCGGAGCGGGTATCACCAGGTGAAGATTAGGGATTCTGATGTCCCCAAGACTACGTTCCGGACGAGATATGGACATTATGAATTCTTAGTAATGTCGTTTGGTGTGACTAATGCGCCGGCGACATTCATGAACCTGATGAATTTGGTATTCTATGATGTATTGGATAAGTTTGTGGAGGTCTTTATTGATGACATCTTGGTGTACTCTAAGAGTGAAGCAGAGCATGCAGAGCATTTGCGGTGCGTGTTGAAGACCTTGAGAGAGCATCGGCTATTTGCCAAGTATAGTAAGTGCCCGTTCTGGCTAGATCGTATAGCGTTTTTGGGATACGTGGTGTCAGGAGACGGCATATCAGTGGATCCAGAGAAGGTATCTGCAGTGAAGGATTAGCCTACCCCTAAGTCAGCGTCTGACATTAAGAGCTTCCTGGGATTAGCTGGTTACTACCGTCGCTTCATCAGAGATTTTTCAAAGATTGCAGAGCCGATGACACGACTTACGAGGAAGGATATTAAATTTTTCTGGTCTGACGCTTGTGAGCAAGCGTTTGAGGAGTTAAAGTCATGACTGATTTCGGCCTCGGTCTTGACCATACTAGATAAGAGAGGAAACTTTGAGGTATTTTGCGACGCATCAGGTAGAGGATTGGGATGCGTTCTTCAGCAGGATGGTCATGTGGTGGCATATGCTTCTCATCAATTGAAGAAGCACGAGCAGAATTATCCTACCCATGACTTGGAGTTGGTAGCTATGATTTTTGCTCTTAAGCTTTGGAGGTATTATTTGTTGGGAGAGCAAGTGAAGGTGTTCACTGATCATAAGAACTTGAAGTACATATTTACTCAGAAGGAGCTCAACATGAGGCAACGCCGATGGTTAGAGCTGATGGCGGATTACGATATTGATCTTCAGTATCACCCTGGCAAGGTCAATGTGGTACCAGATGCTTTGAGTCGTTTGTCGGCAATCATGACCCTCACGGCTCAGTGGAAACTTTAGCAGGAAGTGAGGGATATGACTTTAGAAGTTCTTCTTCCAGGAGTCACCGCATCCTTGATGAATCTTTAGATTCAATAAACACTGGTCGAGCGAATCAAGGCAGCTCAAGTAGGTGACCCATTTCTTTAAAAGTGAAGAGAGTTAGCAGTGGCTGGTCTTCGGCCAGAATTTGTTGTTCATGAGGACAGATCCTTACAATTTGGGAGTCATATCTGCATACTAGGAGGAGATTTTCGAGAGGATTTATTAAGAGAAGCTCACCGCTCACCGTATTCTATTCACCCTGGAGGTATGAAAATGTATAAGGATCTGAAGCTGAACTTTTGGTGGCGTGGTATGAAGAGGGAGGTGGCTCGTAGTGTGGCTAAGTGCCTTGTATGTCAGCATGTGAAGGCAGAGCATCAGCGCATCGTAGGTCTTTTGCAACCATTGCCTATTCCAGCATGGAAGTGGAAGCATATCACCATGGACTTCGTCACTAGCTTATGTAGGCGTATAAAATTGCTTATAGGTCCCTTAGCACAGCTCGGCACAAACCGACGAACCATTGGGCAACGTATCCAAACACGAGCGTCAGTCCACAACGCCAAAGCCAAGTGACACGCAACGAAGCGGATTAACGAGGCGACACGGCTAACGAACCGCACGCAAATAATGGAATACATCCATTCGCATGCAGAATCAAGTTAACAGTTCGGTGAGTCAACGAGTAATCCAACCATAGAACGGATTTGAACTCAAACACCGAGGTGGATTTACTACCATATTGGGATTCAGACTGTCAAATCAGAATCCGGATCAATAACGAAGCGGGTTTACTGCCAAATCAGGATTCAGATCAACAAATCAGAGTCCAAATCAACCACGAGACTGGAAAAAACGGCAAAAACCACAACACCTAGGGGACTCGGCCAAAACCGAGCCACCTCTAGGTGGCTCGGTGGCCGAGCCACCTATAGATGGCTAGGCAGATCTGAGAGCCTATAAATAGGCCTTTGCTCATTTGTTAAAAGGTGGGAATGAGAGCCTATAAATAGAGGGCTTAAGCTCATTTTTTGGAGGTTGGAAAATTTGGAGGCGAAGCTCTGCTGGATTCAAGGCTCAGAACTAAAAAAAGATTGAAGCTTTGGGACTTCGAGGACTTGCTCATCCAGATCCGGTGCTCGGCGATCGTCAACGCTAAATAAGGCAAGAGTTTGAGAGGAACCGGATCTCAGATCTACGTAGTCATCCTCCGGATCAAAGCTTGGTCTTTGATCCCGAGAACTAGGGCGATTATTTCCTTGGTGAATTAATCCCCCCCGGCTATTATTTCCTTTACGAAATAATACTCGTCATACTGCGTAGATCTGACCGGATCTAGATCGCACGGTGGTCCACGGATAAACCCCGGCGCAGGCGAAGAACCCACGCAAGCGAGTGACCGCAAAACAGGAGCTCGCGATTCGTTCGACAAATAAGGAAACTTGTAATCTTTTCATTTTTTTGTTGATTTCGTTGTAACCGGATCTTATAAAAAGACCGGATCTTTGTAACCAAAAAACTGTTGTCAAAGAGTGCACAATGAATTCATTAATGAAGAAAGCTACGATTTTTCCCGCGAACAATCTGGCGACCAAAGTGGGAGCCAACGATCTCGCTGCCGAGATGGTCGCAGCCGCGGATTTCAATCCCGATCGAGGAGGAGGTCGAGTATGAATTCGACCAGGCCAAGTTCGAGGAGTATCTTTCATCCTCGTCCGGATCGACCTCCCCCCGCAAGTCCAAGAAGTTCTCCTCCAGGAGAAAAACTCGTTGGTATGAAGACGTTGAAAACACCAACGAAGATCTCACCCCGTTTGATGCCAAAGTCGCATCGGGTGAGATTCCTCCAATTCCCAACCAGGGCAGATCTGCTCTGGCCAACCCTTTTGCTGCAGAGGGCGTGGTGACTCTCTCGAAGAGAGCCCGCCAAAGGCAACGTCAACGCCTTGCGAAACAATTCGCAAAAGCCATGGAGTCAGTTGACGGGATCCACTACAACGCGGATCTGAAGAACAAGAGAGGCATACAGCCTCAACAACAGATGAACGGCGCCTCTTCCAAGCCGCCAACAATGGAATGGGTCCGTGTCAAACGGAATCGTTCGACATTGGAAGAACGTATCCGCAAATGCCGCGCACTATCAGCGCAAGCGCGAGCTCAAGCCGAAGAAGCCCATAGAAAGCTGCAAAAAGAGGTGGCCAAGAAGCCTCCATCAACCCGCAAAGCTTGGAAACCGAAGTCTGAAGCGGCGATTCAGACTAAGGAGCAACAACTGCAGCCTCCGAAAGTTCAACCTTCGGCGAATCAATCCAGACCACCGATGATTTCCACAACTGCTCCGGGAGATCCCGCAGGACCATCCTAGAAAAGGAAGTCAGTCTTGGAGCGCCTCGGTCCACTTCCCGAGGAGCGGAGCAAAGCTCCAATCCAAGGACGTTTAGGCCCACTAACAAAGCCCCGAACGAATCAACATGATGGGGGTCGCCGCAACCCTCAACATGACAAAGAAATCATGGCAACCAAGCGCACTACTTTGCGCATTGAAGTTCAGGAGCCCGTTGAGAATTCACGCTCACAAAGGCACGTTTCGAGGCGTGTGACTCTCGAAAGTCCGAAGAAGGTAATTCTCTCTCAGAAGGAAACGTTATCGTCTGATGATGATTGCGTTATACCTGAGAAATCGTGCCAACACACGATAGGTTGCTCCGACTTTCAAACGGAAGAGCTGTACTATCGTGCTGGGGGTACGAGTAAAACCAGGAGAAGGAGTCCCCGAGAACAAGAAACTCAATGCCCCTGTTCCAAACTCATTCGGGCAGTATTGTCTGAGTGCAACTGCATCAAGGCGGTCCCCGAAAGAGTTTTGGTTTTCGAAAGGCTCAGTACCAAAATGCCGAAACCAAGGCATAGGCGTTTCCGACGAAGAAGAAGGATAGTCGATGACGGAGAATTTCCGAGGGTCACCACCAATATGACCAGCAAGGGGACATCGGCACGGGATAATCTCGAGTCGATTCTGAAAGCATCCCGGCCTAGAACCCGTCTGCAGTCCGGAACCATCAAGCGAGCAACTTATGGTAGAGTTCGGACAAGACTACCTTCAGAAGATGAAGAATCTGATGCCGGCTCCGCGGTTGCATCAGATAATACGGTATCCAGTGAGGGACAACCCCACGAGGCACTTATGATAAGTGCAGAACAAGTGGCCAAGATGCTTGAAGATGCCATGGCTAAACAACAGGAGACCTTCAGGTTCGAAATGTAGATGACCATGCAGAACATGAGAGAAATACATGACCAACAAATCCAAGCATTGACGAACCAGCAAGGCGAGCCAAATCGTCGTAACCAAGTTCTTCAGGAAGACGAGGACACGAATGCGAATGAGACTCATAATACCAATAATCCTCCCGTTAACGCAGGGGGTGGTAATGAGAATGCTGGCAAAAACACAGGTGAAAACTTGAAGATCAAGAACCTCGAGAGCAAAATCAATACATTGATTTCTACTCAAGAGATGAAGAAAACAGGCATTCCTTGTCCATACCTAAGAGAGTGGGAATCGATCCCATATCTGGCGAAGTTCAACCTAATTAACTTCATGCCATTTAATGGGATGGGTTCACCCACTCAGCATTTAATTTATTTCAAATCACACCTAGGGGTAATCTCCGGCAATGAGCCTCTGATGGTGCGATCATTCGTTGGCACTCTTCGCGGAGCCGCCTTCGATTGGTATCGCCGCCTCAAGCCAGGTAGCGTGAACAGCTGGGACGATATGGAGACCATGTTCCTCACCAATTTCTTCGACGACGACACCGAGATATCTATCGGATCATTGCTCGATGAGAAGCAGAAGGACGGAGAGTTAGTCGACACCTTCGTCAAAAGGTTCTGGAACAAGGCGATGAACTGCCGGGACCCGATCACCAAGGAATTCATTCTCCAGACCTGCCATAATAATCTGTCCTTGGACATGTTAGAAGCAATGAGGACATCACCGTCCAAAATGTGGAAGGATCTGAAGGTCCGAGGGGAGCAGGCTGAGCGATTCCTTAGGAGAAAGAAGGCGGAGAGAGGCCAACAGGCGACAAATGCTCCAGCACAGAATTTCAACCCAAGGGGGAAAGGTAAGGCACATGCTAATGCAGTTGATGCTAATCAAACTTTCAAATTGCAACCTCAGCAACAGCAGCAGCAAAGAGCGCCACAACAATCGCAGCCGCAATGGCAACAACGGTCTCAGAAGCAAAGAGCGGAGCCAAGGTTTCCTAAAGTGTAATCCTTCAAGGATGACGAAGTTCCCGACATCTTTAAGTACCTGTTGGAGAATAACAAAATCCAGCTGCCGGCGATTGTGGATCAGGAAGGGGCTAACAAAGTGACGGATCAGAAGTATTGCGCATACCATAGAGCGGTCCATCACCCTACCATGTCATGCTACCAGCTCAAGGACAAAATCCAGGCGCTAATTAATGTAGGTATCATAACCCCGAAGCCGTCCAAGAATGTCGGAGCAAACGCAGTGTCAATCATCTTTGGAACGGTGCCCACAACATGGTTCAAACGAGAACGCGTCACCAAAGTGGGAATGAAGACGGTGAATGATGACCCACATGGACAGCACCAAAAGGGACTTGTGCCACACACAGCCCCGAACGGCGAAATCCTCTGGGTTCATCCGGATCTCATTAGAGATGAGCAATGGGCGACCTCCTCGAAAAGAAAGGGTAAAGGCAAGTCCTGCAATGGTACTTCCGCAATTTTCGAAGAAGATGGCGATGAAGCTCCTGTTTTCCCGCTTTTTGAAGAAGAACAAGAAGTTTTTGCCACTAGAAGCGGAAACTAGTACCACTTCAACTATCCGTCACCTAGTGATCAGTTAGCTGAGCAGGGGGTGGCTAAACAGGGACCAGCCAAAACTCTCACAGAGCTGGGGGTGATTACGGTTCCTAAACCGATTGAAGATGCTCGACGACAGCCGGTGGATAAACAAAAACCCCAGGAAATATAGAATCCGAAGCAGTCTCGGTTTAGTCGTCCGATTGGAAGGGATAAACCGGAGAGTTCGAAAACTCCGCGCGTCTTCGATATCATGGCTCAATTAGCCAATATTCCAGCGCGGATAACATTGTATGAGTTGCTGCGGTTGTCTAAGGAGACTAGGGAAGCCTTACGAGAAGCCTTGGCTGATTCTGAAGCATTCCTCACTCGGGTCAAACCGGCACCTGAAGAACTAGAACTGTCAATTCAACACTGCAACATAGCGGCTAAGAACCTTCCCTGCATCACCTTCACCAAAGAGGATATGCAAACGAAGAATTCAAACCATGATCGGCCCCTATATTTCATCGGATACATTGGCTCCAGCGATGTCAACCGAATCCAAGTGGATCCGGGTTCCGCTGTGAGCATTATGCCGCTTCGCCTTATGTATAGTCTTGGTATTCCAGTCAGCAAATTGGCATCTATAGGCACGGTCATTTACGGATTCAACACCAGCGGGTCAAGGCCTTTGGGAAAGATCCGGATAAAGTGCCAAATGAGTGATCCGAAGACGGAGGTCACGTGTTATGTGATTGATGCTGAGACATCATATAACTTACTACTGGGTCGGCCTTGGATCCATAGTAATGTTATAGTTCCCTCCACCCTACATCAGTGTCTGAAAATATGTCGACACTGGCGGAAGGGTCAGGACGGTGGTCGCGGATAAACAACCATTTAAAGGGTTTGAGAATTATTTCACTGATTCTCTCCTCTATGGTAACAAATCCGACACGGAACCATCGGTCCAGGGCACGAACAGCGGAGAAGAAGCTGATTCCAAAGCCGTATTCGATTACAATGGTGGTTTTGTTTTAAATGATATTGTACCCTTTGTAATCAATCTTGATGATGAACAATCGTCATATGGAAGTTGTAACTGGTAACTTGCCGATATTGAAATAAAAAATGATTTAGAGTACTCGTTGTCTCTTGATGATGCGACAAAAAGACTACACGATAATCTTGATTGACATACGCCACTCCGACCATCTTATGTAACAAAGAAAAGCCTCCAGCATTCCTTCGGAACAACCATGGTCGTGCCTGCCAAAACAGGAGTCGAAAAAAGGTGATTTATTGTAAAGGAGAGAATTTTCCATTACCAGATGATTTCCTAAGAGAAGACGAAGAGGAAGATAAACCTGGTCGACATTTATCTAAGTATAGTCCTGAAGCGCGCAAGCTCATGGAAAAACAGGGATATGATTTCACACTTGGAGAAGGCTTGTACTTTGATCGAGGTTCACGTATCCCAGCTAAAGCAGCATATGTGCCAAAAGGGAAACCGGATGATTATTACCGTCACAAAAGAGGCTTAGGCTATGTTTCCTTGTCTGATGATGAATGTGGTTGGCAAATTATCGATCAAATTGCTAACAAAACTAAGAACGGATACTCTTATGATTCTCCAGCTGGGGATTCCGACGCAAGTTTGGGGGAGGTGTTCAAGAAACTGATGTCGCATATGACTACGGTCGATCCTGTGACGATAGAAGACGACGATCAAATGCCAACTTGGGACGATCCATGGGTTCATCACCTAAACATGCAGTACGGCGATAGGTTCGAACAAAGAGAACCACCCACTGAAGATAAAATAGTCCAAGTTAACATGGGTGACGAGGCCAACCCAAAGCCCATATTCATCAGTGACAGCCTTTCCCCAAATGAGAAGGAGTTAATTGCTCTCATCAGGGAGTATATTGACATCTTCGCTTGGAACTATGAAGATATGCCAGGGCTCGACCCCAATGTGGTAATGCACTGCCTCGATATCATGCCGGATGCCAAACCTGTCAAACAACAGCAAAGACGGTTTCGTCCGCAGATTATGGAAGCCATTGAGGCAGAGGTTAAGAAGTTGATAGACTCAGGATTTATCCGAGAGGAGCAACATCCAGATTGGCTAACCAATATCGTTCCAGTCATGAAGAAGAACGGTAAAATCAGGATTTGCAATGACTTCAGGGACCTGAATACGGCATGTCCAAAAGACGACTTTCCTCTCCCAATCACGGATGTCATTATCGACAATACATGTGGATTTTAGAGAATGTCTTTTATGGATGGGTTCTCAGGATATAACCAAATCAAAATGCACCCAGATGACGAGAAGCATACAGCGTTCAGAACGCCTCTTGGTGTCTTCTGCTACACGATAATGTCCTTCGGTCTAAAGAACGCAGGCGCCACGTACCAGCGAGCAATGACTAAGATTTTCTAAGAACATCTCAGGAAAATAGTCGAGTGCTACGTAGATGATTTGGTTGTAAAAAGCCGCAACAAAGAAGATCACATCAAGAACTTGAAGACGATGTTCGATCTCATGCGGAGCCATCAGTTGAAGATGAATCCTACTAAATCCTTCATTGGAATGTCCGGCGGAAAATTCCTTGGATTCGTCGTCACCACTAAAGGTATACATATCGACCCTAATAAGGTGAAGGCGATACATGAACTGCAACCCCCTAGAAATCTAGGAGAGCTCAGAGGATTACAAGGGCGGTTAGCTTACAATCGTCGGTTCATCTCAAATCTTTCTGGGAAGTGCCAACCATTCTCTAAACTAAACAAGAAAGGGGTGTCATTTATTTGGGACGACGCCTGCCAAAAAGCATTCGAAGATATCAAAACATATCTGACGAATCCTCCTGTTCTCGTAGCACCAAAATCAGGTAAACCGTTCTTGATTTACCCCAAGGCGATGAACCACTCGATAAGTGCTTTACTAGCACAAGACGATGATAATGGTCACGAACAGGCAGTCTATTACCTAAGTCGGACTTTGATAGGCACGGAGTCTCGATATCCGATGATTGAGAAAGAATGCCTCGCATTAGTATTCGCAATGCAAAAGATACGGCATTACTTAGTAGGACAGACGATTTACGTCATTTCTAACGTTAATCCAGTACGGGTATTTATGACGCAACCGGGGCCCTTCTCCTGTCCCAATACGATTTGCACTTCAAACAGCAGAAGTCGATCAAAGGACAAGCGATTTGATATCTTTTGGCAGCAAACCCGACAACGGATACGGCAGAAGTATATGATGACTTGCCGGATGAAACCCACGAGGTTAACACTACGTCGCAACAACAAGTATGGCAATTATACTTCGATGGTGCTTCAAGGGCAGTTAGGAGTTGGAGTGGTCTTAATTTTCCCGGGGAAGCATGTGATGCCTCGGGCTTATTCATTGACTAGTCCTTGTTCCAACAACGTAGCTGAGTACAACGCGCTTCTCATTAGACACAGTTTCGCCAAAGAGCTGGGGGTCAAATATCTCGAAGCTTTTGGAGACTCTCAATTGATAGTCAACCAAGTCCGTGGAGAATATGAAGTCAGGAACCATGACCTGATCCCATACCACCAGGAGGCCATCAAAATAGCAGAGTCTTTTGAAGAATTCTTTATTGAATACATCCCTCGTCTCCAGAACGCTTATGCAGATGCACTGGCAGCACTAGCGGTATCACTTGCACAGCCTCCCGAAACTGAATTATTAGTCATAGTAAGGACGTATCAGCTCTGCATACCCATATACAATATGGATATTGAAGAAGAAGATGACGGAAACATAAACGCCAAGGAGGTGAATTCAACCCAAATTGGGTCTGAGTCCCGAGATTG
This sequence comes from Asparagus officinalis, assembly GCF_001876935.1. Classification (NCBI taxonomy): domain Eukaryota; kingdom Viridiplantae; phylum Streptophyta; class Magnoliopsida; order Asparagales; family Asparagaceae; genus Asparagus; species Asparagus officinalis. The sequence continues at coordinate 57,486,966 of NC_033799.1, read as the reverse complement.
GCGCTTTCCTATCATTGACTACGTCCAGTATGGTATTTTGCCAGAGGATGCAAAAGAAAGAGAATCAATCCGCCAAAGAGCACCAAGATTTTTCTATAATACCGAGACCCATACGTTATACCGTAGAGGGTATGATGGTTTATTACTCCGATGCCTTTCGAACAAAGAAGCAGAAGAAGTTCTCAAGGAAGCACACGAAGGAGAATGTGGTGCGCATCAGCCCGGTCCCAGACTGTATGATCGCATCAGGAGAATGGGATATTTTTGGCCGACAATGGTTCGTGACGCAATCGACTACACCCGAGAGTGTCATGCATGTCAAATACATGCGAATTACATGCACCAACCACCAGAGCAGTTGCATACGTCAACCACGTCTTGGCCGTTCGAGACAAGGGGCATGGACATCGTCGGTCCTATTTTTCCCCCTTCAGTCAAAGGTGATCGATTTATCTTCGCAATCGCAGATTACTTCTCAAAGTGGGCCGAAGCGATTCCGCTTAGAGAAGTAAAGACGAACAACGTCATCAATTTCATCATGCATCATGTCATATACCGACACGGCGTGCCAAGACGGATCATCCATGACAACGGTCCACAGTTCATAAGCAACGCTTTCGTCAGGTTTTGTGACAAGTTCAAGATTCAAGATGTTTCGTCAACAGCTTATTATCCCGCTGCGAATGGATTAGCTGAGGCGTTTAACAAGACGATCATTAAGATCCTGTCCAAGCTCGTGAAGACCAATAAACGAGATTGGGATGATAAACTCGGTGAAGCACTCTGGGCTTATCGTACAACCATACGCACACCTACGAGAGCTACCCCATATTCGTTGGTATACGGATGTGAAGCTGTGCTACCTTTGGAGATTCAAATCCCATCACTTCGGATCGCTCTCGCAACTGAGATGACGACAGAAGAACAACATCAAAAACGTCTCGAAGAACTCGAGAGGTTGGATGAAAAGCGCTTGGAGGCTCAACAACAAATTGAGTTTTATCAAGCCAGAATATCTAGGGCCTTTAACAAAAGAGTCCGACAGAGAAGCTTCATGGAAGTAGATCTGGTCCTCGCTGCTCGCCGACCGATAATCCTCAACTCCAAGAAGAAAGGTAAATTTAAACCCAAATGGGAAAGACCGTTTGTGGTAGACACAGTCTACTCAAACGACGCATATCGCCTAATTACTCAAGAGGGCGCCAGGCAATTAATGCCAATAAATAGGAAGTTCCTAAAAAAGTACTATCCCTAGTACATTCAGGATAACCCATTTACCGGGAAGTTCCTTGAAGAATATTACACTTAATATTCTAAAGGATAACCCAAAATCATCTTCACCACCAAAATTCCTCACTGATCAATTTCAATTGACAGTGAGTCCACCAAAAATGTCTTTCTGGCCCTCTTGACTCTTTCCATGAATAAGAGGTACACTTTCAGTTCAGAGTCCCCTTTCGATAAACGAAAGAACTCCCTCCTTTTTCTCTTTGGTTAAGCCTTCTCATGGTCATAACCTAAGTTGAAATTTCATTTCGATAAACGAAAAAAAACTCATCTTCCGATTAGATAACTAAGCCTATAAAAGGTAAGTTTATCTAGATCTTCTAGATTCTCGGGGTTGAGATCCCACTTCTAGTTTCTTTTTCGCTGGAAATAGAATATAAAATTCTTCCTTTCCAGAATCAAGGAATAGAATATAAAATTCTTCCTTCCTTGTATTCGGGTTCGCCTTCACCCTAATAGAAGACCGGGAAATAGAAAATAAAATTCTTCCTTTCCCACACCAACCTTTTCCAAGAATTTATCAATCTAGGATTCATCCTAGGAAGTTTATCCTGAATCCTAATCAGGGATAAGTCTGCGCCTAACACGCGCTGCCGGTTTAGTCTTTTTCCGTAGAAAAAGACACCAGAGTTCGATTCTAGGGTATTCTATCCTGAAACCTAAGCAAGAATAAGTCTGCGCTTAACCCGCGCCCGTCCGCATATTCAATATTGTGGCAGGTTGTTATTAATAACACCAAAATCCATGCCTTACACGCATGGTAAATTTCATCTTGAATCCTAAGAAAGGATATGCCGACGCCTAACACGCGTCACCGGTTTAGTCTTTCCCCGTAGAAAAAGACATCAGAGTTCGATTCTGAGGTATTTTATCCCAAAACCTAAGTAGGGATAAATCAGCGTCTAATACACGTTGCCGGGTATCTTATTCCCGTAACAATTGCGAAGCCTATGTATTCAATATCATAGCACAAAGTCTCAGAGAATTTACTCTCTTAGCACAACGTACATGCGGAACGGATTTAGACAATCCGCATGCTAGCCCGACTCAAACGGTAGTCGGTAAAGGCTAATCAAATCCGTTGAAGGCTGGGGGTTAGCCAAAAATTCTTAAGTCAACGCCTAACACGCGTCGCCGGGTAGCCTATTCCCGTAACAAATGGTAAGTCTACGTATTCAATATCGTAGCACTAAGAGCGTTAACTCTCTTAGCACAACGTCACATGCGGAACAGATTTAGATAATTCGCATGCTAGCCCGACTCAAACGGTAGTCAGTAAAGGCTCATATCAAAACCCGTTGATGGCTGAGAATTTGCCAAAAATTCTATAAATACGAGTCATAGATGTATCAACTCCGTAGATTGGTCTCATGACTCGAGTATCTGCCACGCTCCAAGAGAGCTTAAACTTTGTATACTCTAGCTTGGACACCGGACAACGCGTTGCAATGAAGCTTAGACGCCGGACAACGCGTCACAATGAAGCTTAGACGCCGGACAACGCGTCACAAGGAAGCTCAAACGCCGGACAACGCGCTGTAAATGAAGATTCAATTCGACGCTAACAATCAGTTCTATGTTGAACCAACAAACACGAGCTAAAGATCAGAAAATTAGGAACCGACTTCAAATTCGAAATTCCGACAATGGTCAGACAATAAATGCAGCACCGGAAACCTTACAGACATTCGACAAAGCACCGAATGGCCTGAAGCATTGAAGGAATCAAGAACAGAAGCCATTCCAAGGTCCCGTTACACCGACTAAAGGTTGGGACAATCATATTGAAGGAATCAAGAACAGAAGCCATTCCAAGGTCCCGTTACACCGACTAAAGGTTGGGACAATCATATCTAAAGTATTCCAGACTCTTCTATAAAAGAACGAGACTTAAATACTTTGGAGGGGGTATCTGTAGGCATATAAAATTGCTTATAGGTCCCTTAGCACAGCTCGGCACAAACCGACGAACCATTGGGCGACGTATCCAAACACGAGCGTCAGTCCACAACGCCAAAGCCAAGTGACACGCAACGAAGCGGATTAACGAGGCGACGAGGCTAACGAACCGCACGCAAACAACGGAATACATCCATTCGCATGCGGAATCAAGCTAACAGTTCGGTGAGTCAACGAGTCAACCAACCATAGAACGGATTTGAACTCAAACACTGAGGCGGATTTACTGCCACATTGGGATTCGGACTGTCAAATCAGAATCCGGATCAACAACGAAGCGGGTTTACTAACAAATCAGGATCCAGATCAACAAATCAGAGTCCAAATCAATCACGGGACTGGAAAAAACGGTAAAAACCACAACACCTAGGGGACTCGGCCAAAACCGAGACACCTATAGGTGGCTCGGCCAAAGCCTAGCCACCTATAGGTGTCTAGGTGGGCCGAGCCACCTATAGGTGGCCGGCCCAGATCTGTGCCAAGGCACAGATCTGAGAGTCTATAAATAGAGGGCTTGAGCTCATTTTTTGGAGGTTGGAAAATTTGGAGGCGAAGCTCTGCTGGATTCAAGGCTCAGAACTAAAAAAAGATTGAAGCTTTAGGACTTCGAGGACTTGCTCATCCAGATCCGGTTCTCGGTGATCGTCAACGCTAAATAAGGCAAGAGTTCGAGAGGAACTGGATCTCAGATCTACGTAGTCATCCTCCGGATCAAAGCTTGGTCTTTGATCCCGAGAACTAGGGCGATTATTTCCTTGGTGAATTAATCCCCCCCGGCTATTATTTCCTTTGCGAAATAATACTCGTCATACTGCATAGATCTGACCGGATCTAGATCGCGCGGTGGTCCACGGATAAACCCTGGCGCAGACGAAGAACCCCCGCAAGCGAGTGACCGCAAAACAGGAGCTCGCGATTCGTTCGACAAATAAGGAAAGTTGTAATCTTTTCATTTTTTTTGTTGATTTCGTTGTAACCGGATCTTATAAAAAGACCGGATCTTTGTGTAGGCGTATAAAACTGCCTATAGGTCCTTTAACACAGCTCGACGACGCCGATTCGATAAACCGACCATCGGACGACGTATCCAAACACGACTATCAGTCCACAACGCCGAAGCCAAGTGACACGCAACAAAGCGGATTAACGAAGCGACGAGGTTAACGAATCGCACACAAGCAACGGAATACATCCATTCACGTGTGGAATCAAGCCAAGGGTTCGAAGAGTTAACAAGTCATCCAACCAAGGGCGGACTCGGACGAATCACGATCGAATCAAGATCAGTTTCAGACTCGAACTCAGAAGTGGATTTACTGCCAAATCAGGAATCGGATTTACTGCCAAATCAGGTCAACGAATCGAGTCCAGACAAATCAACCACAGAACCGAAAAATGGATACAATGACGAAAAACAGCGGAAACCCAACACCTAGAGGGGCTCGGCCCAAGCCGAGCCACCTCAAGGTGGCTCGGCCAAGAGCCGGCCACCTATAGGACGTAGAGGGGCTCGGCCGAAACCGAGCCACCTACAGGTGGCTCGGCCAAGAGCCGGCCACCTATAGGTGGCCGGCCCAGATCTGTGTGCAGGCACAGTTCAGATGGCCTATAAATAGAGGGCTTGGTTCATTTGTTCAGGGGTTGGAAAATTTGGAGGTGAAGCCCTGCTGGATTCAAGACTCAAATCTAAAAAAAAAGATCCAAGCTTTGTGACTTTGAGGATTTGCTCATCCAGATCCAGTGCTCGGCGATCGTCAACGCCAAATAAGGCAAGAGTTCGAGAGGACGGGATCTCAGATCTATGCAGGCGTACTCCGCATCAAAGCTTGGTCTTTGATCCCGAGATTTGGGCGATTGTTTCCTTGGTGAACCAATCCCCCCGGCTATTATTTCCTTGGTGAAATAATACCCGTCGTACTGCGTAGATCCGACCGGATCTAGATCGCGCGGTGGTCCACGGATAAACCCCGGCGCAGGCAAACAACCCACAAAAGAGAGCAGCTCGTGATTTGTTCGACAAACAAGGAGAAAGTTGTAATCTTTTTTTATTTTCTTTGATTTTCATTGTAACCGGATCTTATAAAAAGACCGGATCTTTGTAACTCAAAAAGTTGTTATTTAAAGATAGCAATGGAATCAATAATGAAGAAAGCAACGATTTTTCCCGCGAACAATCTGGTGACCACAGTGGGAGCCGCCGATCTCGATGCCGAGATCGGAGCGTCGTAGCCGCGGATCTCAATCCCGGTCGTGGAGGAGGTCGAATACGAGTTCGACCAGCAGAAGTTCGAGGAATACTTGTCGTCCTCGTCCGGATCAACCTCCCCCCGCAAGTCCAAAAAGTTCTCCTCAAGGAGAAAGGCTCGTTTGTACGAAGATGTTGAAAACACCAACGAAGATCTCGTCCCGCTGGATGCCAAAGCCGCATCGGGCGAGATTCCTCCAATTCCCAACCAGGTCGGATCTACTCTGGCCAACCCTTCTGCCGCAGAGGGCGTGGTGACTCTCTCGAAGAGAGCCCGCCAAAGGCAACGCAACGCCTTGCGAAACAATTCGCAAAGGCAATGGAGTCTGTTGACGGGATCCGATACAACGCGGATCTGAAGAACAAGAGAGGCAAAAAGCCTCAACAACCAAGGAAGGGCAGCTCCTCCAAGCCGCCAACGAACGAGTGGGTCCGTGTCAAACGGAACCGTTCAACGCTGGAGGAGCGCATTCGCAAGCGCCATGCACTATCAGCGTAGGCACGGGCTCAAGTCGAAGAAGCCCGTAGGAAGTTGCAGAAAGAGGTGGCCAAGAAACCACCATCAACCCGCAAAGCTTGGAAACCGAAGTCTGAAGCGGCGATTCAGACTAAGGAGCAACAACTGCAGCCGTCGAAAGTTCAACTTCCGGCGAATCAATCCAGACCGCTGGTGATTTCCACAACTGCTCCGGGAGATCCCGCAGGACCATCCCCGAAAAGGAAGTCAGTCTTGGAGCGCCTCGGTCCACTTCCCGAGGAGCGAAGCAAAGCTCCAATTCAAGGACGTTTGGGCCCACTAAGAACGCCCCTAACGAATCAACATGATGGGAGTCGCCGCAACCCTCAACATGACAAAAAAAAAAATGGCACCCAAGCGCACTACTTTGCGCATTGAAGTTCAGGAGCCCGTTGAGAATTCACGCCCACAAAAGCGCGTTTCAAGGCGCGTGACTCTCGAAAGTCCGAAGAAGGTAATTCGATCTCAGAAGGAAACGTTATCATCTGATGATGATTGCGTTATACCTGAGAAATCATGCCAACACACGATAGGTTGCTCCGACTTTCAAACGGAAGAGCTGTACTATCATGCTAGGGGTACGAGCAAAGCCAGAAAGAGAAGTCCTCGAAGGTTAGAAACTCAGTGCTCTTGTTCAAAGCTCATTCGGGCGGTACTGTCTGAGTGCAACTACACTAATACAGTCCCCGAAAGAGTTTCAGTCTTCGAAAGGCTCAGTACTAAAACGCCAAAGCCAAAGCTTAGGCATTTCCGACGAAGAAGAGCGGGGGTTGAAGACGGAGAATTTTCGAGGGTCACCACTAATATGACCAGCAAAAGGGCATCGACACGGGAGCACATGCTAATGTAGTTGATGCTAATCAAACTTTCCAATTACAACCTCAGCAACAGCAACAGCAAAGAGCGCCACAACAATCGCAGCCGCAATGGCAACAACGGTCTCAGAAGCAAAGAGCGGAGCCAAGATTTCCTAAGGTGTACTCCTTCGAAGATGACGAGGTGCCCGGCATCTTCAAGTACCTGTTGGAGAACAACAAAATCCAACTGCCGGCGATCGTGGATCAAGAGGGGGCTAGCAAAGTGACGGATCCGAAGTATTGCACATACCATAGAGCGGTCCACCACCCTACGATGTCATGCTTCCACCTCAAGGATAAAATCCAGGCATTAATTGATGTAGGCGTCATAACCCCGAAGCCTGCCAAGAATGTAGGACCAAATGCAGTGTCAATCAGCTTTGGATCGGTGCCCACAACATGGTTCGAGCCGAAGCACGTCACCAAAGTGGGAATGAAGACGGTGAATGATGACCCATATGGACAGCGCCAAAAGGGACTTGTGCCACACACAGCCCCGAACGGCGAAATCCTCTGGGTTCATCCGGATCTCATTAGAGATGAGCAGTGGGCGACCTCCTCGAAAAGAAAGGGTAAAGGCAAGTCCTACAATGGTACTTCCAAAATTTTCGAAGAAGATGGCGATGAAGCTCTTGTTTTCCCGCTTTTTGAAGAAGAACAAGAAGTTTTTGCCACTAGAAACGGAAACCAGTACCACTTCAACTATCCGTCACCTAGAGTGATTACGGTTCCTAAGCCGATTGAAGATGCTCGACGACAGCCTGCGGATAAACAAAAACCCCAGGAAGTACAGAATCCGAAGCAGTCTTGTTTCAGTCATCCGATTGGAAGGGATAAAATAGAGAGTTCGAAAACTCCACGCGTCTTCGATATCATGGCTCAATTAGCCAATATTCCAGTGCGGATAACGTTGTATGAGTTGCTGCGGTTGTCTAAGGAGACTAGGGAAGCCTTACGAGAAGCCTTGACTGATTCTGAAGCATTCCTCACTCGGGTCAAGCCGGCACCTGAAGAGCTAGAACTGTCAATTCAACACTGCAACATAGCGGCTAAGAACCTTCCCTGCATCACCTTCACCAAAGAGGATATGCAGACAAAGAATTCAAACCATGATCGGCCCCTATATTTCATCGGATACATTGGCTCCAGCGAAGTCAACCGAATCCAAGTGGATCCGGGTTCCGCTGTAAGCATTATGCCGCTTCGCCTTATGCATAGCCTTGGCATTCCAGTCAGCAAATTGGCGTCTACAGGCACGATAATTTACGGATTCAACACCAGCGAGTCAAGGCCTTTGGGGAAGATCCGGATAAAGTGCCAAATGGGTGATCTGAAGACGGAGGTCACGTGTTACGTGATTGATGCTGAGACATCATATAACTTACTACTGGGTCAGCCTTGGATCCATAGTAATGTTATAGTTCCCTCTACCCTACATCAGTGTCTGAAATATGTCGACACTGATGGAAGGGTCAGGACGGTGGTCACGGATAAACAACCATGACACGGAACCATCGGTCCAGGGCACGGACAGCGGAGAAGAAGCTGATTCCGAAGCCGGATTCGATTACAATGGTGGTTTTGTTTTAAATGACATTGTACCATTTGTAATCAATCTTGATGATGAACAATCGTCAGATGGAAGTTGTAACTGGCAACTTGCCAATATTGAAATAAAAGAGGATTTAGAGTACTCGTTGTCCCTTTTTGATGCGACAAAAGGACTACACGATAATCCTGATTTACATATGCCGCTCCGATCATCTTATGTAACAAAGAAACGCATCCAGCATTCCTTCGGAACAACCCTGGTCATGCCTGCCAAAACAGGAGTCGAAAAAGAGGTGATTTATGGTAAAGGAGAGAATTTTCCGTTACCAGATCATTTCCTAAGAGAAGACGAAGAGGAAGATAAACCTGGTCGACATTTATTTAAATATAGTCCCGAAGCGCGCAAGCTCATGGAAAAACAGGGATATGATTTCACACTCAGAGAAGGCTTGTACTTTGATCGAGGTTCCCGTATCCCAGCTAAAGCAGCGTATGTGCCAAAAGGGAAACCGGATGATTATTACCGTCACAAAAGAGGCTTAGGCTATGTTTCCTCGTCTGATGATGAATGTGATTGACAAATTATCGATCAAATTGCTAACAAAACTAAAAACAGATACTCTTCTGATTCTTCAGCTGGGGATTCCGACGCAAGTCTGGGGGAGGTGTTCAAGAAACTGATGTCGCATATGACTACGGTCGATCCTGTGACAATAGAAGATGACGATCAAATACCAACATGGGAAGATCCATGGGTTCATCACCTAAACATGCAGTACGGGGATAGGTTCGAACAAAGAGAACCACCCACTGAGGATAAGATAGTCCAAGTTAACATGGGTGACGAGGCCAACCCAAAGCCCATATTCATCAGTGACAGCCTTCCCCCAAATGAGAAGGAGGAGTTAATTTCTCTCATCAGGGAGTATATTGACGTCTTTGCTTGGAACTATGAAGATATGCCAGGGCTCGACCCTAATGTGGCAATGCACCGCCTCGATATCAAGCCGGATGCCAAACCTGTCAAGCAACAGCAAAGACGGTTTCGTCCACAGATCATGAAAGCTATTGAGACAAAGGTTAAGAAGTTGATAAACTCAGGATTTATCCGAGAGGAGCAACATCCAGATTGGCTAGCCAATATCGTTCCAGTCATGAAGAAGAACGGTAAAATCAGGATTTGCATTGATTTCAGGGACCTGAATACGGCATGTCCAAAAGACGACTTTCCTAGAATGTCCTTTATGGATGGTTTTTCAGGATATAACCAAATCAAGATGCACCCAGATGATGAGAAGCATACAGCGTTCAGAACGCCCCTCGGTGTCTTTTGCTACACGGTGATGCCTTTTGGTCTAAAGAACGCAGGCGCCACGTACCAGCGAGAGATGACTAAGATTTTCCAGGAACACCTTAGGAAACTAGTCGAATGCTACGTCGATGATTTGGTTGTAAAAACCCGCAACAAAGAAGATCACATCAAGGACTTGAAGACGATGTTCGATCTTATGCGGAACCATCAGTTGAAGATGAACCCCACTAAATCCTTCCTTGGAATGTCCAGCGGAAAATTCTTTGGATTCGTCGTCACCACTAAAGGTATACATATCGACCCTGATAAGGTGAAGGCGATACATGAACTGCAACCCCCTAGAAATCTAAGAGAGCTCAGAGGATTACAAGGGCGGTTAGCTTACATTCGGCGGTTCATCTCCAATCTTTCTGAAAAGTGCCAACCATTCTCTAAACTGAACAAGAAAGGGGTGTCATTTATTTGGGACGACGCCTGCCAAAAAGCATTCGAAGATATCAAAACCTATCTGACGAATCCTCCTGTTCTCGTTGCACCAAAATCAGGTAAACCGTTCTTGATTTACCTCAAGGCGATGAACCACTCGATAAGTGCTTTATTAGCACAAGACGATGATAATGGTCACGAACAGGCAGTTTATTACCTAAGTCGGACATTGATAGGCGCCGAGTCTCGATATCCGATGATTGAGAAAGAATGTCTCGCATTAGTATTTGCAATGCAAAAGATGCGGCATTATTTTGTTGGACAGACGATCTACGTCATTTCTAACGTTAATCCAGTGCGGGTATTTATGACACAACCAGCCTCTATGAATTGGCAGTTAGCGAAGTGGGCCCTTCTCTTGTCCCAATATGATTTGCACTTCAAACAACAGAAGTAAATCAAAGGACAAGCGATTTGTGACCTTCTAGCGACAAACCCGACCACAGATACGCGAGAAGTATATGATGACTTGCCGGATGAAACCCATGAGGTTAACACTACGTCACACCAACAAGTATGGCAATTATACTTCGATGGTGCTTCAAGAGCAGTTAATAGGGCAGTCACCCCGGGGTGTCCCAAAATCTCCTCTAGAGTTGGAGTAGTCTTAATTTCCCCGGGGAAGCATGTGATGCCTCGGGCTTATTCATTGACTAATCCATGTTCCAATAACATAGCCGAGTACAACGCGCTTCTCATTGGACTTAGTTTCGCCAAAGAGCTGGGTGTCGAATATCTCGAAGCTTTTGGGGATTCTCAACTGATAGTCAACCAAGTCCATGGAGAGTATGAGGTCAGGAACCAAGACCTGATCCCATACCACCAGGAGGCCATCAAAATGGCAAATTCTTTTGAAGAATTTTATATTGAATACATCCCCCGTCTCCAGAACACTTATGCGGATGCACTGGCAGCACTAGCGGTGTCACTTGCGCATCCTCCCGAAACTAACTATTAGTCACAGTAAGGACACACCAACTCTGCATACCCATATACGATATGGATGTTGAAGAGGAAGACGATGGAAACATAAACGCCAAGGAGGTGAATTCAACTCAAATTGGGTCTAAGTCCCGAGATTGGCATTTTCCTATCATTGACTACGTCCAATATGGAATTTTACCAGAGGATGTAAAAGAAAGGGAATCAATTCGCCGAAGAACGCCAAGATTCTTCTATAATACTGAGACCTATACATTATACCGTCGAGGGTACGATGGCTTGTTACTCCGATGCCTTTCGAGCAAAGAAGCAGAAGAAGTTCTTAAGGAAGCACACAAAGGAGAATGTGGTGCGCATCAGCCCGGTCCCAAACTGTATGATCGCATCAGGAGAATGGGATATTTTTGGCCAACGATGGTTCGTGACGCGATCGAATACGCCCGAGAGTGTCATGCTTGTCAGGTACATGCAAACTATATGCACCAACCACCAGAGGATTTACACACATCAACCACGTCTTGGCCGTTTGAGTCATGGGGTATGGACACTGTCGGTCCTATTTTTCCCCCGTTAGTCAAAGGCGATCGATTCATTCTCACAATCACGGATTACTTTTCAAAGTGGGCTGAAGCGATTCCGCTTAGAGAAGTGAAGACGAACAATGTCGTCAGTTTCATCAAGCATCATGTCATCTACTGACACGACGTGCCGAGACGGATCATTCATGACAACGGTCCACAGTTCATAAGCAACGCCTTCGTCAGGTTTTGTGACAAGTTCAAAATTCAAGATGTTTCGTCAACAGCTTATTATCCCGCTGCGAATGGATTAGCTGAGGCGTTCAACAAGACGATCATTAGGATCCTGTCCAAGCTTGTGAAGACCAATAAACGAGATTGGGATGAGAAACTCGGTGAAGCACTCTGGGCTTATCGTACCACCATACGCACACCTACGGGAGCTACCCCATATTCGTTGGTATACGGATGTGAAGCTGTGCTACCTTTGGAGATTTAATCCCGTCACTTGGGATCGCTCTCGCAACTGAGATGACGACAGAAGAACAGCATCAAAAACGTCTCGAAGAACTCGAGAGGTTGGATGAAAAGCGCTTGGAAGCTCAACAACACATTGAGTTTTATCAAGCCAGAATATCTAGGGCTTTTAACAAAAGAGTCCGACAGAGAAGCTTCAAGGAAGGAGATCTGGTCCTCGCTGCTCGCCGACCGATAATCCTCAACTCCAAGAAGAAAGGTAAATTTGAACCCAAAGCGCATATCGCCTGATTACTCCAGAGGGCGCCAGGCAATTAATGCCAATAAATGGGAAGTTCCTAAAAATATACTATCCCTAGTACATTTAGGATAACTCATTTACCAGGAAGTTCCTTGAAGAATATTACACTTAATATTCTAGAGGATAACCCAAAATAATTTTCACCACCAAAATCCCTCACTGATCAATTTTAGTTTACAGTGAGTCCACCAAAAATGTCTTTCTGGCCCTCTTGACTCTTTCCATGAACAAGAGGTCCACCTTCAATTTGGAGTCCCCCTTTTGATAAACGAAAGAACTCTGTTCTTTTTCTCTTTGATTAAGCCTTCTCATGGTTGTAACCAAAGTTGAAATTCCATTTCGATAAATGAAAAACTCATCTTTAGATAACCAATCCTATAAAAGGTAGGTTTATCTAGATTCTCCAGATTCTCGGAGTGGAGATCCCACTTCTAGTTTCTTTTGCGCTGGAAATAGAATATAAAATTCTTCCTCTCCAGAATCAAGGAATAGAATATAAAATCCTTCCTTCCTTGTATTCGGGTTCGCCTTCACCCTAAAAGAAGACCGGGAAATAGAATATAAAATTTTTCCTTTCCCGTACTGATCTTTTCCAAAATTTATCAATCTAGGATTCATCCTAGGAAGTTTATCCCGAATCCTAAGCAGGGATAAGTCTGCGCCTAACACGCGCTTCCGGTTTAGTCTTTCTCCATAGGAAAAGACACCTGAGTTCGATTCTGGGGTATCCTATCCTGAAACCTAAGCAGGGATAAGTCTGCGCCTAACCCGCGCTGCCGGTTAGTTCTTAACCGTTAAAAAGAACACACGTCCGCATATTCAACATTGTGGCAGGTTGTTATTAATAACACCAAAATCCATGCCTTACACGCACGGGGAATTTCATCCTGAATCCTAAGAAAGGATATGCCGACGCCTAACACGCATCGCCGGGTAGTCTATTCCTGTGAGAAAGACGAAGTCTACGTATTCAATATCATAGCACTAAGAGCGTTAACTCTCTTAGCACAACGTCACATGCGGAACGGATTTAGATAATCCGCATGCTAGCCCGACTCAAACGGTAGTCGATAAAGGCTAATCAAATCCGTTGAAGGCTGGGGGTTAGCCAAAAACCCTAAAGTCAACGCCTAACACGCGTCGGCTAGCCCGACTCAAATGGTAATCGGTAAAGGCTAATCAAATCCGTTGAAGGCTGGGGGTTAGCCAAAAATCCTCAAGTCAACGCCTAACACGCGTCGCCGGGTAGCCTATTCCCGTAACAAATGGTAAAGCCTATGTATTCAACATCATAGTACAAAGTCTAAGGGAGTTCATTCCTTTAGCGCAATGTCATATGCGGAACAGATTAAAACAATCCGCATGTAAGCCCGATTCAAACGGTAGTTGGTAAGAGCACGTCAAATCCGTTGAAGGCTAAGGATTTGCCAAAAATCCTAAGTCAACGTCTCATACACGAGCACGTCAAATCCGTTGAAGGCTAAGGATTTGCCAAAAATCCTAAGTCAACGTCTCATACACGTTGCTGTTTAGTCTTTTCACAGGAGAAAGACGAAGTCTACGTATTCAATATCGTAGCACTAAAAGGGTCAACTCTTTTAGCTTAACGTCACATGCGGAACGGACTTGAACAATCCGCATGCTAGCCCGACTCAAACGGTAGTCGGTAAAAGCTCGTCAAACCCGTTGATGGCTGAGAATTTGCCAAAAATTCTATAAATACGAGTCATAGATGTATCAACTCCGTAGATTGGTCTCGTGACTCGAGTATCCGCCACGCTCCAATTCCTTAAGAGCTTAAACTGTGTATACCCCAGCTTGGATGCCGGACAACGCATCACAAAGAAGCTCAAATGCCGGACAACGCGTTGTAAATGAAGATTCAACGCTGATGACCGATGGTCAATTCTATGTTGAAACAACCAACTCAAGCTAAAAAGTTAGAAAAGCGGGAATCAACTTCGAATTCAAAATTCCGACAGACGGTCAGATAATAAATGCAGCACCGGAACCCTTACAGACATTCGACAAAGCACCGAACAGCCTGGAGGACTGAAGGAATCAAGAGTAGAAGCCACTCCAAATGTCCCGAAAGATGGGACAATCATATCCAAAGTATTCTATACTCTTATATAAAAGAACGAGGCTGAAATACTTTGGAGGGGGTATCTGTAGGCGTATAAAACTGCCTATAGCTCCCTTAACATAGCTCGACGACGCCGATTCGATAAACCGACCATCGGACGACGTATCCAAACACGACTGTCAGTCCACAACGCTGAAGCCAAGTGACACGCAACGAAGCGGATTAACGAAGTGACGAGGTTAACGAATCGCACACAAGCAACGAAATACATCCATTCGCGTGTGGAATCAAGCCAAGGGTTCGAAGAGTCAACGAGTCATCCAACCAAGAGCGGACTCGGACGAATCACGATCGAATCATGATCAGTTTCGCACTCGAACTTAGAAGTGGATTTACTACCAAATCAGGAATCAGATTTACTGCAAAATCAGGTCAACGAATCGAGTCCAGACAAATCAACCACAGAACTGAAAAACGGATACAATGACGGAAAACAACGGAAACCCAACACCTAGAGGGGCTCGGCCTAAACCGAGCCACCTACAGGTGGCTCGGCCAAGAGCCGAGCCACCTATAGGTGGCTCGGCCAAGAGCCGGCCACCTATAGGTGGCCTGCCCAGATCTGTGCGCGGTCATAGTTCAGATGGCCTATAAATAGAGGGATTGGTTCATTTGTTCAGGGGCTGGAAAATTTGGAGGCGAAGCCCTGCTGGATTCAAGACTCAGATCTAAAAAAAATGATCCAAGCTTTGGGACTTTGAGGATTTGCTCATCCAAATCCGGTGCTCGGCGATCGTCAACGCCAAATAAGGCAAGAGTTCGAGAGGACCGGATCTCAGATCTACGCAGGCGTACTCCGGATTAAAGCTTGGTCTTTGATCCTGAGATTTGGGCGATTGTTTCCTTGGTGAACCAATCCCCCCGGCTATTATTTCCTTGGTGAAATAATACCTATCGTACTGCGTAGATCCGACCGGATCTAGATCGCGTGGTGGTCCACGGATAAACCCCGGCGCAGGCAAACAACCCACGCAAGCGAGCGACCGCAAAATAGGAGCTCGCGATTTGTTCGATAAAAGAGAAAAGTTGTAATTTTTTATATCCTTTTTTGATCTTGTTGTAACCGGATCTTATAAAAAGACCGGATCTTTGTAATCGATAAACTTTTACAAGAGTGTGCAATGGAATCAATGAAGAAAGATACGATTTTTCCCGCGAACACTTTGTAACTGATAAACTGTTGTCAAAGAGTGCACAATGAATTCAATAATGAAGAAAGCTACGATTTTTCCCGCGAACAGCTTACCTCGGAGCACTAGACAAAATAACGCTATTTGGGTGATCGTAGATCGATTAACCAAATCGGCTCACTTCATTCCTTTCCGGGTAGGACAGTCGATGGAACATCTTGCTCAGAGATACATTGAGGTAAAACATTTATCTCTATATATTTCAATGAGTTGTTTTTCCAAGAGTGTTAGTAAATCTCTCGTATTGCAGGAGATCGTACGATTGCACGGAGTTCCAATGTGCATCGTTTCGGATCACGATACCCAATTTACTTCAGAGTTCTGGAAGAGCTTGCAGGCGAGTCTAGGGACCAGTCTCAGTTCTAGCACATCTTATCATCCTCAGACCGATTGGCAGTCAGAGAGGACCATTCAAATTTTGGAGGATATGCTTAGAGATTGTATGCTTGACTTCCACGGGTCATTTGAAGATCACTTGCATTTGGTGGAGTTTGCATACAACAATAGCTTCCAAGCTAGTATTGGAATGGCCCCTTTTGCAGCATTGTATGGTAGGAAATGTCGTTCTCCTCTGAGTTGGGACGATGTTGGCGAGCGAGAGATTCTCGGGCCGGAGTTGATTGATAAATCAGTTGATGCAGTAAGGATCATTCGGGAGCGACTTCGCATAGCGCAGGACAGATTCAAGCATTGGGCAGATGCGAAGCGCCGGCACTTAGAGTTCCAGCCAGGAGATCATGTATTCCTAAAGATTTCCCCCAACCGAGGCGCCATTCGCTTTGGAAGGCGTGGGAAGTTGAGTCCGCGATATGTGGGACCTTTCGACATATTAGAGAGAGTGGGAGAGGTGGCATACCGACTTGCATTACCACTCGCTCTAGCTAAAGTGCATAACGTATTCCACATTTCTTAGTTGCGAAAATACGTTAGAGATCCGAGTCATATCATAGATTTCTCAGAGATTGAGGTGCGATCCGATTTGACATACGAGCAACAGCCTGTGGCGATTTTAGACCGAAGAGAGAAGACCCTCCGGAATAAGACCGTTTCGCTTGTTCGTGTGATGTGGCACCCAGATTCTCCTGAAGAGTCGACTTGGGAAACTGAGTCTGAGATGCGACAGCGATACCCTTATTTATTTCCTGAATCTTAGCTGTCACATTGTATCTTATTAAAATCACTTTGTATGACTTTTCTTAATTATGGATATGCAAAATATTTTTGAACTTTATATGAGTTGAAGTGAATCCATTTTATATTTCATCCTTTTATTTAATTCCAAGGACGGAATTTGTTTTAAGGAGGGTAGAATGTAATGACCATAATTTTTTTAATACTGATTTAAATAATTTTCCTAGTATTTAAATATTAAATTTTATTATTAAAGAGAATATTTATATTTTAACCGATTTTCTAGAATTTTTAATGATTTAAAAATCAGGTTTATATTTATTTGGCTAAGTACAAATTAAATTATTTTTAATTGAATTTTTGTAAAATTTTAATTATTTTGTGATGTATTTTTGTTTTAAATAATAATAATTAAATATTATATTACTCCCATCACTCCCCATCTCCGCACAATGTACAACCAACTTACCCCACATCCCACGCCCTCTCAACCACTCTATCACGTACTCTCTCTCTCTCATTAATATAATCTCCCTCAGATTCTTTCTCTCTCTCATTCTATTCTCTCTCCCTACCTCGTTTTTCATGCTACCACTAACCCCAGATCCAAACGAACT
>NC_033799.1:57466733-57468430 GCF_001876935.1 Asparagus officinalis | reverse complement strand
CTCGCGACATAATGGCCTACAAAAGAAATCAAGAGGTCAGATCTAAAAAAAAAAAAGATCACATTTTTACCCCCTGAAAGATAAGCTCGAGGCGACGAATCACAATCCTAACCCTCGCATGCAACCACACAAGTTCATAAATTAAATTAAGCATAAAAAATGTTGAATTTATGAAGGATATACCTGAGGAAAGGCTCGAGGATCCGACAAAAATTAGATCTTGAAAGTGCTCGAACCACACGCTCGAGGGGCCTGAGAGAAATTCCAAAAATGGAAGTTTCGAAGGATTTTTCAGTCAAGGATCAAAAGGAGTACTAGATCTAAGACGAATATCAAGTTTTTAAGGAGATCGGACGCTCGAGGGAAGAGAAATCAAGAAAATAGGACAAGGGGGGGCCGGCCCTAGAAAGAGGAAAAAAAATGAAGAAAAAACCCCCTTTTATAGCCTTGAACCAGATCTGGCTGAACCAGACCAGACCAGGGTTGAACCAGACCAAGCCAGATTGAGCCATAATGAGCCACAATGAGCCAGAATGAGCCAGAATGAGCCAGAATGAGCCAAATTGAGTCAGATTGAGCCTAGCTGGACCAGACCAGATCAGAATGAGTCAAATTGAGCCAGATTGAACCAGAATGAGCCAGTTTGAGCCAAATTGAACCAGTTTGAACCAAATTTGAACCAGAATTCAAATTGGAGCTGAATTAAACATTGGAACGACTTTTGATCAACCTACGGTTCATTTCTTCACCTATTATTTGGAAGGGTCAGAGAGATTTTGAACCCAAATACTGCCTTTTTTGGCACATTTTTTGGGCCGGTTCAGATTATTCGAACCTAAAGAACACTCCGAAAAGTATACGAGTATAAACTGCTTCTTAATACTCCAATAAGGTATATGAGTATAAACTATTCCCTATTTTTGGTTTGAGAAGTTCCTGGAGAATATTGTTTATAAATATTCTTAAGGATAACTCAACCACACTACGCCGGACAACGCGTTGTACATAAAGACTCGACGCCACAATCGATGGTCAGCTAAAAATTAGAAATCAGGAATCGACTTCAAAGTTCAAAATTCCGACAAACGGTCAGACAATAAATGCAGCACCGGAACTCTTACAGACTTTCGACAAAGCACCGAAAAGCCTGGAGAATTGAAGGAGTCAAGAACGGGAATCATTCCAAGATCCCATTACACCGACTAAAGGTGGGGGCAATCATATCCAAAGTATTCCAGACTCTTCTATAAAAGAACGAGACTGAAATACTTTGGAGGGGGTATCTGTAGGCATATAAAATTGCTTATAGGTCCCCTAGCATAGCTCGGCACAAACCGACGAACCAACGAGGATGCATCCATACGCGTTCGGAATCAAGCCAAGTGTTAAGGAATCAACGAGTCATCCAACCGAGAACAGACTCGGACGAATCACGATCGAATCAAGATCAGTTTCGGACTCGAACTTAGAAGCGGATTTACTGCCAAATCAGGAATCCGACTTACTGCCAAATCAGATCAACCAATCAGAGTCTCAATCAACCGAATCACGGACAAAACCGGAAAACGGACACAACTCGAAAAAATCGGAAAACATCGCCCGCGGGGGCTCGGCCAAAGCCGAGCCACCCCAAGGTGGCTCGGCCTCAGCCGAGCCACCTTGAGGTGGCTCGGTGGCCGAGCCACCTCAAGGTGGCT
>NC_033799.1:57448081-57466723 GCF_001876935.1 Asparagus officinalis | reverse complement strand
CGAGCCACCTCGGGGTGGCTCGGCCAAAAGCCGAGCCACCTCGGGGTGGCTCGGCCATGAGCCGAGCCACCTCTGGGTGGCTCGGCACAGTGCCGGCCACCCAGAGGTGGCCGACAGTGGCCGACGGTGGCCGACATTTCTCTTTTTGCGGGCACTGTCCTGAGAGCCTATAAATAGGCCTAGAGATGTTCATTTTCGGAGGTCGAACTTTCAAGAGCCGAAACTCTGCCGGATTGAAGAGCAAACTCAGAGTTTTGAAGACTTGAAGACTTGGACGTACAGATCTGATCCTCGGCGACCATCCACGTCAGAAAAGGCAGGATCTCGAGAGGAAGAAAGAACAGATCTGAGATCTACACGAGGTCATACTCCAGATCTAAGCTTGGTCTTAGATCTCGAGATCCGAGCGATTATTCCCTTGGTGGATTAATCCCTCCCGGCTATTATTCCCTTCGTGGAATAATACCCGCATAATCGTGTAGATCCGACCGGATCTAGATCGCGTGGTGGTCCACGGCAAACAACCCCGGCGCAGGCAAAGAACCCACACAAGCGAGCGGCCGCAAAACAGGAGCTCGCGATTTGTTCACAAGAGGAAAGTTGTAATTTTTACTTTTTTTTTTCTTTCTTTGATTTAGTTGTAACCGGATCTATAAAAGACCGGATCTTTGTAATCCAAGATGACAATTATCTCATTAATGAAGAAAGCAACAGTTTTCCACGCGAACAATGATAGTATGACTGAACGCCGTAGAGCATGACATTTCATGTGCAAAACGACATCGGTTTCTAGTTTCCTTTCTACCGTATGATTATTCTAGAAAATACGTAAGTACGGATATTTTATATGAGGAGTTTGGATATTCCAGTAGTGATGAAGTCCTTTTTATATGTATTCATGTTGTAGAAATTGTTTATGCATTTCATGTTAATTATAGTTCTCATTTCTGCTTCATATACCTGCTTAATCATATTTAACATGTCATACCGTATTCATGATATGTTGATGTGTTGGAAACCTTAGTAGTTCATGACTTAGTGGCCTCGTATGTCATGAACAGACTTAGTGACATGTGTGAGTGTGTTGAATGGTTTAGGCGGTGAACCCGAGTTTCCAATGAGGATAATGGTTAACTTAGAAAAACGAGAAGAGTTGGGATGTGGAAGTCAGTTTTCATGTGATCGGATAAGACTGTTGATGTATCTTCCAGACTCACGCCAGTGAATTCGTATAGTCACTGGGGTTGGTTTGTTGGGCTAAAGTGAATTCGTGTAGTCACTTTAGTCAGTGAATTTGTGTAGTCACCTGAGTTCTGCTTAAGTTAGGACCAGGACGAAATCGGATTGCGTGTAGTCATTTGACCGATTCGTGTAGAGGTATTGGATGCACGTAGGAGATTTGTGAACAGCTAGTTATCCGATGACAAGAGCGTTGACTCTGTGTGAGATGTGGACCGCTGAGTTTTAGGTTGGTTAGTATTCGACCTAGTTACTGTATTCACATAGCTGTATGTTACTATTAGATTTCAGTTGCATGTATCGTTGTCTTTCCTGTTAGTATCATTACTATTATAGCACGAGTCATTAGACCGTTTTATTTGTTCACGTGAGATCTTGTCGTGTGCCATGCACGCTAACGTACACCTGTTTACTCTGGTGTGCGTCAGACTTAGGAGACGAACAGGTTCAGTTCGATGATGCAGCCGAGCCAGTGTATGCCCAGCCAGAATATCCTTCCGATGGAGTGGAAGAACAAACTGAAGCCTAGATGTGCTTTTCTTTCTGTAGTAGCTGATAGAAAACTCTTATAGTATTTTTCTTTAGTTGGTAACAGATTTGGTTATTTTGTTAGTATTTCCTTTTATTATGGACTATGTATTTCTTATTTTCTAGTTGAGCTGTTATTGATGTAAGGGTATGTTGAACCCATATTTTATGTCTGGGATGATCTGTTGATGATATATTTATTTCTTATTCTGGGTTGTCTTTATATTTTTACTATGGTGATCGGGGACCTGTGACTGAGATTTATATATTTGACGCTTAGCGTATTGGATTGAGAAGAAAAAAAAATGATAGTATATATATTTCTTCACAATCTAATACGTCGCGGGCTTGTTCACGTTCTGATTCCTTGGTAGTTTGGGAAGCGGGACGTGACAAATACCCTACTCACGGGTAAACTCTCATGAAAGTAAAGCTTACATCTGACCAATTATCTATGTGTACATCATCTCGTGTTATAGCAATATTTTTTAAGGCTCTTTACTCAATCGTTTTGCGGCAATAGGGTTTATTATTTTCCTATTCCGGATACATGTAATAATGATACTATTGTAATACTCTATTTTCCTATTCCGGATACATGTAATAATGATACTATTGTAATACTCTTACTCAATCGTTCTGTGGCAAATAGGTTTTATTATTTTCCTATTTAATAATGATACTATTGTAATACTCTTACTCAATCGTTCTGTGGCAAATAGGTTTTATTATTTTCCTATTTCGGATACATTTAATATCAATACTATTGTAATACTCTTACTCAATCGTTCTACGGCAAATAGGTTTCATCTCCCTATTTCCGGATACGAATATAACATCATTATTTATATGTGTTTATCAATTTAACTCGTGTCGAAAGTGTGTTAATCTAACACAACCTAGCATACATGCACCAATCTCGGTGTGCGTGTCCACATCTAAAGTTCACCATCTTTCCAGGTGTTTATCAAGTCTTAACATTGTAGTTAATCACCACAAAGTCGAGAGGAACACTCGAAAACCCAAAATCCAACTCAACTGAACGTGCACAGCAAAAACAAACTGGCGGTCAACTGTGGCGGTCGATCGCGACGGGCTCTAGAGACTACTCAGGTCTCTGTCCTGCATGCGGTCGAACGTGGTGGTCGACCGTGGATCCTGATTCTAGTTTTTTTCAGATTTGTTTGTGTGTGTCATGATCACATCGTGTTTATCTTAATATAAACATGTTTAAAACTTTATGAAACTTGCATGCAAACATGTCACAGCAGATAGGAACATCTGAAAACAAACTCAACATGTATAACCATGACTTTATGCATTAGATTTATATTCAAACCACTAAAACATGCATAAAAGCTCAAAACGATAAATCAAACTTCTTTCTTTAGATTAACAACATTTTAAAAATCATCTTCATATCTAAATCACATCTGTAAAAAACGTTCTCAACCCTTTTAGAATGAAAAGACCTAATCTTTATACATATAATACAAAAGAGTTATCTTTTATACATAATCTATTCGTTTAGGCTCTACAAAATATGTTTAAATCCCTTTAAAAATATTTTAAAAACTGGGAGGGGGATTAGTAGAGATGATACTCGCCTGTGGTTGTAGAAAAACCTTTTAGAAGTAATGTCGAAAGAGATCTCCACTCCAAAAGCCAAAAAAATCAACAAAAATCCACTTGAAAGCCTCCACTCTTCTCCAAGAAATCAAACTAGGGTTTGGGGGGTTTGGTGGCTATTAAGGTTTTAAAATACTAAAATAGTACTAAAAATTTCATGAATACATGTTATGTATAGTAGAAAAATGGGTGTGGGCCTGAAAATACCCGAAACCAACCTGAACCAGGAAACCTGATCTGACTAGGAAAATACCTCTTTAGTATTTTGACTGTAACTTCCTCATCCGACCTCTGAATGAGGTGATCTATAAACTTGTTGGAAAGATAAAAAATAAACCTATAACTTTGGTCATTTACACTTTTTTATATTCTAACTGCATCGGTATAAAAAACTTAAAAACTCATAACTGGTCATTATTCCCAGATTTTTACTCTTTTGGCCTTTGTGCATGTTTTGTGCATTTACACTCATATTTTCATAAATATACATTTAATTGATCTCAAATCAATTCTTATCATATTCAAACATCAAAATATATTATTTTTCACTATATAACATATTTATTATTATTTATCATAAAATATTCAAATTACAGGGTTTTACATTCTTCCCCCCTTAAAAAAATTTCGTCCCCGAAATTCCACAATCATATTTTTGAAATTAATAACATGAAAAAAAGTACTAAGAGGGGATAATACAGATAAGTAAACCCTCCTGTACACATATCGTACCATTAATCTCTAGATATGAATCACTGGTAATATTTATGCTTAACGATCTAAAATGTGAATGCTCCCACTTAACCCCTAACTAAACGGAACTAGTACGTCGGGCAAAAAATCCAAATAAGGAACCCCTATATATATACCATGTGTTCTGAATGATTAGGAGCTAAGTGTTAATACCCCCATTTCAGCCTTAAATATAAATATGACCATATAGAACAATCAAAAATCATAAACATCAATAAGCTATAACAAAATCAATTTACCCACTTGAACAGTTGCGGTTAGTCGTGACACATATCCTCATCACACTCCTAAGAAGTCCCCCCATCTCTTTTCTATCTCTATTTTAAACTTTAACTTAAGGTATTACTTCCTTTCTAAGCCTCTCATTCTCTCTAGTAAGAATACAACCCGTGATCTCCACGTCACATAATTACTTCTAAATTATCAAAACATGGAAAACATCGTGTCTACTCGACATTGATGCTAGAAGATCTAGCCTATACAAAACGGCTCCAAAATGTATAACTCTCATGAACGGGCCAATATACATTAGGGTAAACTTTCCCCGTCTACCGAGTCACTAAATACATCCCGGTATTTTCAATAAGACATAGTCCCCAATCTAGAACTCTAACGGTCATCGTCTCTCTTCCGATGACTATGCGCTGCAAGAATGTGTTCCCGAATCTCTGTTACCTTTTCTGTTGTCTGTCTTACAAGCACCTATCTAAGCAATAAACTTTCTTATAATTATGTCCAATGAATAAACAATCTATAATGTCTCTCGTATCATGCTTCATACGGTGTCATGGCAATAAGCAAACTCAATCAATAAGATATGATCCTCCCAGCTATCTTGTAAATCTATAATACATGTATGCTACATGTTTTCCGACACTTGGTTTACTCTCTCTCCGTTTATCCATCCATCTGTGGGTGGACAACACTAGAATATCACAACTGGCTACTGAATAAATCCTGAAAACTCCTCTAGAAGTGTCTTTTTACATTTTTGTACATTTTCCTTATGCTTGAATGCTAATAAATCCTGAAAACTCCTCTAGAAGTGTCTTTTTACATTTTTGTACATTTTCCTTATGCTTGAATGCTTTGTATATCTGGTAAGATGCGCCTCAACTGTCATGAAATATAAGTCATACCCTCCGGGCCTGTATTAAAACGCCTCCTAGACCTGCTAGTGATGTGTCCACGTAAACAACAAATGTCGTATCACTACTTAGAAAAGTCAGAATTGTTACCGTAGTCTATCTAGCCTTAATAGTCTCAAAGGCTTCCTGGCACCTCGTGCTCAAAACAAGTGTTATCATACTGATAATACATATATATACACCCTCCTTCGTAAGGCGTGTAAGTGGTATCACAATCTTTGAAAAGTTCTGAATGAACTTTCTCTTATACCCTACCAAAACTACAAATCTCCGTAATGGTTCTTACCGGCTCCTAATCAAGTACAGCCTCAACAATTGCTGGATCCACTGATATGCTTTCGATGCTGATGATGTGGTCTAAAAATCTGACCTCTGATAGCCAAAACTCGTATTTGCTAAACTCTGTGTATCACTGTTACCTCCAATCCCGACTGTCCGCAATGCCCGCAAACGCCAATAGAGGATGCTGCTCGTGTTCTGCCTCCGATCTCGAAAAGATAAGGATGTCGTCACGAAAACAACTACGAACCGGTCCTAACATGGACGAGAAATCCGGTTCATCAAATCTATGAATACTGCGGGTGCATTGGTCATCCCAATGGCATGACAAGAACTCAAAAGACCCATATCGAGTCAGAAAATGTGATTTTGAAAATATTCATTTACCGCATTCACAACTAAAAATAACTAGAACGAAGATCAATCTTCGAGAAATACTACTCTCCCCGCAGTTAGTCAAACAAGTCAAAAATCCTCGATAGTAGATCCGTGATCCGGGAAGTGACCTTATTAAACTCACGATAATCTATACATAATTACTTTCTACTATCCTTCTTCTCCATGAAGAGGACCGGTGCTCCCATGGAAAAAAAATAACTCCAGATAATGAAACTCTGAGATAACAACTCATCTAGCTGAGTCTGTAGCTCCCACATCTCAGCGGGTGCCATATGAATTGATAAGGTGCTCGGAATATCGGTATGGTGCCTGCTGCAACTCGATGCAGGGAAACAAC
The DNA here is from genome assembly GCF_001876935.1 of Asparagus officinalis. Taxonomy (NCBI): domain Eukaryota; kingdom Viridiplantae; phylum Streptophyta; class Magnoliopsida; order Asparagales; family Asparagaceae; genus Asparagus; species Asparagus officinalis. The sequence continues at coordinate 57,460,411 of NC_033799.1, read as the reverse complement.
CTCTCTCATTGGAGAAAATGTAGGTATGTCCTAAACGACATCCTGATACTCTAAGACAACTCCGGTCTCGCTCAAAACTGCACCCCGATCCCGTATTATCACCTCCTCGACATATTCCAGAAATGACTCCGCATTCTGGTTACCCTATGAGGTTGATACTATCATTACAATCCTAACGAATGCTCACAAGCGTACTGTTTTAGCAAAACAGTCAATACTGATATTGTAGGATGATAACCATTTCATACCAAAAATGACGTCGAAGTTCAACATCCACAAAATGACCAGGTAAAAGATGAACTCAAACTCATTTATATTAATGACACACCTCCTACATATACTCTCTAATAGGGACATCTTCCCTAAAGGAGTAGAAACTGATAACAGAACATCTAAGGGATGTGTAACTAACCAAAGCCTATACATGAAGGCATGAGATATGAAGGAATACGAAGTTCCTGAATCAAACAAGATTCGAGCTGGATAAGAATTTACTACGAAAACTCTGCTCGCACTATGATCACGTGGTGTGACTACATAAACTCTGCTAGTGGCCGATGCCTATTGCACTACTGGCGGTAAAACACATGGGTCCATCTGACACTAATAAATACTCTGAATAGCGCAATTCTGGCCTATGGGCTCCTAAATCCTTGGAATAACCGGTAGCACATCTATCCTCCGATGCTGGCCATAACTGCTGCCCTAAGATTATTGACCCTGATCTCTATCAAGCTAGTCTCCTGCTGGTGTACTGTGACAATTCTTCGCTCTATGTCCGATCTTGTTATAATTGTATCATGTGTCCCGAATCTTGCGCTGTTGTGGCGCTATCAAATCATGTTGTGCTATCTTCTTATAATGTCTTTGTTGCTGATAGTAAAAATCCTTACCCCGTTGCTGGGGTCTTCTAGATCCCATAATAGGCCTCTTGTCCTTGTCATTACCATCATGCTAGTCTTGGTTTCGTAATTAACTATAGGCATATCTCACTATTTTAAACAAACTAGCTCTAACTGCTTGTCGAAGAAGTAAACAAAATTTTCCCAAATAAGTGATATTCACTGTCCCGACGAAAATCTAAAATCGTAGCTATCCTTTGCTCCTATTCTCTGATGATATCCCCTATGCTGAATATATTTAACCTCTAGTTTGGTAATGAGTCTACGTTAAGAAATTTCACATATTTCTTTTTATTTATAAGCTGCATATGAATCTAGTGTGCCCTGCACTATGGTGTTCTCAGTGTCTGATATCCTTCTTATTCTTTCAGAGCCAAACCTCGTGCTATGCAGTTCTATCAACAACTAGTTGTGGTGATAATGAAATCATTGGTATTACCTCTTCATTAGGCATGACTTGTACAATTGGTGGCGGAACTCCAGAAAATGTAATGTGGCTCGCTACTCCCTCCTCGAGTGTTACTAGTCTCTGTTTCTATAAACGGTACCATAAAGTCGATCAAATACTATGGAGCCTACTGCGGCTCAGACTCTGCTTGCCCAGCTCTCTGGGTGCGAGTTTTATCTTGACCGCATACTCATCCTAACATTTATAATATCGAGAGGAGAGCTTATGATCACAGTAAGTGAGATCGCAAACATATATATATATATATATATATATATATATATATATATATATATATATATATATTCACGCAAATACTTTAAATCAACATAAATTAATTATCATAAAAAATTTTGAAATTTTGAGATATACGCAAATATCGTCCTCACTCATTCTAGGAATTCCTAACGGACTCTATACATGAATCCTAGGAAACTCTATCCTAGCTCCACAATTTGACACAGGAATGATCCTAAGGATGCTGAGCTAGAGCTCTGATACCGACTGTGATGCCCCAGGGTTCACACAAGGCTACAGTCCAAGGTGAAACACAGATTGTCAAACCTGCCTAGCACCAAACACCATGCTACGACATGTTTCACCATCACAATCACTATCTCTCTAGTGGAAACAATAAATAGACGAAGGTACAGACAGGCAAAATAGAAATAGAATGACACCGAATGTACACAGAAGAAGCATATAAAATATCAATAATGAGCCCAACTGGGATGAAATAGATATATCTCTAAATCTGAACTGAATTTCAAATACAATGAGTCAAATAAACAAAGTCTCACAATAGCTCTCAACTCTATGAAACAAAATACCAATCTAGAGTCTGAAAATAATCAACTATATGTGGAGTTCTGTAATAACTACAAAATATGATAAGTAGCTAAACGGATAACTAAGATGTCTCATCAACATGCGACTCTCCGAACGCCGGACTCGCTGCCTGAAAGAGGGGAAACAACGAGCGTCAAAGCATTAGCGAGATCATCACTACCTCTCCCCAAGGGAAGGGATAGGAGTATATAAGAAAATAGAGTCAGTATATACATATATCAAATCATTCATATAACTCTCTATGAATGAAAAACAAATAATCAATGATAAATACTCCAATCTCCAACATAAAGAATAATCATCTCATCTCGAATTACGTCTGAGTAATCTGCTCCAATATAAGAGGATACCAACTAAGCTAAAACAAATATATCTGCTGTCCATAATGGGTGTGCCAAAAATTTCAAAGTAAATACCCTACTTGTAGGTAAACTCTCATGAAAGTAAAGCTTACAACTGACCAATTATCTATGTGTACATCATCTCGTATTATAGCGATACTTTTGTAAGGCTCTTTACTCAATCGCTCTGCGGCAATAGGGTTTATTATTTTTTTATTCCACATACATGTAATAATGATACTATTGTAATACTCTTACTTAATTATTCTGTGGTAAATAGGTTTTATTATTTTCCTATTCCGGATACATGTAATAACGATACTATTGTAATACTCTTACTCAATCGTTCTGTGGCAATAGAGTTTATTATTTTTTTATTCCACATACATGTAATAATGATACTATTGTAATACTCTTACTTAATTATTCTGTGGTAAATAGGTTTTATTATTTTCCTATTCCGGATACATGTAATAACGATACTATTGTAATACTCTTACTCAATCGTTCTGTGGCAAATAGGTTTCATCTCCCTATTTTCATATACGAATAGAACATCATTATTCATATGTGTTTATCAATTTAACTCGTGTCGAAAGTGTGTCAATCTAACACAACCTAGCATACATGCACCAATCTCGGTGTGCATGTCCACATCTGAAGTTCACCATCTTTCTAGGTGTTTATTAAGTCTTAACATTGTAGTTAATCATCACAAAGTCGAGAGGAACACTCGAAAACTTGAAATCCAGGTCGACCGCGATGGGCTCCAGAGACTACCTAGGTCTCTGTCCTTCACGCGGTCGACCGTGGATCCTGATTCCAGTTTTTTTCAGATTTGTTTGTGTGTGTCGTGATCACATCGTGTTTATCTTAATATAAAAAAGTTGAAAACTTCATGAAACTTACATGCAAATATGCCATAGCAGATAGAAACATCTGGAAACAAACTCAACATGTATAACCATGATTTTATGCATTAGATTTATATTCAAAACACTAAAACATGCATAAAAGCTCAAAACGATAAATCAAACTTCTTTCTTTAGATTAACAACATTTTAAAATTCATCTTCATATCTAAATCCCATCTGTAAAAAATGTTCTCAACCCTTTTAGAATGAAAAGACCTAATCTTTATACATATAATACAAAAGAGTTATCTTTTATACATAATCTATTCGTTTAGGCTCTACAAAATATGTTTAAATCTCTTTAAAAATATTTTAAAAACTGGGAGGGGGATTAGTAGAGATGATACTCGCCTGTGGTTGTAGAAAAACCTTTTAGAAGTAATGTCGAAAGAGATCTCCACTCCAAAAGCCAAAAAAAATCAACAAAAATCCACTTGAAAGCCTCCACTCTTCTCCAAGAAATCAAACTAGGGTTTGGGGGGTTTTGTGGCTATTAAGGTTTTAAAATACTGAAATAGTACTAAAAATTTCATGAATACATGTTATGTATAGTAGAAAAATGGGTGTGGGCCTGAAAATACCCGAAACCAACCTGAACTAGGAAACCTGATCTGACTAGGAAAATACCTCTTTAGTATTTTGACTGTAACTTCCTCATCCGACCTCTGAATGAGGTGATCTAAGACTTGTTGGAAAGATAAAAAATAAACCTATAACTTTGGTCATTTACACTTTTTTATATTCTAACTGCATCGGTATAAAAAACTTAAAAACACATAACTGGTCATTATTCCCAGATTTTTACTCTTTTGGCCTTTGTGCATGTTTTGTGCATTTACACTCATATTTTCATAAATATACATTTAATTGATCTCAAATCAATTCTTATCATATTCAAACATCAAAATATATTATTTTTCACTATATAACATATTTATTATTATTTATCATAAAATATTCAAATTACGGGGTTTTACATTCTTCCCCCCTTAAAAGAATTTCGTCCCCGAAATTCCACAATCATATTTTTGAAATTAATAACATGAAAAAAAACACTAAGAGGGGATAATACAGATAAGTAAACCCTCCTGTACACATATCGTACCATTAATCTCTAGATATGAATCACTGGTAATATTTATGCTTAACGATCTAAAATGTGAATGCTTCCACTTAACCCCTAACTAAACGGAACTAGTACGTCGGGCAAAAAATCCAAATAAGGAACCCCCATATATATACCATGTGTTCTGAATGATTAGGAGCTAAGTGTTAATACCCCCATTTCAGCCTTAAATATAAATATGACCATATAGAACAATCAAAAATCATAAACATCAATAAGCTACAACAAAATCAATTTACCCACTCGAACAGTTGCGGTTAGTCGTGACACATATCCTCATCACACTCCTAAGAAGTCCCCCCATCTCTTTTCTATCTCTATTTTAAACTTTAACTTAAGGTATTACTTCCTTTCTAAGTCTCTCGTCCTCTATAGTAAGAATACAACCCGTGATCTCCACGGTAGTTAAATCTATCTGAAACTTAAATTCTGGTGCATCAATTACCCTCTACTGCTCCTCGTCACATAATTACTTCTAAATTATCAAAACATGGAAAACATCGTGTCTACTCGACATTGATGCTAGAAGATCTAGCCTATACGAAACGGCTCCAAAATGTATAACTCTCATGAACGGGCCAATATACATTAGGGTAAACTTTCCCCGTCTACCGAGTCACTAAATACATCCCGGTATTTTCAATAAGACATAGTCCCCAATCTAGAACTCTAACGGTCATCGTCTCTGGTCTGCGTAACTCCGATGACTATGCGCTGCAAGAATGTGTTCCCGAATCTCTGTTACCTTTTCTGTTGTCTGTCTTACAAGCTCCTATCTAAGCAATAAACTTTCTTATAATTCTGTCCAATGAATAAACAATCTATAATGTCTCCCGTATCATGCTTCATACGGTGTTATGGCAATAAGCAAACTCAATCAATAAGATATGATCTTCCCAGCTATCTTGTAAATCTATAATACATGTATGATACATGTTTTCCGACACTTGGTTTACTCTCTCTCTCCGTTTATCCATCCATCTGTGGGTGGACAACACTAGAATATCACAACTGGCTACTGAATAAATCCTGAAAACTCCTCTAGAAGTGTCTTTTTACATTTTTGTACATTTTCCTTATGCTTGAATGCATTGTATATCTGGTACGATGCGCCTCAACTGTCATGAAATATAAGTCATACCCTCCGGGCCTGTATTAAAACGCCTCCTATACCTGCTAGTGATGTGTCCACGTAAACAATAAATGTCGTATCACTACTTAGAAAAGTCAGAATTGTTACCGTAGTCTATCTAGCCTTAATAGTCTCAAAGGCTTCCTGGCACCTCGTGCTCAAATCAAGTGTTATCATACTGATAATACATATCTATGCACCCTCCTTCGTAAGGCGTGTAAGTGGTATCACAATCTTTGAAAAGTTCTGAATGAACTTTCTCTTATACCCTACCAAAACTACAAATCTCCGTAATGGTTCTTACCGGCTCCTAATCAAGTACAGCCTCAACAATTGCTGGATCCACTGCTATGCTTTCAATGCTGATGATGTGGTCTAAAAATCTGACCTCTGATAGCCAAAACTCGTATTTGCTAAACTCTGTGTATCACTGTTACCTCCAATCCTGACTGTCCGCAATGCCCGCAAACGCCAATAGAGGATGCTGCTCGTGTTCTGCCTCCGATCTCGAAAAGATAAGGATGTCGTCACGAAAACAACTACGAACTGGTCCTAACATGGACGAGAAATCTGGTTCATCAAATCTATGAATACTGCGGGTGCATTGGTCATCCCAATGGCATGACAAGAACTCAAAAGACCCATATCGAGTTAGAAAATGTGATTTTGAAAATATTCATTTACCGCATTCACAACTAAAAATAACTAGAACGAAGATCAATCTTCGAGAAATACTACTCTCCCCGCAGTTAGTCAAACAAGTCAAAAATCCTCGATAGTAGATCCGTGATCCGGGAAGTGACCTTATTAAACTCACGATAATCTATACATAATTACTTTCTACTATCCTTCTTCTCCATGAAGAGGACAGGTGCTCCCATGGAAAAAAAATAACTCCAGATAATGAAACTCTGAGATAACAACTCATCTAGCTGAGTCTGTAGCTCCCACATCTCAGCGGGTGCCATATGAATTGATAAGGTGCTCGGAATATCGGTATGGTGTCTGCTGCAACTCGATGCAGGGAAACAACCTCTCTCATTGGAGAAAATGTAGGTATGTCCTAAACGACATCCTGATACTCTAAGACAACTCCGGTCTCGCTCAAAACTGCACCCCGATCCCGTATTATCACCTCCTCGACATATTCCAGAAATGACTCCGCATTCTGGTTACCCTATGAGGTTGATACTATCATTACAATCCTAACGAATGCTCACAAGCGTACTGTTTTAGCAAAACAGTCAATACTGATATTGTAGGATGATAACCATTTCATACCAAAAATGACGTCGAAGTTCAACATCCACAAAATGACCAGGTAAAAGATGAACTCAAACTCATTTATATTAATGACACACCTCCTACATATACTCTCTAATAGGGACATCTTCCCTAAAGGAGTAGAAACTGATAACAGAACATCTAAGGGATGTGTAACTAACCAAAGCCTATACATGAAGGCATGAGATATGAAGGAATACGAAGTTCCTGAATCAAACAAGATTCGAGCTGGATAAGAATTTACTACGAAAACTCTGCTCGCACTATGATCACGTGGTGTGACTACATAAACTCTGCTAGTGGCCGATGCCTATTGCACTACTGGCGGTAAAACACATGGGTCCATCTGACACTAATAAATACTCTGAATAGCGCAATTCTGGCCTATGGGCTCCTAAATCCTTATAATAACCGGTAGCACATCTATCCTCCGATGTTGGCCATAACTGCTGCCCTAAGATTATTGACCCTGATCTCTATCAAGCTAGTCTCCTGCTGGTGTACTGTGACAATTCTTCGCTCTATGTCCGATCTTGTTATAATTGTATCATGTGTCCCGAATCATGCGCTGCTGTGGCGCTATCAAATCATGTTGTGCTATCTTCTTATAATGTCTTTGTTGCTGATAGTAAAAATCCTTACCCCGTTGCTGGGGTCTTCTAGATCCCATAATAGGCCTCTTGTCCTTGTCATTACCATCATGCTAGTCTTGGTTTCGTAATTAACTATAGGCATATCTCACTATTTTAAACAAACTAGCTCTAACTGCTTGTCGAAGAAGTAAACAAAATTTTCCCAAATAAGTGATATTCACTGTCCCGACGAAAATCTAAAATCGTAGCTATCCTTTGCTGCCATTCTCTGATGATATCCTCTATGCTGAATATATTTAACCTCTAGTTTGGTAATGAGTCTACGTTAAGAAATTTCTCATATTTCTTTTTATTTATAAGCTGCATATGAATCTCGTGTTCCCTGCACTATGGTGTTCTCATTGTCTGATATCCTTCTTATTCTTTCAGAGCCAAACCTCGTGCTATGCAGTTCTATCAACAACTAGTTGTGGTGATGATGAAATCATTGGTATTACCTCTTCATTAGGCATGACTTGTACAATTGGTGGCGGAACTCCAGAAAATGTAATGTGGCTCGCTACTCCCTCCTCGAGTGTTACTAGTCTCTGTTTCTACAAACGGTACTATAAAGTCGATCAAATACTATGGAGCCTACTGCGGCTCGGACTCTGCTTGCCCAGCTCTTCGGGTATGAGTTTTATCTCGACTGCATCCTCGTTCCAATATTTATAATATCGAGAGGAGAGCTTATGATCACAGTAAGTGAGATCGCAAACATATATACATATATATAACGTATCACAACACGTATTCATAACATATAGTATTCACGCAAATACTTTAAATCAACATAAATTAATTGTCATAAAAAATTTTGAAATTTTGAGATATACGCACATATCGTCCTCACTCATTCTAGGAATTCCTAATGGACTCTATACATGAATCCTAGGAAACTCTATCCTAGCTCCACAATTTGACACAGGAATGATCCTAAGGATGTTGAGCTAGAGCTCTGATACCGACTGTGATGCCCCAGGGTTCACACAAGGCTACAGTCCAAGGTGAAACACGGATTGTCGAACCTGTCTAGCACCAAACACCATGCTACGACAAGTTTCACCATCACAATCACTATCTCTCTAGTGGAAACAATAAATAGACGAAGGTACAGACAGGCAAAATAGAAATAGAATGACACCGAATGTACACAGAAGAAGCATATAAAATATCAATAATGAGCCCAACTAGGATGAAATAGATATATCTCTAAATCTGAACTGAATTTCAAATACAATGAGTCAAATAAACAAAGTCTCACAATAGCTCTCAACTCTATGAAACAAAATACCAATCTAGAGTCTGAAAATAATCAACTATATGTGGAGTTCTGTAATAACTACAAAATATGATAAGTAGCTAAATGGATAACTAAGATGTCTCATCAACATGCGACTCTCCGAACGCCGGACTCGCTGCCTGAAAGAGGGGAACAACGAGCGTCAAAGCATTAGCGAGATCATCACTACCTCTCCCCAAGGGAAGGGATAGGAGTATATAAGAAAATAGAGTCAGTATATACATATATCAAATCATTCATATAACTCTCTATGAATGAAAAACAAATAATCAATGATAAATACTCCAATCTCCAACATAAAGAATAATCATCTCATCTCGAATTACGTCCGAGTGACCTGCTCTAATATAAGAGGATACCAACCAAGCTAAAACAAATATATCTTTTATTATTTTTTTATTCCACATACATGTAATAATGATACTATTGTAATACTCTTACTTAATTATTCTGCGGTAAATAGGTTTTATTATTTTCCTATTCTGGATACATGTAATAACGATACTATTGTAATACTCTTACTCAATCGTTCTGTGGCAAATAGGTTTCATCTCCCTATTTTCGTATACGAATAGAACATCATTATTCATATGTGTTTATCAATTTAACTCGTGTCGAAAGTGTGTCAATCTAACACAACCTAGCATACATGCACCAATCTCGGTGTGCATGTCCACATCTGAAGTTCACCATCTTTCTAGGTGTTTATTAAGTCTTAACATTGTAGTTAATCATCACAAAGTCGAGAGGAACACTCGAAAACTCGAAATCCAACTCAACTGAACATGCACACCGTGGCGGTCGACCGCGATGGGCTCCAGAGACTACCTAGGTCTCTGTCCTTCACGCGGTCGACCGTGGATCCTGATTCCAGTTTTTTTCAGATTTGTTTGTGTGTGTCGTGATCACATCGTGTTTATCTTAATATAAAAAAGTTTAAAACTTCATGAAACTTACATGCAAATATGCCATAGCAGATAGAAACATCTGGAAACAAACTCAACATGTATAACCATGATTTTATGCATTAGATTTATATTCAAAACACTAAAACATGCATAAAAGCTCAAAACGATAAATCAAACTTCTTTCTTTAGATTAACAACATTTTAAAATTCATCTTCATATCTAAATCACATCTGTAAAAAAAACGTTCTCAACCCTTTTAGCATGAAAAGACCTAATCTTTATACATATAATACAAAAGACTTATCTTTTATACATAATCTATTCGTTTAGACTCTACAAAACATGTTTAAATCTCTTTAAAAATATTTTAAAAACAGGGAGGGGAATTAGTAGAGATGATACTCACCTAGGGTTGTACGAAAACATTTTAGAAGCAACGTCGAAAGAGATCTCCACTCCAAAAGCCAAAAAAATTAACAAAAATCCACTTGAAAGCTTCCACTCTTCTCCAAGAAATCAAACTAGGGTTTGGTGGCTGTTAGGGTTTTAAAATACTGAAATAGTACTGAAAATTTCGTAAATACATGTTATATATAGTAGAAAAACGGGTGTGGGCTTGAAAATACCCGAAACCAACCCGAACCAGGAAACCTTATATGACTAGGAAAATACCTCTTTGGTATTTTGATTGTAACTTCCTCATCTAACCTCAGAATGATGTGATATAAGACTTGTTGGAAAGATAAAGAAGAGACCTACAACTTTGGTCTTTTACACTTTTCCATATTCTAACTACATCGGTATGAATAATTTAAAAACTCATAACTAGTCATTATTCCCAGATTTTCACTCTTTTGGCCTTTATGCATGTTTTGTGCATTTGCACTCATATTTTCATAAATATACATTGAATTGATCTTAAATCAATTCTTATCATATCCAAACATCAAAATATATTATTTTTCACTATATAACAAATTTATTATTATTTATCATAAAATATTCAAATTTACGGGGTTTTACACGAAGTCACATGTTACGTGATTGATGCAGAGACTTCTTACAACTTGCTATTGGGTCAACCTTGGATCCATAGCAACGTTATAGTTCCTTTCACCCTTATCAGTGTCTACAGTATGTGGATACAAATAATGAGGTCAAGATGGTGATCGTTGCCAAGCAACCATTCAAGGGGTTAGAAAATTATTTTACTGACTCCCTTATATATGGTGTTGAATCCGATATTGAACCATCGGTCCTGGGGACGAACAGTGGAGAAGAAGCTGGTACCACAACCGAGCTTGATTATGATGAAGGTCTTGTATTCAATGACATTGAACCTCTTGTAATCGATCTTTACGGTGGTGAATTGTCAGATAGAATTTGTAACTGGCAACTTGCCAATTATGTAATAAATAATAATTTAGAGTACTCACTTTCTCTTAATAATGTAATGCAGGAACTATATGATAACCATGACATACACATGCCGCTTCAGTCGTCTTGCATGACGAAGAAGCGCGTCCAAGATGAAAGCACCCTAATGCTACTAGGAAAGAACCCTAGAGGGGGGTGCAGGGTTTATGCTAATCTAATCCGATTTATACCGATTAAAACTTATTAACAAGTTATCCTAGCAAATATGTTATGCAACAAGATATATATGCAAGGATATACAAATTGACACAAGGGTGAACAAACTAAACTAGATAGTGGGAAATATAAACAATGAGCAATTGACAAAGGCAATATGAACAATAAGCACGAATGTAAAAGTGCGCCAAAGCAATCACAAACAAACGATATGTTCACGGAGTTCGGTCCTAATGACCTACGTCTCTGCTCCTCACCTCGATGAGATCTCCACTATCACAACGTGTTTTCTACGCTTACCCGAAAAATATTTACACCTCACAATGTCAGTTTTCAACACTCACCGATCAACGTTCAAAATCACTCATAATGTAACTACACTAACTACCACCGCAAGTGTTGGTCTCTAGCCTGTGTCTCTCTCAAGTGTTAGGAATTACAACCTCTCTCTAGGTATTACCACCTACCCCACTCCTCTTGGGATGATCTCGTCTCTCACCATACACTCATCTTGGTGTATGTAGGCGTATAAAATTGCTTATAGATCCCTTAGCACAGCTCAGCACAAACCGATGAACCAACGAGGCTCCAAACACGAGCGTCAGTCCACAACGCCGAAGCCAAGTGACACGCAACGAAGCGGATTAACAAGGCTACGAGGCTAACAAACCGCACGCAAATAACGGAATAAATCCACTCGCATGCGGAATCAAGCCAAGGGTTCGAAGAGTCAACGAGTCATCCAACCAAGGGCAGACTCGGACGAATCACGATCGAATCAAGATCAGTTTCGGACTCGAACTCAGAATCGGATTTACTGCCTAATCAGGATCCGGATTTACTGCCAAATTAGGTCAACGAGTTAAGTCCGGATAAATCAACCACACAACCGAATCA
>NC_033799.1:57424574-57447867 GCF_001876935.1 Asparagus officinalis | reverse complement strand
CGAGATCGGAGCGTCGCAGCCGCGGATCTCAATCCCGGTCGTGGAGGAGGTCGAATACGGGTTCGACCAGCAGAAGTTCGAGGAGTACTTGTCGTCCTCGTCCGGATCAACCTCCCCCCGCAAGTCCAAGAAGTCCAAGTTCTCTTCCAGGAGAAAAACTCGTTGGTATGAAGACGTGGAAAACACCAACGAAGATCTCGCCCCGCTGGATGCCAAAGTCGCATCGGGTGAGATTCCTCCAATTCCCAACCAGGTCGGATATGCTCTGGCCAACCCTTCTGCCGCAGGGGGCGTGGTGACTCTCTCGAAGAGAGCCCGCCAAAGGCAACGTCAACGCCTTACGAAACAATTCGCAAAGGCCATGGAGTCTGTTGACGGGATCCGCTACAACGTGGATCTGAAGAACAGAGGAGGCAAACAGCCTCAACAACTGAAGAATGGCAACTCCTCCAAGCCGCCAACGAATGAATGGATCCGGGTCAAACGGTACCATTCGACACCTGAAGAGCAGATTCACAAACGCCGCGCGTTACTCGCACAAGCAAAAATTCTTGTGCAGGAGGCCAAAAAGTTGGAGGAAGAAAGAGTATGGAGGCCGAAGCAGCCTCCAACAAAAGTTCAACCACCGGCGAATCAACCCAAGTCACCGGTAATTCCAATAGCTTTTCCGGGAGATCATGCAGAATCGTCCCAAAGGAAGAAATCAGTTTTGGAGCGCCTCGGTCCAATTCCCGACGAGAGAGGCAAAGCTCCAGTTCAAGAGAGTTTGGGCCTAATGAAGAAGCCCCGGACGACTCAACACGTTGGGGGTCGCCGCAATCCTCAACATGACAAACAAATCGTGGCACCCAAGCACACTACTTTGCGCATCGAAGTTCAGGAGCCCGTTGAGAATTCACGCCCATAAAGGCGCGTTTCGAGGCACATGACTCTCGAAAGTCCGAAGAAGGTAATTCACTCTCAGAAGGAAACGTTATCGTCCGATGATGATTGCGTTATACCTGAGAAATCGTGCCAACACACGATAGGTTGCTCCGACTTTTAAACAGAAGAGTTTTACTATCGTGCTGGGGGTACGAGCAAAGCCAGAAAGAAAAGTCCTCGAAGGCTAGAAACTCAGTGCCCTTGTTCAAAGCTCATTCGGGCGGTACTGTCTGAGTGCAACTGCATCAAGGCAGTCCCCGAGAGAATTTCAGTGTTCGAAAGGCTTAGTACCAAAACGCCAAAATCAAGACATAGGCGTTTCCGGCAAAGAAGAACGGTGGTTGAAGATGGAGAATTTCCGAGGGTCACCACCAACATGACCAGCAGAGGGACATCGGCGTGAGATAATCTCGAGTCAATTCTGAAAGCATCCCGGCCTAGAACCCGTCTGCAGTCCGGAACCATCAAGCGAGCAACCTATGGTAGGGTTCAGACAAGACTCCCTTCAGAAGATGAAGAATCTGATGCCGGCTCCGTGGTTGCATCAGATAATACGGTATCCAGCGAGGGACAACCCCGCGAGGCACTTATGATAAGTGCGGAGCAAGTGGCCAAAATGCTGGAAGATGCCTTAGCTAAGCAACAGGAAACCTTCAGGTTCGAAATGCAGATAGCCATGCAAAACATGAGAGAAATGCATGACCAACAGATCCAGGCATTGACGAACCAGCAAGGCGAGCCAAGTCGTTGTAACCCGGTTAATCTGGAAGATGAGGACACAAATGCGAATGAGACGCATAATGCCAATAATCCTCCCGTCAATGTAGGGGGTGGTAATGAGAATGCTAGCAAAAACACAGGTGAAAACTTGAAGAATAAAAATCTCGAGAGCAAAATCAACACGTTGATTTCCGCTCAAGAGATGAAGAAAACAGGCATTCCTTGTCCATACCCAAGAGCGTGGGAATCAATCCCCGAAGTTCAACCTAATTAACTTCACGCCGTTTAATGGGATGGGTTCGCCCACTCAACATTTGATTTACTTCAAATCACACTTGGGGGTAATCTCCGGCAATGAGCCTCTGATGGTGCGGTCATTCGTCGGCACTCTTCGCGGAGCCGCCTTCGATTGGTATCGCCGTCTCAAGCCAGGTAGCGTGAACAGCTGGGATGATATGGAGACTATGTTCCTCACCAATTTCTTCGACGACGACACCGAGATATCTATCGGATCATTGCTCGATGAGAAGCAGAAGGACGGGGAGTTAGTTGACACCTTCGTCAAAAGGTTCCGGAACAAGGCGATGAACAGTCGGGACCCGATCACCGAGGAATTCATTCTCCAGACCTGCCATAATAATCTGTCATTGGACGTGTTGGAAGCAATGGGGACAGCATCGTCCAAAACGTGGAAGGATCTGAAGGTCCGAGGGTTGCAGGCTGAGCGATTCCTTAGGAGAAAGAATGCGGAGAGAGGCCAACAGGCGACAAATGCTCCAGCATAGAATTTCAACCCAAGGGGGAAAGGTAAGGCGCATGCTAATGCAGTTGATGCTAATCAAACCTTTCAATTGCAACCTCAGCAACAGCAGCAGCAAAGAGCGCCACAACAATCGCAGCCGCAATGGCAACAAGGGCCTCAGAAGCAAAGAGCGGAGCCAAGATTTCCTAAGGTGTACTCCTTCAAAGATGACGAGGTGCCCGGCATCTTCAAGTACCTATTGGAGAACAACAAAATCCAACTGCCGGTGATCGTGGATCAAGAGGGAACTAGCAAAGTGACGGATCCGAAGTATTGCGCATACCATAGAGCGGTCCACCACCCTACGAAGTCATGCTTCCACCTCAAGGATAAGATCCAGGCATTAATTGATGTGGGCGTCATAACCCCGAAGCCTGCCAAGAATGTGGGAGCAAATGCAGTGTCAATCAGCTTTGGATCAGTGCCCACAACATGGTTCGAGCCGAAACGTGTCACCAAAGTGGGAATGAAGACTGTGAATGATGACCCACATGGACAGCGCCAAAAGGGGCTTGTGCCACACACAACCCCAAACGGCGAAATCCTCTGGGTTCACCCCGACCTGGTTGAAGATGAACAATGGGCCGGATCGTCATCCAAGAAGAAATCCAAAGGTAAAGGAAAGTCTTGCTGCGGAGTCTCTGCTATCCCAGGAGAAGATGATGAAAGAATCCTAACTTTCCCGCTCTCCTATCCCAGAAGAAGATGACGAAAGAATCCTAACTTTCCCGCTCTCCGAAGAAGAACAAGAAGTCTTCGCCACTAGAAGCGGAAATGAGTATCACTACAATTATCCACCACCTAGTGAGCAGGGGGTGAATAAACGGGGGCCAGCCAAAACCCTCACAGAGCTGGGGGTGATTACGAGTCCTACACCGGGCGAAGAGGCTCGAAAACAGCCGGTGAATAAGCCGAAAGAGAAGGATCCCCAGGAAGTTCAGAACCCGAAGCAGTCTCGTTTCAGTCGCCCGATTGGAAGAGACAAACCGGAGAGTTCGAAAACTCCGCGCATTTTCGATATCATGGCTCAATTAGCCAATATTCCAATGCGGATAACGTTGTATGAGTTGCTGCAGTTATCTAAGGAGACTAGGGAAGCCTTACGAGAAGCCTTGGCTGATTCTGAAGCATTCCTCACTCGGACCAAGCCAGTACCGGAATATCCAGAACCGTCAGTTCAACAATGCAATATAGCGGCCAAGAACCTTCCCTACATCACCTTCACCAAAGAGGATATGCAGACGAAGAATTTTGAACCATGATCGGCCCCTATATTTCATCGGATACATTGGCTCCAGCGAAGTCAACCGAATCCAAGTGGATCCGGGTTCCGTTGTGAGTATTATGCCGCTTCGCCTTATGCATAGCCTTGGCATTCCAGTCAGTAAATTGGCGTCTACGGGCACAGTCATTTACGGATTCAACACCAGCGGGTCAAGGCCTTTGGGAAAGATCCGGATAAAGTGCCAAATGGGTGATCTGAAGACGGAAGTCACGTGTTACGTGATTGATGCTGAGACATCATATAACTTACTACTGGGTCGGCCTTGGATCCATAGTAATGTTATAGTTCCCTCCACCCTACATTAGTGTCTGAAATATGTCGACACTGATGGAAGGGTCAGGACGGTGGTCGCGGATAAACAACCATTTAAAGGGTTTGAGAATTATTTCACTGATTCTCTCCTTTATGGTAACGAATCCGATACAGAACCATCAGTCCAGGGCACGGACAGCGGAGGAGAAGCTGATAAAGTATAGTCCAGAAGTGCGCAAGCTCATGGAAAAGCAGGGGTACGATTTCACACTCGGAGAAGGTCTATACTTCGATCGAGGTCCTCGTACTCCAGCCAAAGCGGTATATGTACCAAAAGGGAAACCCGAGGATTATTATAAATACGGGCGAGGCTTAGGCTATGTTTCCTCGTCTGATGATGAATGTGGTTGGCAAATTATCGATCAAATTGCTAACAAAACTAAGAACGGATACTCTTCTGATTCTTCAGCTGGGGATTCCGACACAAGTCTAGGGGAGGCATTCAAAGCCCTAATGGTAAACATAGCTACAGCTAATCCGTCTACAATAGAAGACGATGATCAAATGCCAACATGGGAAGACCCCTGGGTTCATCACCTGAACATGCAGTATGGTGATAGGTTCGAACAGAGAGAACCCCCCACTGAAGATAAAATAAGTCAAGTTAACATGGGTGACGAGGCCAACCCAAAGCCTATATTCATCAGCGATAGTCTTCCCCCAAATGAGAAGGAAGAATTAATTGCTCTCGTTAGGGAATATATCGACGTCTTCGCGTGGAATTATGAAGATATGCCAGGGCTCGACCCCAATGTGGCAATGCACCACCTCGATATCAAGCCGGATGCTAAACCTGTCAAACAACAGCAAAGACGGTTTCGTCCGCAGATTATGGAAGCCATTGAGGCAGAGGTTAAGAAATTGATCGAATCAGGATTTATCCGAGAGGAACAACATCCAGACTGGTTAGCTAATATCGTTCCAGTTATGAAGAAGAACGGTAAAATCAGAATCTGTATCGACTTCAGGGACCTGAATACGGCATGTCCAAAAGACGACTTCCCTCTCCCGATCACGGATGTCATTATCGACAATACATGTGGATTTGAGAGAATGTCTTTTATGGATGGTTTTTTAGGATATAACCAAATCAAGATGCACCCAGATGATGAGAAGCATACAGCATTCAGAACGCCCCTCGATGTATTCTGCTACACGGTGATGCCATTCGGTCTAAAGAACACAGGCGCCACATATCAGCGAGCAATGACTAAGATTTTCCAAGAACATCTCAGGAAAACAGTTGAGTGCTACGTTGATGATTTGGTTGTAAAAAGCCACAACAAAGAAGATCACATCAAGGACTTGAAGACGATGTTCGATCTCATGAGGAGTCTTCAATTGAAGATGAACCCCACCAAATCCTTCCCTGGAATGTCCAACGGAAAATTCCTTGGATTCGTCGTCACCACTAAAGGTATACATATCGATCCCGATAAAGTAAAGGCGATACATGAACTACAACCTCCTAGAAATCTAAGAGAGCTCAGAGGATTGCAAGGGCGATTAGCTTACATTCGGCGGTTCATCTCAAATCTTTATGAGAAGTGCCAACCGTTCTCTAAACTAAACAAGAAAGGGGTGTCATTCATTTGGGACGATGCCTGCCAAAAAGCATTCGAAGATATCAAAACAAAATCAGGTAGACCGTTCTTGATTTATCTCAAGGCGATGAACCACTCGATAAGTGCTTTACTAGCACAAGACGATGATAATGGTCATGAACAGGCAGTCTATTACCTAAGTCGGACCTTGATAGGTGCTGAGTCTCGATATCCGATGATCGAGAAAGAATGTCTCGCATTGGTATTTGCAATGCAAAAGATGCGGCATTACTTGGTTGGACAGACGACTTACGTTATTTCTAACGTTAATCCAGTACGGGTGTTTATGATGCAACCGGCCTCTATGAATTGGCGATTAGCGAAGTGGGCCCTTCTCTTGTCCCAATACGATTTGCACTTCAAACAGCAGAAGTCAATCAAAGGACAGGCGATTTGCGATCTTTTGGCGGCAAACCCGACAACAGATACGCCCACGAGGTTAACACTACATCTCACCGATAAGTATGGCAATTATACTTCGATGGTGCTTTGAGGGCAGTTAATAGGGCAATAACCCCCGGATGTCCCAAAGTCTCCTCTGGAGTTGGAGTAGTCTTAATTTCCCCGGGGAAGCATGTGATGCCTCGGGCTTATTCATTGACTAATCTGTGTTCCAATAACGTAGCCGAGTACAACGCGCTTCTCATTGGACTCAGTTTCGCCAAAGAGCTGGGGGTCGAATATCTCGAAGCTTTCGGGGACTCTCAACTGATAGTCAACCAAGTCCGTAGAGAGTATGAAGTCAGGAACCAAGACCTGATCCCGTACCACCAGGAGGCCATCAAAATGGCAGATTCTTTTGAAGAATTCTACATTGAATACATCCCTCGTCTCCAGAACGCTTATGCGGATGCACTGGCAGCACTAGCGGTATCACTTGCGCAGCCTCCCGAAACTGAACTACTAGTCACAGTAAGGACGCATCAACTCTGCATACCCATATACGATATGGAAATTGAAGAAGAAGAAGATGGAAACATAAATGCCAAGGAGGTGAATGCAACCCAAATTGGGTCTGAGTCCCGAGATTGGCGTTTTCCTATCATTGACTACGTCCAATATGGTATTTTACCCGAGGATGTAAAGGAAAGGGAATCAATCCGTCGAAGAGCGCCCATATTCTTCTATAATACCGAGACCCATACATTATACCGTCGAGGGTACGATGGTTTGTTACTCCGATGCCTTTCGAACAAAGAAGCAGAAGAAGTTCTTAAGGAAGCACATGAAGGAGAATGTGGTGCGCATCAACTCGGTCCCAAACTGTATGATCGTATCAGGAGAATGGGATATTTCTAGCCAACGATGGTTCAAGATGCAATCGAATACGCACGAGAATGCCACGCTTGTTAGGTACATGCGAATTATATGCATCAACCGCCAGAGCAGTTGCACACGTCAACCACGTCTTGGCCATTCGAGACATGGGGCATGGACATTGTCGGTCCTATTTTTCCCCCTTCAGTCAAAGGTGATCGATTTATTCTCGCAATCACGGACTACTTTTCAAAGTGGGCTGAAGCAATTCCGCTTAGAGAAGTGAAGACGAACAACGTCATCAATTTCATCAAGCATCATGTCATATACCGATACGGCGTGCCAAGAAGGATCATTCATGACAACAGTCCACAATTCATAAGCAACGCTTTCATCAGGTTTTGCGGCAAGTTCAAAATTGAAGATGTTTCGCCAACAGCTTATTATCCCGCTGCGAATGGATTAGCTGAGGCATTTAACAAGACGATCATTAAAATCCTGTCAAAGCTCGTGAAGACCAATAAACGAGACTAGGACGATAAACTCGGTGAAGCACTCTGGGCCTATCGCACCACCATACGCACACCTACAGGAGCCACCCCGTATTCGTTGGTATACAGATGTGAAGCTGTGCTACCATTGGAGATCCAAATCCCATCCCTTCGGATCGCCCTCGCGACTGAGATGACGAAAGAGGAACAGCATCAAAAACGTCTCGAAGAACTCGAGAGGTTGGATGAAAAGCACTTGGAGGCTCAACAACACATCGAGAGAAGCTTCAAGGAAGGAGATCTGGTCCTCGCTGCTCGCCGACCAATAATTCTCACCTCCAAGAAGAAAGGTAAATTCGAACCCAAATGGGAAGGACCGTTTGTAATAGACACAGTCTATTCAAACGGCGCATATCGCCTGATTACTCAAGAGGGCGCCAGGCAATTAATGCCAATAAATGGGAAGTTCCTGAAAAAGTACTATCCCTAGTATGTTCAGGATAACCCATTTACCGGGAAGTTTCTTAAAGAATATTACACTTAATATTCTAGAGGATAACCCAAAATCATTTTTTCACCACCAAAATCCCTTGCTGATCAATTTTAATTGACAGTGAGTCCACCAAAAATGTCTTTCTGGCCCTCTTGACTCTTTTCACGAGTTTAGATAACTCATCCTATAAAAGGCAAGTTTATCTAAATTTTCCAGATTCTCGGAGTGGACACCCCACTTCTAGTTTCTTCTTCGCTGGAAATAGAATATAAAATTCTTCCTTTCCAGAATCAGGGAATAGAATATAAAATTCTTCCTTCCTTGTTTTCGGGTTCGCCTTCACCCTAAAAGAAGACCGGGAAATAGAATATAAAATTTTTCCTTTCCCGTACTGATCTTTTCCAAAATTTATCAATTTAGGATTCATCCTAGGAAGTTTATCTCGAATCCTAAGCAGTGATAAGTCTGCGCCTAACACGCGCTGCCGGTTTAGTCTTTCTCCGTAGAAAAAGACACCAGAGTTCGATTCTGGGGTATTCTATCCTGAAACCTAAGCAAGGATAAGTCTGCGCTTAACCCGCGCTGCCGGTTAGTTCTTAACCGTTAAAAAGAACACCCGTCCGCATATTCAACATTGTGGCAGATTGTTATTAATAACACCAAAATCCATGCCTAACATGTATGGAGAATTTCATCCTGAATCCTAAGAAAGGATATGCCGACGCCTAACACGCGCCGCCGGTTTAGTCTTTCTCCGTGGAAAAAGACCCCAGAGTTCGATTCTGGCGTATTCTATCCCGAACCTAAGTAGGGATAAGTCAGCGTCTAACACGCGTGGTTGGGTAGCCTATTCCCATAACGATGGCGAAGTCTATGTATTCAAAGTCATAGCAACAAGTCTCAGAGGATTCAATCTCTGAGCGCAACGTCACATGCGGAACGGACTTAAAATAGTCTGCATAGAAAAAGACACCAGAATACCAGTCTGGGGTATTTTTATCCCGAAGCCTAAGTAGGGATAAGTCAGCGTCTAATACACGTTGCCGGGTAGCCTATTCCCGTAACAATGGCGAAGTCTATGTATTCGACATCATAGCACGAAGTCTAAGGGAGTTCATTCCCTTAGCACAACGTTACATGCGGAACGGATTCCGATAATCCGCATGCTAGCCCGACTCAAACGGTAGTCGGTAAAGGCTTATCAAACCCGTTTAAGGCTGGGGGTTAGCCAAAAATCCTAAAGTCAACACCTAACACGTGTCGTCGGGTAGCCTATTCCCGTAACAATGGCGAAGTCTATGTATTCGACATCATAGCACAAAGTCTCAGAGAATTCACTCTCTTAGCACAACGTTACATGCGGAACGGATTTAGACAATCCGCATGCTAGCCCGACTCAAACGGTAGTCGGTAAAGGCTTATCAAACCCGTTTAGGGCTGAGGGTTTGCTAAAAATCCTGTAAGTATTATGACCGTTAGGATCACAATCAACAGAGAAACATAACGATAAAAAGGGGAGTGCGCTAAAGAAAAGACTTTGTTTTATTAATAAGATCAGACCAAGTTTAGATACAAGAAGACGTCTCAAATCAGATCTAACAAACTGAAGGAAGCAATTTTAGCCTTAACAGTGGCAAGTTCCTCTGCGTGTTCCGCTCGAACCTTCTCCTCTTCTTCCTTATGAAGCTTTGCATAAGCAAGAACGGCGGCAGTGTCGGCAGTTACGCTTTCTCGGCGCAACGCGTAAAGAACCTCCAGCTCTCCCCTATAAACATTTTGAACTCTGGTGCTCTCGAGCTCAAAATCTTTTAGAGTCCTCTCCCCTTGGACGGTCCTAATCCCTGTCCTATCAGCAATACTGTTATAAGCATCTATCTTAGTCCGCAGACGACGTTGCCGTTCGTACAAGTTCGCAACGATGATTTCTTGATCAGATATGCGTCTCGCTCGGGCCTTACGCTCGTGCATCCTCTAAATCTGAGCATCGATCATGAGCGGTGTGACCTCACCATGTGAGTCGAAGTGTACTAGCTCTTCCAAACGATACATGAGTTCCTCTAAGCAAGTCAACCTTAACTCACATCGTCCAGCTAGCCGGAGACCACCTACATGCTGAATGTCTTTAAGACTATCTGTTATGAAAGGGAGCAAATCATAAAATCTTCCCCGTTTAAGACTATCTGTTATGAAAGGGAGCAAATCATAAAATCTTCCCCGTCCAGAAATAATGACGATGGCCATGTGTTGCATAACCTTCTCTACTTTTTGGAGGATGCCCTGCACGGATTCGGAGACCGGGAGGACAGATTCTTGGTCAGACATAATTGCAGCAATGGGATTCTCTTCCCCTTCATCATCGGATATTAGGATGATTTTGGGTCTCACCATACTCCTATCATCCCCACGACGTCCGTTCACCGCATGAGATGAAAATGCTCCGGAAGGATACTCAACTGAAAACAAGCAATTAAACGTTTGTTAATTCCAGTTATAAAAGGAAATTGAACTTATCTTACGAATGGGTAAGATAGAGTCATTGCCTTATAAAGGGTGAGACGATTTGGGCACGTTGTGCATTCATAAGATAGGGTATATCGACAATATGTCTCTGCCTTATAAGGCACAATGCAGCATCAAAACGCCCCCTTTATTTTGAGATATGGTTTTGACCAAGCAAAACATATCTTTAAAGCGTCGATCCTCACCAAGGAGAACAACGTGGGGTAAAAAGGACTAATTTGCAAATTTCTAAGAAAAAATAGACTAATTTGTAAATTTCCAAAAATTAGCTCACCAGCATATGAGGGAGGCACGCCATCAGTCGACGCAACAGGGGAGCGACCTCTCGGGACACGCGACATGATGATCTGCGAAATAAATTAGGGATCAGATCCAGAAAAGAAGTTTCTTTTTTATTGCAATTAAATCCCTCAGAGCTCCAAATTTTACCCCCTGAAAGAGGAGCTCGAGGCGCCAAATCATAAATCCTAATCCTCACATGTGACCCCACAAATTCATAAATTGAATTAAGCATGAAATATACTAAAATTGTGGAGGATTTACCTGAGGGAAAGCTCGAAGACCCGACAAAAATCAAATCTTGAAAGAGACTCAGTTTTTGGGCGCGGGCACAGTTCAGAGAGCCTATAAATAGGCCCCCCTTGGTTCATTTTAAAAGGTTGGAATTTTTGGAGGCGAAGCTCTGCTAGATTGAAGACTCAGATCTAAAAAAGATTCAAGCTTTAGGACTTCGAGGACTTGTTCATCCAGATCTGGTGCTCGGCGATCGTCAACGCCAAATAAGGCAAGAGTTCGAGAGGACCGGATCTCAGATCTACGCAGGCGTACTCCGGATCAAAGCTTTGTCTTTGATCCCGAGAATTAAAGGCTACTATTTCCTTGGCGAAATAGTACCCTCGGCTATTATTTCCTTGGCGAAATAATACCCGTCGTACTGCGTAGATCCGACCGGATCTAGATCTCGCGGTGGTCCACGGATAAACCCCGGCACAGGTAAAGAACCCGCAAAGCGAGCGACCGTAAAACATGAGCTCGCGATTTGTTCGACAAAAGAGAAAAGTTGTAATTTTTATTTCCTTTTTTGATCTCGTTGTAACCGGATCTTATAAAAAGACCGGATCTTTGTAACCGATAAACGATTACTTGAGTGCAATGGAATCAATGAAGAAAGATACGATTTTTCCCGCGAACAGTGTACTAGTGTAATACAAAGTGAATCCTCACAATTAGGCTCAATACAACAATCAGTTTTCTAGTTCACCGAAAACTTTACAACTTACACACTTGCAATTACACTTCACACCCTCTAAGTGTTGGCCTAGCCAGTGTCACCTTCCTCAAGTGTTCGGAATTACCACCTCTAACTAAGCTTTACTACCGACCCCACTCCTCTTGGAGCCGACCCCGTCTCTCACCAACCACTTCTTTTGGTGTCCAGATGTAATACAATGTGCAACTCATAATGAAGCTCACAAATATAAATTTATTCTCTATAATAGATGAGAACACAATTCAGCTCACTCTGAATGTCACAAACCCATAACCCTAAATTATACTATGAATGCAAATACTATAAGCTCAATAGGTTGTGTGTGAACAAAGCGTATCAATAAAATAATTTTAAACTCAATATGAAATCTAGCTTACAAAATTAAGATCAAACATATAAAATGCCAGAATTGAGTTTAAGAAAAACTTCTCTATAGATCAAGAGAGAGAGGGAGAAGAGTTGAATGCTCAAACACCAATGGATGATCTTCCTCAAGCTCTTGTGAGATTGTCTTCACAAAACAAACTCTCAAATGTCTAAAAGCTTTTTAAACAAACTTAAACCAAAACTCAAACCCTTGTTAAAACACTCTTAAACTTGTTTTAAAACATTCTCTTGTTAGTTATGAGCTGATGATATGTTGGGGTATTTATAGGAACTCCAAAGCCAAGAGAAAACAAGGCAAAAAGATCGAAAAACTAAAACTAGAACAGGCTAGAAAAAACTAGTCGTTACAACATCAGTCGACTGACGGCTTTCATCAGTCGACTGATGAGCTGATCGTTAGAGGCATTTACCAGCTCATCAGTCGACTGACAGACCTTATCAGTCGACTGATGACCTCATCAGTCGACTGGTCAATCGCCCAAAACAAAACAAAAACTTTTTGTTATTCCAGGCACTTTCTTCAGTGGACTGATTAAAACAGAAAATCTGATTTTTAAAGTGCCTTTAAAAATATCAAATAATTTCCAAAAAATGTAAAAATTTAGGAAATGTTTATAAACATGTTAATGAACATGTTACAAAAAGAATTTTTGGAATTGCACTTCATATTTGTGAAAACTCATCATTTTTCAAAACTAGTCCAAACATGAAAATACAAAACACATGTTTTTGATATTTTAGCTAAACCATGTTTTGAAACTTTATAAACTGATTTTATAGACTTAATATAATATGTATAAACTGATATTGAAGTCTATAAATTAATAAAATAATATTTTATTAAAGACACCTATATTTGATAAAATCAACAAATACTTGTGTGTGATTAATATGAGCGTATTAACACACATAATATAAAACCTAAACTATTTACCCAAGCAATGATCTTGATCTTCAATAAGCTCTTCTTGGTAAACTTGCAGATGAAGCTTGAACTTGGATCTTCAATTTGAATTACATTGCTTCATACCACTATTCCGCCAACCTCCATTGGATATGATCGTTGAAGCGCAATTTCGTCCATCCTCCAACATATTGTTTGTCTACAATAAATAGGAAAACGGAAACACTAGACAAACAATATTAGAAGTAAATTATTTGTAAATCATCATCAAAACAAAATGACCCAACAATCTCTCCCTTTTTGATGATGACAAACAATTTACAAAAAGATATATATGCATAAAAGGAAATGAATATACAAATTATAATTATCATGCATATAAACAAAAAGAATATACTCACAATATTATCCCCCCTTTGACAACATCAAAAAGGGGAAAACAAAATAATGGAGAGAGCGAATGCTCCCCCTACAAATAAATATGGTTTGTATAAAACAAATGTAGGGATTGCTCCCCCTATCAAATCACCATATAGAATATATGCAATAAAAGATCATGGCAAAATATGTGAGCAAGCATATATGAAAAATATGCTAAACACAACTCACATATAAAAAGACAATGAGAACACATATAAATATATCAATATGAAAATAGTGTCTCATTACCCTAACATAAAAATAATGTAAAAATGTAGATTTATGAAATCAAAAGAAAGAAGAACATGAGTATCATGAAAAAAGTTTTCAAATGAAAACAAATCACTCAAATGAGATCATAAATCACAAGTAAATCAAATAAAAAGTAAACCAATAAGGCAGGAGAGACAAATATGTCAAGCTCTTAAGCTTATTTCATCCCATATGAACATTTTAGCACCCAATAAACATAATTTGAGAATAACCACCAAATAAACCCGAGGGTTATATATTATATAAACACAAACCTCTCATCAAAATCAAAACTAATAATCATGAAAATAAAAGAATTGATCAAAGAAAGATTGTTTTCATATTCAAAAAAATTTCAAAAACTTTTTTGAAAACCAATACATGAAAAATAAAAAAATAATAAAAATATTGGTTTAAAAAATTTTTGGCACCCAAGCATTCTTGGTGCCGAATTGGTTAGGGACATGACCCCTATCATTCAAGCTCAAATTTTTGGCACCCAAGCATTCTTGGTGCCGAATTGGTTAGGGACATGACCCCTATCATTCAAGCTCAAAGCCCTAGGGTTATGAACCCTCTTACATGACCCCTATCATTCAAGCTCAAAGCCCTAGGGTTATGAACCCTCTTGGGCGCATGTGGTGCACGGATATGGTCATAACAAAAATTTTACACATGACCTTTCTGGTTGCAATATGTGCAATGAAAAGATTGAAATGAGTTGTATTGACCAAGTGGGCATGCACGGGAATCATTTGCAAAAATAGATGGTCTTTTAAAATTATTTTCAAAATATGAAACTCTTTTCAAATCAAAACAAAATTTGGCCAAATGACCAAATCTACTCAAATTTAAAAATATGTGGTCTACTAGAAACATTTGGCAAACTAGAATTCTTTTTTAAATAAAAGCAAAACTTTGCCAAATGGCCAAACCGACCACATAGATGACATTTATACACACGTGCCTGTCTATGATGAGCATTGTGAGCATGTGCATGTGTATATGATGAAGAAACTTGATGAGATACACAATGATCATTAGCATTATTATGTTTATGTGTATCATAGCAAAATTTAGCTAGATGGCCTTTACGATCGCTGTCACGCCCCGCTTCCCAAAATACCCGGGAACCGAAACGTGAACAAGTCTGCAACGTATTAGATCAAGGAGAATAAATAAAAATAAACATTTCTCCTCAACCTAATATGCTAAGCATCAAGAAATAAATGCAAAGACACAGGTCCCCGATCACAGTAGTGAGATTATAATGAACAACACAGAATAAAATAATACATACGAGAAATGAATATCATCCAAGATATAATATTTGGGTCAACATGCCCTTATACAAAACTATCTGAATAAAATACTAGAGAATATAAAATACAATGATCAAGCGGAAAAGGAAATGTTACAAAAGTAAGCTAAGACAATCGAACAACTAGAGGAAATAACTAAACTTCGGCTTCTTCTGCTCGATCTGCAAGACACGCTTGCTGAGAATATCCTGGCTCTGGCACATCTCTAAGTTGGACCTATTCTTCCTCTAAGTCTGACGTACACCAGAGAAAATAGGTGTACATCAGCGTGCATGGCACACAGCAAGACCCTACAAAAGAAAAGAACGAATGAAAACCCAATGCCAAAAACGATACAACAACAGAAATGATAAAGAAACGTGCAACTAGAAATCCAACAAAATTAATCAAGTTACAAGTCAATCGCAGCTATCAATCAGAAATCATCCAAGTAATAAGTTCATACAACTAAATGGACTTAATACTTAAAAATCTACAACAAGAGACGTAGTACGTCGAGCGAAATAATCCAAACAAGAAAACCCTCATGTATACACCATATGTCTCAAATTGTAGATAATTAAATATTAATCTCGATCTATGTGTAAAAAGAAATACAACTGGCCAACATCTCACAAGAATCATACTTAACCAAAAATCAAAGTCATGTAACTAGCCATTCTAAAACAGATAACTGATTCACATCTCACAGAGTCAATGCTCATATCATCGTATAACTGACTGTTCACATATCCCCTATGTGCATCCAATCCTGCGAAACGGTTCGGTGAGAGGACTACATGCAATCCGATTTTAGCCTGGTTCGAACTCAAGAAAAACTCGGGTGACGAAATGATTTCACTGACCAAGTGCGAAACGGTTCACTTGGCCCAACAAACTAACCCCAGTACAAAACGGTTCACTGGTGTGAGTTTGGAAGATACATCAACAGTCTTATCCGATCATATGAACCATGACTTCCCCATCCCAACTCTTCTCATTTTCTAAGTCAACTATAATCCTCATTGAAACTCGGATTCACCACCTAAACTCAGTCAACACACTCACACATATTACTAAGTCTGTTCATGACGCACGAGGCCACTAAGTCATGAACTACTAAGGTTCTCAACACAATCAGGAACAATAAAAGCAGACATGTCAAATACAATAAAATATTCACAAAACATGAAATGTACGCACAAATCAGTAAAAACATGCATACAATCCGGTTTCATCAATATCTTGTTATCCGAATCTCAAAACTACTCATAAAAATTATCAGCAACTAAATAACATCAAATATAACTATGGTTAAAGGTAAAATCAACAACCGTGATTGTTTTGCATATGAAATGTCATAGTCCACAACTACCCACACAAAATCATAATTTACTTAAAACCCAAAATAAATAATTCTTTTTACAAATAAATTCCTTCAAATCATCATAATTATCAAAAATATAATTCTTTTGCCAAAATAACTTAACAACTCAAAATGACCCTTTTTTAAAATAAATTAATTTAAATTATCTATTTTAATGATTATTCAAAACCAACTCTTTTTCCAAAAAAATTCTTTCTCATCATAATTATTCTAAAAATAATCTTTAAAAATAATAATCTATTAATTATTATCCTTGCAATATCAGTTATTCTTATCTGTTATCAAACAATCCACGCAGATAATTATATCACAATTTAAAAACTACAACCAATCACAATACAGTCAAAATATGCATATAATGTATAATAAATCTTAAATTCAGATTTGAGCAAGAGGGATCTTGCCTTAAAATCATGTGCAAACCTCTGAAACAAACAGCAAGCAATCCACAAGTCCAAACAACATGTTCCCCCTTGCCACACGTCGATGATCTCGCCCTCGTGTCGGTATTGTGCTTCACAAAGCTCTCAAAATTCATAAGAAAAAGATCTAGGGTTTTTGAGGGGAGAGGGTGGCTGTTAGGGTTCAGAGATATGATAAAAAAGAGGAATTTTTATGAAAAACATAGGTATTTATTGAGGCAAACCCAAAACAAACATGTTTGACCCGAACCAGGAAATCTTGTTTGACTGGGAAAATTACCTTCGGTATTTTAGCTGTAATTTTCTCATCCAACCTCAGAATAAGATGATTTAAGATTTATTTGAAATCTGTTGAAGAGACCTACAACTTTGGTCTTTTGATTTTTTTCTAGATTCTAACTACATCATTATGTAAAATATAGAAACTCTTAACTAGTTATTTTTCCTAGATTTCTCTTTGTGCATGTTTTGTGTATTTGCACTCATATATTCACAAATATACATTGAATTGATCTCAAATCAATTCTTATCATACTCAAACATCAAAATATGTTATTTTTTAGTATAAAACATATTTATCATTATTTATCGTGAATTTTTTTAAAATTTATGGGGTTTTACAACC
Source organism: Asparagus officinalis (assembly GCF_001876935.1). Lineage (NCBI taxonomy): Eukaryota > Viridiplantae > Streptophyta > Magnoliopsida > Asparagales > Asparagaceae > Asparagus > Asparagus officinalis. The sequence continues at coordinate 57,430,491 of NC_033799.1, read as the reverse complement.
GCAAATAGAACACTTACAAAATTTACTATATATGTGTGCATAATCAATGGATGATTTTAACTTAGATTTGGTACACATATTCATAATCTTCTTATGATTATTATGTTTTCAAAATTAAATCTAAAGATAAAATGCGTTTATTCATAGGATTCAAATCTTTATTATTAGGCACATATGCATTTTTATTAGAAGTAGAACATATATAGTCATTTATAAAGGAAGCAGTATCATTTTTTATGTTCTCTACTTCTAATATGGCATTATCTCTTTCATGAATTTATAAAGGAAGCAGTATCATTTTTTATGTTCTCTACTTCTAATATGGCATTATCTCTTTCATGAGTTCAGCTAGAAATGGATGAGGTTAATTTTTTATTTTCCAAATTTAATAAGTCATTGTTTTCTTTAAGCATGGTATTTTCTTTTGCAATGACATCAAATTTTGAACCTAGCAACTCATGATCGGATTCTAAATTAACATGCTTGCTTTTCAATTCAATAAAAATTTTATGCAATTTGTTATAGACATGCAATAATTTTTTACTAGCATAAGTAAGTCCATCACTAGATAAATCATTAATGGATTCGAACTCACAAACCTCACTAGGGCTATCGTCTAGTGGCCAGGTGCATGATGTTCTAATGGAACTTGAAGAGGAAGCCTCCAAAGCTTGTCGGATCACCTCCAAGTCTTCTTGATGTGCTTCAATGAATTTCCATATTTTGTAAGCACTATCAAATGAATCAAGCTTATTAGAAAAAGATGAATCAAAAGCGTTACATAAAAATTCTAACAATAGCTTATTCATTGTAAACATTTTCTTATCCTTTTTGCTCCACTTGGATTTCTCCAAAGTGGGTATAATATAAGCATAATCTATAATATCCCATAAATCAAAATGTCTAGATCTAACAAATATATTAAATCTAGAACACCATTGGTCATAGGGGAAATTATCTATTCTAGGAGCAACATTTGGATCATAGCCTAATAAATCTAGAACACCATTGGTCATAGGGGAAATTATCTATTCTAGGAGCAACATTTGGATCATAGCCTAAATAAGGTGCACAATGCATGTTCATAATATCTATATATATGCAAGCAAGATAACAATAAATCTCAAAACTAGATTAGCACAAAAGATAACTTGGATCTTTAACTCAAGACGATTAGATCTTAAATCAAAGAGCACCAAGCTCTAATACTAATTGAAAGCACCCCTAATATCACTAGGAAATAACCCTAGAGGGGGGTAAATAGGGTTTATGCTAATCTAATCAGATTTATGTCGATTAAAACTTATTAACAAGTTGTCCTAGCAAATATGTTATACAACAAGATATATATGCAAGGATATACAAATTAACACAAGGGTGAACAAACTAAACTAGATAGTGGGTAATATAAACAACGAGCAATTGACAAAGGCAATATGAATAATAAGCACGAATGTAAAAGTACGCCAAAGCAATAACAAACAAACGATATGTTCATGGAGTTCGGTCCCCACGACCTACGTCTCTGCTCCTCACCTCGAGGAGATCTCCACTATCACACCGGGTTTTCTACGCTTACCCGAAAATGTTTACACCTCACAATGTCGGTTTTCAATGCTCACCGATCAACGTTCACAATCACTCATAATGTAACTAAACTAACTACCACCTCAAGTGTTGGTCTCTAGCCCGTGTCTCTCTCAAGTGTTAGGAATTACAGCCTCTCTCTAGGTATTACCACCTACCCTACTTCTCTTGGGATGATCCCCTCTCTCACTACACACTCCTCTTGGTGTACTAGTGTAATACAAAGTGAATCCTCATAATTAGGCTCAATACAACAATAGGTTTTCTAGTTCACCAAAAACTTTATAACTTACACACTTGCAATTATACTTCACACCCTCTAAGTGTTGGCCTAGCCAGTGTCACCTTCCTTAAGTGTTCGGAATTACCACATCTCACTAGGCTTTACTACCGACCCCACTCTTTTTGGAACCGACCCCGTCTCTCACCAACCACTTCTCTAGGTGTTCAAGTGTAATATAATATGCAACTCACAATGAAGCTCACAAATATAAATTTGTTCTCTACAATAGATGAGAACACAATTAAGCTCACTCTTAATGTAACAAACCCACAACCCCAAATTATACTATGAATACAAATACAAAAAGCTTAATAGGTTGTGTGTGAACAAAGAGTATCAATAATATAATTTTAAACTTAATATGAAATCTAGCTTACGAAATTAAGATCAAACATATAAAATGCTAGAATTGAGTTTAAGAAAAACTTCTCTATAGATCAAGAGAGAGAGGGAGAAGAGTTGAATGCTCAAACACCAATAGATGATCTTCCTTGTGCTCTTGTGAGATTGTCTTCACAAAACAAACTCTCAAATACTTAAAAGCTTTTTAAACAAACTTAAACCAAAACTCAAACCCTTGTTAAAACACTCTTAAACTTGTTTTAAAACATTCTCTTATTAGCTATAAACTAACAATATGTGGGGGTATTTATAGGAACCCCAAAGCCAAGAGAAAACAAGGCAAAAAGACCAAAACAAGAACAAGCTAGAAAAAACTAGCCATTACAACATCAGTCGACTGATGGCTTTTGTCAGTCGACTGATGAGCTGACTGTTAGATGCATTTTCCAGCTCATCAGTCAACCGACGGACCTTATCAGTCGACTGATGACCTCATAAGTCGACTAGTCAGTCAACCAAAAAAAAACAAAAACTTTTTGTTATTCCAGGCACTTTCTTCAGTTGACTGAACATATTCATCAGTCGACTGATAACACTGTATCAGCCTGATTAAAACAGAAAATCTGATTTATGAAGTGCCTTTAAAAATAGTACATAAATTCCAAAAAATGCAAAACATTGGAAAATGTTTATAAACATGTTACAAAAAGAATTTTTGGAATTGTACTTTATATTTGTGAATACTCATCATTTTTCAAAACTTGTCCAAAACATGAAAATACAAAACACATGTTTTTGATATTTTAGCTAAACCATATTTTGAAACTTTATAAACTGATTTTATAGACTAAACTGATATTGAAGTCTATAAACTAATAAAACAATATTTTATCAAAAACACCTATATTTGATAAAATCAACAAATACATGTGTGTGATTAATATGAGCTTAAAGTATTAACGCACATAATATAAAACCTAAACTATTTACACAAGCAATGATCTTGATCTTCAATAAGCTCTTCTTGGTAAATTTGTGAATGAAACTTAAACTTGGATCTTCAACTTGAATTGTATTGCTTCATACCACTACTCCGCCAACCTCTATTGGATATGATCGTTGAAGCACAATTCCATCCATCCTCCAACATATTGTTTGTCTATAATAAATAGAAAAACACAAATACTAGACAAATAATATTAGAAGTAAATTATTTATTAATCATCATCAAAACAAAAGGACCGAACACAAGACTCCTTCAGAACACAAGACTCCTTCAGAAATAATCTTTGGTAAAAGGGAGTTATTCCCATCCTCCAATCTCTTCTTGGAAACCAATGTCGACGAACCAGTTTGCCATATAATTTCTTAATCCCATGGCAAACCAGTTCATATCTTTGGCATTATTCTTTTGCGCACTACTGCAAAGAGGACTATTAATCGTCGACGAACTTTCTCATTGTGGGGGTGGCATTATTCTTTTGCTCATAAAGATTTTATCAAAGCTTGTGAGAACTAATAAGCGAGACTGGGATGACAAACTTGGTGAAGCTCTTTAGGCCTATCGCACTACCGTCCGCACGCCTACTGGAGCAACTCCGTATTCCCTAGTATATAGATGTGAGGCTGCCCTTCCCTTAAAAATCTAGATTCTATCCCTTTGCATCGCTCTCACAACGGTGATGATGACCGAGGAACAACATCATAAATGTCTCAAAAAACTTGAGATATTAGATGAAAAGTGTTTGGAAGCTCAGTAGCAAATTGAGTTCTACCAAGCTAGAATTTTTAGGGTCTTTGACAAGAATGTCCGACAATGGAGCTTCAATAAAAGAGACTTGGTTCTTGTCATCCACGACTGATGATACTCAATTTTAAGAAGAAAGACAAATTCTAGCCCAAGTGGAAAGGACCATTCATGGTGGAGATAGTTTACTCCAATGGTGCATACCGCCAGATCACCCAAGATGGTGACAAGTTCATGATGCCAATAAATAGGAAGTTCATAAAAAAATACTATCCCTAGTATGTTCAGGATAACCTATTTAATGGGAAGTTCCTGGAGAATGCTATGAAGTGTATTCTTTAGGATAATCCGAGATCAGTAGATTATTCAAGATAAAGACCGTTCATCTGAATAATTCATTCTTAATCATGAATGGAAAAGAATGATTAAGAACCTCCCAATGTGGCTATTTAATCATTTCCAAGATGATTAAAACCCCCTCACTATAACTTTCTGAGCATTCTTTCATTAAGATGAGATTCAATGACTTTATCAAGTCAATCTTCCCTCACGAAACTCCCACAATGTAATTATGGAGTGCTTGATAATTCACAATCCTCCACCGTAAAATCCCTCACTGATCAAATCAATTGACGGTGGATCCACCAAAATTCTCCATGGTTAAGTCCATTCAGACTCCCGTTGTGTCCAAGCCTTTAACACTCCCATTGTTGAAGTCCTGACACAATATTCAAATTTCAATTTGTTAATCCAAGGCGATTGTCAAACCCCCTTCGTGTTAAGTCCCTACAATGTTAGACCTAAGACAAAATCCCCTCTTGATTCCTTCCATGAACAAGAGGTCTACTTTAAAAAAAATGGACTTTCCTTTCGATAAACGAAAGGTCTCCATCCAAGTTGAACGATCAAACCTATAAAAGTTAGGGTCATCTCGACAACCTCTACCTGGTCAAACCATTAAATGGCTAGGACCATAATCGGAACTCCCTTTGGTCAAACCTATAAAAGTTAGGGCTAAAGTCGGAATTCCATCTCGATAAATGAGAAATTCATCTTCAGACTAGGTAACCAATGCTATAAAAGTTAGGGTTATCCAGATCTTTTTGATTCTCGGAGTGGAGATCTCGCTCTTAGTTTCTCCTTTTAGGATTCTCAAAGTGGAGATCCCACTTTGAGTTTCTCTTGCAGCAAGAGATAGAATATAAAAAATTTTCTCTCCAGCACCGGATTCATCTCTCCCCCAAAAGAAGACCTGGAGATAGAATATATAATTCATCCTCTCCAGCAACCGGGTTCATCTTTGATGTTTTGGTGGAAAGTTGGTTCTTTTATTAGTAGACTCATTACAACTTTAGTCATTATAATGAACTCAACAAAAATAAAAATAAAAGATTACAACTCTCTTAAAACACACACAACGGATGTTTATCACCCGCTGTTTGCGTAGGATATTTGCCTGTACCGAGGTTTATCGGTGGACCACCGAGTGATTAGATCAAGATATGGATCTTATTGACTCGCAAAGGAATTAATAAATTAAAGTAACTATCTTGGCAAAGCGCGATAATCACTCTTCTCGAGAGACACAGCTAGGTGCAATCTCAAGGAAAATGGATGAACGGATGTAGATCTCTCAAATTCTTCCTCTTTATGCTAAATAGCTTGCCGATATCCCTTCTCCTCTCTAAAATTTGTGCTTCTCACTCTTCAATTCGACAGGGCTTCACCAATGCTTGAGAATTCTGGATATGTGTGAATGAAGGCCCTAGGGTTGTATTTATAAGCTTCAGAAGCTCGATTTTCAGATAAAAACAGCCGATAACCTCTTATCTTTAGTTGAAATCACATTCAAATCAGTTGAGAGGCTGTTGGATCATAATCTACCAAAATATCAACGGTTAACAACGAGAAACAGTATTTTTAGGACCTGAGACAGCTTCTATGTCTCGGCTACCCAA
>NC_033799.1:57400436-57424554 GCF_001876935.1 Asparagus officinalis | reverse complement strand
TACACTCTTTGTGTCTCGGCTGGCTGGGACAAAGATTGTGTCTCGGCTGGCTGAGACACTCGTTGTGTCTCGGTTTCGACCGAGATGTCGTTTTACGTGCCTTCGATTGTTTTTGCTGTAATTTCCCAGTCCAATTTCGGAATGATATGATTCAAAATTTGTTAGAAAGACGAAGAAGAGATATACAACCTCTCATGGGTGAATCATACGTGGAGTGGAAAAGACACGAGTGGTGCTTCGCCTTTCGTGAGTGAAATGTAACTCCCGATTGGATCATTTCTTCATTATTGTGTCATTCTATTGATTTGTACGGTTTGCTGACTCACTTCGTACACTTGTCAGCATTAGATAATCCTCCTTGACTCAGATAATTACATTCATCATCTTCTCTCTGTCTCGAGCTATGTGCAGGAACCCATAGGCTATTTTGGACGCCTACAGATACCCCCTCCAAAGTATTTCAGTCTCGTTTGTTTTCTAGAAGAGCCTGGAATACTTTGGATGTGATAGTCCAAACCTTCAGTCAGTGTAAAAGAACCTGTAATTGGCTTCAGTTCTTAACTTCTACGATTTTTTAGTCTATTCAGTATTTTGTCGAATAGCTAAAATTCTTCAGATGCTGTGTTTATCATCTGACTGTTATCAAAGTCTCGAATTAAAATTGGTGTGTTAATTTATGATTTTAGCTTGTGTCACTGAGTCGACACTTGAACTAACTATCTTTGTAAGGAATTCGCATCTGAAATATGGTTGAAATCCTTGGGATCATCCTTTGTTCTAGAGTCGATCTAAGCCTTATTTTGGGTAAAGATTGTCGACGCATTGACCTTCATCGTAATGTGTTGACTAGCATTAACTCTTCCTCGCAACGCTTGACTAGCGTTGACCTTCAATATAATGTGTTGATCAATGTTGACTTATGGCTATGCTTTGACCAGCGTTGACCTTCATCATAACGCGTTGATTGGCATTGACCTTCGCTGCAACGCGTTGAGCGGCGTAGACTTATGGCTATGCTTTGACCGTCATCATAACGCGTTGATGGCATTGACTTTCATCGTAATGCATTGACTAGCATTGACCTTCATCGTAATGTGTTGATCGATGTTGACCTTCATTACAATGTGTTGACCAGCATTAACTTTCATTGTAACGAATTGACTGACGTTGATCTTCATTATAACGTGTTGATTGGCATTGACCTTCATCGTAACATCTTGATTGGCATTAACCTTCATCGCAATGTGTTGATCAACATTAGCCCAAGGCTACACGCTGACTAGTGTAAACATAGTTTATACTCATATGTTAACTGGAGTCTACACAATTTAGGTTCTTAAGGCGTTGGAGTAGGGAGGACAAATTTATACTCATATACTCCTGGGAGTTTCGAGAATTAGTTTAATCTTATGTACCCATCAGAGGTGCAAGGAGATGTAGTTTATACTCATATACTCATCGGAGTGAATATGAGTATTAACTTTATTGAAATGATCGATAACGGACAAATATGAGCGAAAAATTGCATCATCGTACACCCGAGACCTATTTTGGACCCAAGACTGTTCGCGGGGAAAATCGCATCTTTCTTCATTGATTCCATTGCACACTCTTGTAAAAGTTTATCGATTACAAAGATCCGGTCTTTTTATAAGATCCGGTTACAACGAGATCAAAAAAGGAAAAAAAATTACAACTTTTCTCTTTTATCGAACAAATCGCGAGCTCCTGTTTTGCGGTCGCTCGCTTTGTGGGTTCTTCACCTGCGCCGGGGTTTATCCGTGGACCACCGTGCGATCTAGATCCGGTCGGATCTACGCAGTATGACGGGTATTATTTCACCAAGGAAATAATAGCCGAGGGTACTATTTCGCTAAGGAAATAGTAGCCTTTAGTTCTCGGGATCAAAGGCCAAGCTTTGATCCGGAGGATGACTACGTAGATCTGAGATCCGGTTCCTCTCGAACTCTTATCTTATTTGGCGTTAACGATCGCCGAGCACCGGATCTGGAAGAGCAAGTCCTCAAAGTCCCAAAGCTTCAATCTTTTTAAGTTCTGAACCTTGAATCCGGCAGAGCTTCGCCTCCAAATTTTCCAACCCCTCAACAAATGAACCAAGCCCTCTATTTATAGGCCATCTGAACTGTGCCCGTGCACAGATCTGGGCCAGCCACCTATAGGTGGCCGGCTCTTGGCCGAGCCACCTGTAGGTGGCTCGGCTTTGGCCGAGCCACCTATAGTTGGCTCGGCTTGGGCCGAGCTACCTTGAGGTGGCTCGGTTTAGGCCGAGCCCCTCTAGGTGTTGGGTTTCTGCTGTTTTCTGTCATTGTATCCGTTTTTCGGTTCTGTGGTTGATTTGTCTGGGCTCGATTCGTTGACCTGATTTGGCAGTAAATCCGATTCCTGATTTGGCAGTAAATCCACTTCTGAGTTCGAGTCCGAAACTGATCTTAATTCAATCGTGATTCGTCCAAGTCCGCCCTTGGTTGGATGACTCGTTGACTCTTCGAACCCTTGGCTTGATTCCATACGCGAATGGATGTATTCCGTTGCTTGCGTGCGATTCGTTAACCTCGTCACCTCGTTAATCCGCTTCGTTGCGTGTCACTTGGCTTCGGCGTTGTGGACTGACAGTCACCCCCAGGCTGTTCGGTGCTTTGTCGAATGTCTGTAAGGGTTCCGGTGTTGCATTTGTTGTCTGACCGTCTGTCGGAATTTTGAATTTGAAGTCGATTCTCGATTTTCTGACTTTTTAGCTCGAGTTGGTTATTTCAACATAGAACTGACCATCGGTCGTCGGCGTTGAATCTTCATTTACAACGCGTTGTCCGGCGTTTGAGCTTCTTTGTGACGCGTTGTCCGGCGTCCAAGCTGGAGTATACACAGTTTAAGCTCTTAAGGAATTGGAGCGTGGCGGATACTCGAGTCACGAGACCAATCTACGGAGTTGATACATCTATGACTCGTATTTATAGAATTTTTGGCAAATTCTCAGCCATCAACGGGTTTGATGAGCCTTTACCGACTACCGTTTGAGTCGGGCTAGCATGCGGATTGTTCAAGTCCGTTCCGCATGTGACGTTAAGCTAAAAGAGTTAACCCTTTTAGTGCTACGATATTGAATACGTAGACTTCGTCTTTCTCCTGTGAAAAGACTAAACAGCAACGTGTATGAGACGTTGACTTAGGATTTTTGGCAAATCCTCAGCCTTCAACGGATTTGACGTGCTCTTACCGACTACCGTTTGAATCGGGCTTACATGCGGATTGTTTTAATCCATTCCGCATGTGACGTTGCGCTAAAGGAATGAACTCCCTTAGACATTGTGCTATGATGTTGAATACATAGGCTTTACCATTTGTTACGGGAATAGGATACCCGGCGACGCGTGTTAGGCGTTGACTTGAGGATTTTTGGCTAACCCCCAGCCTTCAACGGATTTGATTAGCCTTTACCGATTACCGTTTGAGTCGGGCTAGCATGCGAATTGTCTAAATCCGTTCTACATGTAACGTTGTGCTAAGAGAGTGAATTCTCTTAGACTTTGTTGCTATGACTTCGAATATGTAGACTTTGCCATTGTTATGGGAATAGGCTACCTAGTAACGTGTATTAGACGCTGATTTATCCCTACTTAGGCTTCGGGATAAAATACCCCAGAATCGAACTCTGGTAGACGCTGATTTATCCCTACTTAGGCTTCGGGATAAAATACCCCAGAATCGAACTCTGGTGTCTTTTTATTCGGAGAAAGACTAAACCGTCGACGCGTGTTAGGCGTCGGCATATCCTTTCTTAGGATTCAGGATGAAATTCCCCGTGTGTGTAAGGCATGGATTTTGGTGTTATTAATAACAACCTGCCATAATGTTGAATATGCAGAAGTGTGTTCTTTTTAACGGTTAAGAACTAACCGGCAGCGCGGGTTAGGCACGGACTTATCCCTGCTTAGGTTTCAGGATAGGATACCCCAAAATCGAACTCTGGTGTCTTTTCCTACGGAGAAAGACTAAACCGGCAGCGCGTGTTAGGCGCAGACTTATCCCTGCTTAGGATTTGGGATAAACTTCCTAGGATGAATCCTAGATTGATAAATTTTGGAAAAGATCAGTACGGGAAAGGAATAATTTTATATTCTATTTCCCGGTCTTCTTTTAGGGTGAAGGCGAACCCGAATACAAAGAAGGAAGAATTTTATATTCTATTCCCTGATTCTGGAAAGGAAGAATTTTATATTCTATTTCCAGCGCAAAAGAAACTAGAAGTGGGATCTCCACTCCGAGAATCTGGAAAATCTAGATAAACCTACCTTTTATAGGATTGGTTATCTAAAATCGGAAGATGAGTTCTTCGTTTATCGAAGTGGAATTCTAACTTCGGTTATAACCATGAGAAGGCTTAACCAAAGAGAAAAGAAAGGGAGTTCTTTCATTTATCGAAAGGGGACTCCGAACTGAAAGTGGACCTCTTGTTAATGAAAAGAGTCAAGAGGGCCAGAAAAAGACTTTTGGTAGACTCACTGTCACTTGAAATTAATCAGTGAGGGATTTTGGTGGTGAAGAATGATTTTGGGTTATCCTCTAGAATATTAAGTGTAATATTCTTCAAGGAACTTCCCGGTAAATGAGTTATCCTGAATGTACTAGGGATAGTACTTTTTTAGGAACTTCCCATTTATTGGCATTAATTGCCTGGCGCCCTCTGGAGTAATCAGGCGATATGCGTCGTTTGAGTAGACTGTGTCTATCACAAACGGTCCTTCCCATTTGGGTTCGAATTTACCTTTCTTCTTGGAGTTGAGGATTATCGGTCGGCGAGCAGCGAGGACCAGATCTCCTTCCTTGAAGCTCCTCTGTCGGACTCTTTTGTTAAAGGCCCTAGATATTCTGGCTTTATATAACTCAATTTGTTGTTGAGCCTCCAAGCGCTTTTCATCCAACCTCTCGAGTTCTTCGAGACGTTTTTGATGCTGTGCTTCTGTCGTCATCTCAGTTGCGAGAGCGATCCGAAGTGACGGGATTTGAATCTCCAAAGGTAGCACAGCTTCACATCCGTATACCAACGAATATGGGGTAGCTCCCGTAGGTGTGTGTATGGTGGTACGATAAGCCCAGAGTGCTTCACCGAGTTTATTGTCCCAATCTCGTTTATTGGTCTTCACGAGCTTGGATAGGATCTTAATGATCGTCTTGTTGAACGCCTCAGCTAATCCATTCGCAGCGAGATAATAAGTTGTTGACGAAACATCTTGAATTTTGAACTTGTCACAAAACCTGACGAAGGCGTTGCTTATGAACTATGGACCATTGTCATGAATGATCCGTCTTGGCACGCCGTGTCGGTATATGACATGATGTTTGATAAAATTAATGACGTTGTTTGTCTTCACTTCTCTAAGCGGAATTGCTTCAGCCCACTTTGAAAAGTAAGCCGTGATTGCGAGAATGAATCGATCACCTTTGACTGAAGGGATTGCTTCAGCCCACTTTGAAAAGTAAGCCGTGATTGCGAGAATGAATCGATCACCTTTGACTGAAGGGAGAAAAATAGGACCGATGATGCTCATGCCCCATGTCTCAAACGGACAAGACGTGGCTGATGTGTGCAATTGCTCTGGTGGTTGGTGCATATAATTTGCATGTATTTGACAGGCATGACATTCTCGGGCGTATTCGATTGCATCACGAACCATCGTTGGGCAAAAATATCCCATTCTCCTGATGTGATCATACAGTTTGGGACAAGGGTGATGCGCACCACATTCTCCTTCGTGTGCTTCCTTGAGAACTTCTTCTGCTTCTTTGTTCGAAAGGCATCGGAGTAATAAACCATCGTAACCTCTACGGTATAACGTATGGGTCTCGGTATTATAGAAGAATCTTGGCGCTCTTCGGCGGATTGATTCTCTTTCTTTTACATCCTCTGGCAAAATACCATACTGGACGTAGTCAATGATGGGAAAACGCCAATCTCGGGACTCAGACCCAATTCGAGTTGAGTTCACCTCCTTGGCGCTTATGTCTCTATTATCTTCCTCTTCAATATCCATATCGTATATGGGTACGCAGAGCTGATGCGTCCTTACTGTGACTAATAGTTCAGTTTCGGGAGGCTGCGCAAGTGATACCGCTAGTGCCGCCAGTGCATCCACATAAGCGTTCTGGAGACGGGGGATGTATTCAATATAGAATTCTTCAAAAGATTCTGCCATTTTGATGGTCTCCTGGTGGTACGGGATCAGGTCTTGGTTCCTGACTTCATACTCTCCACGGACTTGGTTGACTATCAATTGAGAATCCCCAAAAGCTTCGAGATACTCGACCCCCAGCTCTTTGGCGAAACTGAGTCCAATGAGAAGCGCGTTATACTCGGCTACGTTATTAGAGCACGGACTAGTCAATGAATAAGCTCGAGGCATCACATGCTTCCCCGGGGAGATTAGGACGACCCCAACCCCGGAGGAAACTGTAGAACCTCCTGGGGTTATTACCCTATTAACTGCCCTCGAAGCACCATCGAAATATAATTGCCATACTTGTTGGTGCGACGTAGTGTTAACCTCGTGGGTTTCATCCGGCAAGTCATCATATACTTCTTCCGTATCTATGGTCGGGTTTGCCGCCAAAAGATCACAAATCGCTTGTCCTTTGATCGACTTCTGCTGTTTGAAGTGCAAATCATATTGGGACAAGAGAAGAGCCCATTTCACTAACCGCCAATTCATAGAGGCCGGTTGCGTCATAAACACCCGTACTGGATTAACGTTGGAGATAACGTAGATCGTCTGTCCCACCAGGTAATGCCGCATCTTTTGCATCGCAAATACCAATGCAAGGCATTCTTTCTCAATCATCGGATATCGAGACTCAGGTGCAACGAGAACAGGAGGATTCGTTAGATATTTTTTGATATCTTCGAATGCTTTTTGGCAGGCGTCGTCCCAGATGAATGACACCCCTTTCTTGTTTAACTTAGAGAATGGCTGGCATTTCCCAGAAAGATTTGAGATGAACCGCCGGATGTAAGCTAATCGCCCTTGCAATCCTCTGAGCTCTCTTAGATTTCTAGGGGGTTGCAGTTCATGTATCGCCTTCACCTTATCAGGGTCGATATGTATACCTTTAGTGGTGACGTTGAATCCAAGGAATTTTCTGCTAGACATTCCAAGGAAGGATTTAGTGGGGTTCATCTTCAATTGATGACTTCGCATGAGATCGAACATCGTCTTCAAGTCCTTGATGTGATCTTCTTTGTTGCGGCTTTTTACAACCAAATCATCGACGTAGCATTCGACTGTTTTCCTAAGGTGTTCCTGGAAAATCTTAGTCATCGCTCGCTGGTACGTGGCGCCTGCATTCTTTAGACCGAAAGGCATCACGGTGTAGCAAAAGACACCGAGGGGCGTTCTGAACGTTGTATGCTTCTCGTCATCTGGGTGCATCTTGATTTGGTTATATCCTGAAAAACCATCCATAAAGGACATTCTTTCGAATCCGCATTTATTGTCGATAATAACATCCGTGATTGGGAGAGGAAAGTCATCTTTTGGACATGCCGTATTCAGGTCCCTGAAGTCGATGCAAATCCTGATTTTACTGTTCTTCTTCATGACTGGAACGATATTGGCTAAACTCTATCAACTTCTTAACCTCTGCCTCAATAGCTTCCATGATCTGCGGACGAAACCGTCTTTGCTGTTGTTTGACAGGTTTGACATCCGGCTTAATATCGAGGCAGTGCATTGCCACATTGGGGTCGAGCCCTGGCATATCTTCATAGTAAGCAAAGACGTCAATAATATACTCCCTGATGAGAGCAATTAACTCCTTCTCATTTGGGGGAAGGCTGTCACTGATGAATATGGGCTTTGGGTTGGCCTCGTCACCCATGTTAACTTGGACTATCTTATCCTCATTGGGTGGTTCTCTTTGTTCGAACCTATCCCCGTACTGCATGTTTTGGTGATGAACCCATGGATCTTCCCATGTTGGTATTTGATCGTCGTCTTCTATTGTCACAGGATCGACTGTAGTCATATGCGATATCAGTTTCTTGAACACCTCCCCCAGACTTGCGTCGGAATCCCCAGCTGAAGAATCAGAAGAGTATCCGTTTTTAGTTTTGTTAGCAATTTGATCGATAATTTGCCAACCACATTCATCATCAGACGAGGAAACATAGCCTAAGCCTCTTTTGTGACGGTAATAATCATCCGGTTTCCCTTTTGGCACATACGCTGCTTTAGCTGGGATACGGGAACCTCGATCAAAGTACAAGCCTTCTCCGAGTGTGAAATCATATCCCTGTTTTTCCATGAGCTTGCGCGCTTCAGGACTATATTTAGATAAATGTCAACCAGGTTTATCTTCCTCTTCGTCCTCTCTTAGGAAATGATCTGGTAACGGAAAATTCTCTCCTTTACCATAAATCACCTCTTTTTCGACTCCTGTTTTGGCAGGCACGACCAGGGTTGTTCCGAAGGAATGCTGGAGGCTTTTCTTTGTTACATAAGATGATCAGAGCGGCATATGTAAATTAGGATTATCGTGTAGTCCTTTTGTCGCATCATCAAGGGACAACGAGTACTCTAAATCCTCTTTTATTTCAATATCGGCAAGTTGCCAGTTACAACTTCCATCTGACGATTGTTCATCGTCAAGATTGATTACAAAGGGTACAATGTCATTTAAAACAAAACCACCATTGTAATCGAATCCGGCTTCGGAATCAGCTTCTTCTCCGCTGTCCGTGCCCTGGACCGATGGTTCCGTGTCGGATTCGTTACCATAAAGGAGAGAATCAGTGAAATATTTCTCAAACCCTTTAAATGGTTGTTTATCCGCGACCACCGTCCTGACCCTTACACCAGTGTCGACATATTTCAGACACTGATGTAGGGTGAAGGGAACTATAACATAACTATGGATCCAAGGCCGGCCTAGTAGTAAGTTATATGATGTCTCAGCATCAATCACGTAACACGTGACCTCCGTCTTCAGATCACCCATTTGGCACTTTATCCGGATCTTTCCCAAAGGCCTTGACCCGCTGGTGTTGAATCCGTAAATGACCGTGCCTGTAGACGCCAACTTGCTGACTGGAATGCCAAGGCCATGCATAAGGCAAAGTGGCATAATGCTCACAGTGGAACCCGGATCCACCTGGATTCGGTTGACTTCGCTGGAGCCAATGTATCCAATGAAATATAGGGGCCGATCATGGTTTGAATTCTTTGTCTGCATATCCTCTTTGGTGAAGGTGATGCAGGGAAGGTTCTTAGCCGCTATGTTGCAGTGTTGAATTGACAGTTCTAGCTCTTCAGGTGCCGGCTTGACCCGAGTGAGGAATGCTTCAGAATCAGTCAAGGCTTCTCGTAAGGCTTCCCTAGTCTCCTTAGACAACCGCAGCAACTCATACAATGTTATCCACACTGGAATATTAGCTAATTGAGCCATGATATCGAAGATGCATGGAGTTTTCGAACTCTCCAGTTTATCCCTTCCAATCGGACGACTGAAACGAGACTGCTTCGGATTCTGTACTTCTTGGGGTTTTTGTTTATCCGCAGGCTGTCGTCGAGCATCTTCAATCGGTTTAGGAACCGTAATCACTCCGAACTCTGTGAGAGTTTTGGCTGGTCCCTGTTTAGTCACCCCCTGCTCAACTAACTGATCACTAGGTGACGGATAGTTGAAGTGGTACTGGTTTCCGCTTCTAGTGGCAAAAACTTCTTGTTCTTCTTCAGAAAGCGGGAAAACAGGAGCTTCATCGCTATCTTCTTCGAAAATTGCGGAAGTACCATTGCAGGACTTGCCTTTACCCTTTCTTTTCGAGGAGGTCGCCCACTTCTCATCTCTAATGAGATCCAAATGAACCCAGAGGATTTCACCGTTCGGGGCTGTGTGTGGCACAAGTCCCTTTTGGCTCTGTCCATATGGGTCATCATTCACCGTCTTCATTCCCACTTTGGTGACGTGCTTCGGCTCGAACCATGTTGTGGGCACCGATCCAAAGCTGATTGACACTGCATTTGCTCCTACATTCTTAGCAGGCTTCGGGGTTATGACGCCTACATCAATTAATGCCTGGATTTTATCCTTGAATTGGAAGCATGACTTTGTAGGGTGGTGGACCGCTCTATGGTATGCGCAATACTTCGGATTCGTCACTTTGCTAGCCCCCTCTTGATCCACGATCGCCGGCAGTTGGATTTTGTTATTCTCCAACAGGTACTTGAAGATGCCGGGCACCTCGTCATCTTTGAAGGAGTACACCTTAGGAAATCTTGGCTCCGCTCTTTGCTTCTGAGACCGTTGTTGCCATTGCAGCTGCGATTGTTGTGGCGCTCTTTGTTGTTGCTGTTGCTGAGGTTGCAATTGGAAAGTTTGATTAGCATCAACTACATTAGCATGTGCCTTACCTTTCCCCCTTGGGTTGAAATTCTGTGCTGGAGCATTTGTCGCCTGTTGGCCTCTCTCCGCCTTCTTTCTCCTAAGGAATCGCTCAGCCTGCTCCCCTCGGACCTTCAGATCCTTCCACGTTTTGGACGGTGCTGTCCCCATCGCTTCTAACACATCCAAGGACAGATTATTATGGCAGGTCTGGAGAATGAATTCCTCGGTGATCGGGTCCTGGCAGTTCATCGCCTTGTTCCGGAACCTTTTGATGACGGTGTCGACTAACTCTTCGTCCTTCTGCTTCTCATCGAGCAATGATTCGATAGATATCTCGGTGTCGTCGTCGAAGAAATTGGTTGGGAACATGGTCTCCATATCGTCCCAGCTGTTCACGCTACCTGGCTTGAGGTGACGATACCAATTGAAGGCGGCTCCGCGAAGAGTGCCGACGAATGACCACACCATCAGAGGCTCATTGCCGGAGATTACCCCCAGGTGTGATTTGAAGTAAATCAAATGCTGAGTGGGTGAACCCATCCCATTAAATGGCGTGAATTTAATTAGACTGAACTTCGCCGGATATGGGATTGATTCCCACTCTCTTGGGTATGGATAAGGAATGCCCGTCTTTTTCGTCTCTTGAGCGGAAATCAATGTATTGATTTTGCTCTCGAGGTTTTTAATTTTCAGGCTTTCATCTGTGTTTTCGCTAGCATTCTCATTACCACCCCCTGCATTGACGGGAGGATTATTGGTATTACGAGCTTCATTTGTATCCTCGTCTTCCTGATGAACTTGGTTGCGACGACTTGGTTCACCTTGCTGGTTCGTTAGTGCTTGAATTTGTTGTTCATGCATTTCTCTCATGTTCTGCATGGCCATCTGCATTTCGAACCTGAAGGTCTCCTGTTGTTTATTCATGGCTTCTTCAAGCATCTTAGCCACTTGTTCTGCACTTATCATAAGTGCCTCGCGGGGTTGCCCCTCGCTGGATACTGTGTTGTCAGATGCAACCGCGGAGCCGACATCAGATTCTTCATCTTCTGAAGGGAGTCTTGTCCGAACCCTACCATAGGTTGCTCGCTCGATGGTTCCGGACTGCAGACGGGTTCTAGGCCGGGAGGCTCTCAGAATCGACTCGAAATCATCCCGTGCCGATGTGCTCTTCTTCATCGGAAATGCCTAAGCTTTGGCTTTGGCATTTCAGTACTAAGCCTTTCGAAGACCGAAACTCTTTCGGGGACTGTATTAGTGCAGTTGCACTCATACAGTACTGCCCGAATGAGCTTTGAACAATGGCACTGAGTTTCTAACCTTCAAGGACTTCTCTTTCTGGCTTTGCTCGTACCCCCAGCACGATAGTACAGCTCTTCTGTTTGAAAGTCGGAGCAACCTATCGTGTGTTGGCACGATTTCTCAGGTATAACACAATCATCATCTGACGATAACGTTTCCTTCTGAGATCGAATTACCTTCTTCGGACTTTCGAAAGTCACGCGCCTCGAAACGCGCCTTTGTGGGCGTGAATTCTCAACGGGCTCCTGAACTTCAATGCGCAAAGTAGTGCGCTTGGGTGCCATGATTTCTTTGTCATGTTGAGGGTTGCGGCGACTCCCATCATGTTGATTCGTTCGGGGCTTTCTTGGTAGGCCCAAACATCCTTGAATTGGAGCTTTGCTTCGCTCCTCGGGAAGTGGACCGAGGCGCTCCAAGACTGACTTCCTTTTCGGGGATGGTCCTGCGGGATCTCCCGGAGCAGTTGTGGAAATCACCGGTGGTCTGGATTGATTCACCGGAAGTTGAACTTTCGACGGCTGCAGTTGTTGCTCCTTAGTCTGAATCGCCGCTTCAGACTTCGGTTTCCAAGCTTTGCGGGTTGATGGCGGTTTCTTGGCCATCTCTTTCTGCAACTTCCTACGGAGATCCGCGTTGTAGCGGATCCCGTCAACTGACTCCATGGCCTTTGCGAATTGTTTCGCAAGGTGTTGACGTTGCCTTTGGCGGGCTCTCTTCGAGAGAGTCACCACGCCCTCTGCGGCAGAAGGGTTGGCCAGAGCAGCTCCGACCTGGTTGGGAATTGGAGGAATCTCACCTGATGCGACTTTGGCATCAAACGGGGCGAGATCTTCGTTGGTGTTTTCAACGTCTTCATACCAACAAGTTTTTTTCTGGAGGAGAACTTTTTAGACTTGCGGGGGGAGGTTGATCCGAACGAGGACGATAAGTATTCCTCGAACTTCTGCTGGTCGAACTCGTATTCGACCTCCTCCACGACTAGGATTGAGATCCGCGGCTGCGACGCTCCGATCTCGGCAGCGAGATCGGCGGGGGCCATTGTTCGCGGGGAAAATCGTATCTTTCTTCATTGATTCCATTGCACACTCTTGTAAAAGTTTATCGATTACAAAGATCCGGTCTTTTTATAAGATCCGGTTACAACGAGATCAAAAAAGGAAATAAAAAAATTTACAACTTTTCTCTTTTATCGAACAAATCGCGAGCTCCTGTTTTGCGGTCGCTCGCTTTGTGGGTTCTTTGCCTGCGCTGGGGTTTATCCGTGGACCACCGCGCGATCTAGATCCGGTCGGATCTACGCAATATGACGGGTATTATTTCACCAAGGAAATAATAGCCGAGGGTACTATTTCGCCAAGGAAATAGTAGCCTTTAGTTCTCGGGATCAAAGGCCAAGCTTTGATCCGGAGGATGACTACGTAGATCTGAGATCCGGTTCCTCTCGAACTCTTGCCTTATTTGGCGTTGACGATCACCGAGCACCGGATCTGGAAGAGCAAGTCCTCAAAGTCCCAAAGCTTCAATCTTTTTAAGTTCTGAGCCTTGAATCCGGCAGAGCTCAGATCTGGGCCGGCCACCTATAGGTGGCCGGTTCGGCTTTGGCCGAGCCACCTATAGGTGGCTCGGCTTTGGCCAAGCCACCTTGAGGTGGCTCGGTTTAGGCCGAGCCCCTCTAGGTGTTGGGTTTCCGCTGTTTTCCGTCATTGTATCTGTTTTTCGGTTCTGTGGTTGATTTTTCTGGGCTCGATTCGTTGACCTGATTTGGCAGTAAATCTGATTCCTGATTTGGCAGTAAATCCACTTCTAAGTTCGAGTCCGAAACTGATCTTGATTCTATCGTGATTCGTCCGAGTCCGCCCTTGGTTGGATGACTCGTTGACTCTTCGAACCCTTGGCTTGATTCCACACGCGAATGGATGTATTCCGTTGCTTGCGTGCGATTCGTTAACCTCGTCGCCTCGTTAATCCGCTTCATTGCGTGTCACTTGGCTTCGGTGTTGTGGACTGACAGTCGTGTTTGGATACGTCTTTCGATGGTCGGTTTATCGAATCGGCGTCGTCGAGACAACAATTGTCTTGGTTGGTCAAAAGGGGAGAGAGAGTGTGTGAACATGAGAGAGAGGAGAGAGAAAATAGAGGAGAGAGATAGGGCTAGCATAGGGCATGGGTATAGGTTTTTGTCCATAGGTCTTTTGTGTTCCCCCTCAAATTTTTGAACTCCCTCTCTTCTCATTATCTTCTTCCTCTTACTTAAACTCCTCTTCTAAACACAAACTCCTCTCCATTAAGGATTCTAAAACCCCTTAAACCCTTCACTTTAAAAACCCCTCAACCCCTCTAAAATTTCAGAAACTATCCCCTTTATTTGGCCGAAATTCTTATCCTCTCAAAAGATAGGGCTTGCTGGATCTTTGAGTTCAAGACTTGGGCTTTATGAGTTGGATTCTCAAGCTCTTGGTTTAGGTAAGCTCTTCTTCATAGCCTCTTGTTGTATGCTTGATTTTCATTCAAGAACTTGTATGCCAAGATTAGGGCTTTTTGATCTCATGAAATGGAAAATTTTGAAACTTGAAAGTGGGTATGTGAAAATGGCCAAAATTTTGTAGCTTTTTGGCATGAAGATGAAGTTTGAAACTTGCATTTGAGGAGATTGAGATTATGGCCAAAATTTGTAGGGGTTAAATGCAAAAGAGGCCAAAAATTTAGGGGCTTAGGGTGCATACCCATGGCCAAAATTTACTGGGGGTTATATTACAAAAGTGGCCAAAATTTTGGGGGCTTGGGTTACATACACATGGCCGAAATTTTGAGGAGGTTAGATGTGGGCTTATGGTCGAAATTTTGGAAGGGGTTATGTGCAAAATTGGCCAAACTTTCTTGAGGGAGTTATGTGCAAAAGTGGCTAAAATTTTGATGTTGAGGGTGATGGGTTTTCCCCTTTCAATCATGGCCGAATTTAGAATATGCTCATGGCTAGCATTGAGCCTTAAGCATGAGGGGTATTTTGGGTATTTTGCCTAAAAGTTGATCATGAGAGATTTGAATGCAAATTGAACCCATTGTTTGCATGTATGGACCCCGTAGGTTTAATTAGACTTTAACCATAAAATCTCATTTTCTTTGTAGGATTTTTGGTTAAAGTTCATAATTTCCCTTCTTAATTTCGGGTTCTTGAATTTATGATTGTACCTGACCCGCTGATTTTCATTACAGATTAGCCATGTCTCCACGACGACCGTGTTTTCACAGGAGTTGCTCGACTTCTCAACATAGCGAGAGGGAGGCTCCTGTAGCTTCATCATATGGGGGTGAGGTGGTACAAATAACAGTGGGAGTGTCGATTTGCACAAATCACTGTGTCAATACAGTGGAAGTTTCTGGAGTCAAGATGCAAGGACTTTAATACAAGAGGGTTTGAAACTTTTAATACTGTGTATGGACTCTAACAATGGAAGTGTTGAGTGTACAGACACAGCGGAATTTGAGTGGATCAAACCAGAAATAATTTTTAGCGGACCCACCGTCAATTGATTTGATTAGTGAGGGATTAAACACTCCACAATTAGACCGTGGGGGTTTCGTGAGGGAAGATTGACCGGATGAAGTTATTGAATCTCATCTCAATGAAAGAATGCTTGAGAAATCACAGAGGGAGGGTTTTAATCATCTTGAAATGATTAAATAGCTAGAGTGGGAGGTTCTTAATCAATCTTTATGATGATTAAGAATTTATTGGTTTTGGGTTATTCTTAAGAATACCATATGTAGTATTCTCAGGAACTTCTCATTAAAGGTAGGGAACAATTTATCCTCAGGTACCAGTTGAAGGTTTGAGAAACAGTTTAGACTCGTGTATCAGTTGGAGGTTTGGGAAACTGTTTATACTCGTATACCTTGTTGGAGTAGATGGAAAAGCAGTTTATACTCATATACTCTTTAGAGTCTACACCACTCTCATTTAGCTTGTTTTACCATTATGACGCCGGAGTCAATTAAGGCTTGGATTTTTTTTTTGAGGCCAACGCAAACCTTGATGGGATGAAGAACCTTCTTATGGTATGCACAGTAGTTTGGATCCGTAATCCTCTTAGCTCTTTCCTAACCTTTAATAGGCGATAGTTCGATCTTGTCATTGGTGAGAAGGTATTTCAAAATGGTTGGAACTTCCTCATCCTGGAAGGAGTACTCCTTTTGGAGTCTCAGATTTGGAGTCCTTCACTATTTCTAAGGTTGTTGTTTTGATGTTTGATTAACATCAACAGCAACCATAAGTGTTGTTGGCCGGCTTCTCTCAGCCTTCTTTCTTTTGAGGAAGCACTCGACCTATTCTCCATGTAGTTTTAAATCTTTCTAGGTGGTTGAGGAGACAAGTCCCATGATTTTGAGGACATTGAGGTAGAGATTGTGATGGCAGGTCTTGGGTATGAACTCTTCTGTGACCGGATCTCGGCAATTCATCGTGTTGTTTTCGAAGCATTTGATGAAGGTGTTAACTGATTCTCCGTCTTCTTGCTTCTCATCTAGAAGAGATCCAATTGACACTTTAGTGTCATCATCAAAGAAATTGCAGAGTAATGAGCTTTCCATATCGTCCTAGCAGTTGATGCTCCCTGGCTTAAGACATCAATACCAATTGAAGGCGTCCCTGCGAAGGGTGCATATGAATGACCGGATCATCAGTGGTTCATTCCTAGAGATCACTTCGAGATAAGACTTGAAATAGATCAAGTGTTGAGTGGGTGATCCTCTCCCATTGAATGGCGTGAAGTTAATTAGGGTGAACTTCGCTGGGTACAGGATTGAATACCACTCTCTTGGATATGGGCACGGAATGCTCGTTTCTTGAGTGGACATTAAGGCATTGACTCTATTCTCTAGCTCTTTCATCATCTCGTCATCGCCTGTATCTTTCGTCGGGTGATTTTGAGGATGAACGATAGGACCATCCTCAGCGTTGTCATTAGTGATGGAGCCACGCCCAGTGTCAGTATTATTGTTAGCACCACCCACATCATTAGTATTATTGTTGGGGCCACCCCCAGTATCTTTGTCATTGGGAAGAGCATCGACATTGATAGTCTCCTCTACCTCCTAGTCACTATCTACCTAATTGGTAGTGTGGCGATGACTGGATTCACCACGCTGATTTGACAACTCCTGAAGTTGTTGAGCATATAAATCTTTGACCCGTTGTACGGCCATCTCCATTTCAATTTTAAAATCATCTTTTTGTTTGGCCAAGGCTTCTTAAAGAAGTTGAGCCACTTGGTCGGTAGTGATCATGAATACTTCTCAAGCTCGCCCTATGCTAGACATTATATCGTTGTAGGCGATTGCAGAGCAAGTATCCGAAAGTTCATCTTCTGAAGACAATCCTTCGTGCATCTTCAGGTAATCCCCATGTCTGAAGGCTTCTAACTATAGCCCTTAAAGAAGCGCATGACGGAACCTACGGTGTGCACCAACTCAGTCCCAAACTTTACGATCGTCTCAAAAGGATGGGATATTATTGGCCAACCATGGTCAAAAACGTAGTTGAGTATGCTCGATGATGCCACGCATGTTAAATACATGGGAATTATATACACCAACCCCCGGAGCATTTACACCCTTCGGCCACATCATGGCCATTCGAGACATAGGGGTTGGATGTCGTTGGTCCTATTTTTCCTCCGTCTACCAAAGGCGACCACTTTATTTTTAGCAATCACCGACTACTTCTCCAAGTGAGCCGAAGCAATTCCACTCAAAGAAGAAAAGACAAGCGATGTTATCAAATTCATCAAACACCATATTATCTATCGATATGGTGTTCCAAGACGAATTGTGCATGATAACGACCCTCAGTTTGTCAGTAACGCGTTCATCAAATTCTGCGAGAAGTTTAGGATTCAAGATGTCTCGTCGATGGCATATAATCCTACGACAAACGGGTTGGCCGAAGCCTTCAACAAGACTATCATAAAGATTTTGTCAAAGCTCATGAGAACCAATAAGCGAGACTGGGATGACAAACTTGGTGAAGATCTTTAGGCCTATTGCACCACCGTCCGCACGCCTACCAGAGCAACTCCGTATTCCCTAGTATATGGATGTGATGTTGTCATTCCCTTAGAAATCCAGATTCTATCCCTTTGTATCACTCTCATAGCGGGGATGACGACTGAGGAACAACATCAGAAACATCTCAAAGAACTTGAGATATTAGATGAAAAGCGTTTGGAAGCTCAGTAGCAAATTGAGTTCTACCAAGCCAAAATTTCTAGGGCCTTTGACAAGAAAGTCTGACAACGGAACTTCAAGGAAGGAGACTTGGTTATTGCCGTCCGATGACCGATGATACTCAATTCTAAGAAGAAAGGCAAATTTTAGCCCAAATGAGAAGGATCGTTCATGGTAGAGATAGTTTACTTCAATGGTGCATACCGCCTGATCACCCAAGACGGTGACAAGCTCATGATGCCAATAAATAAGAAGTTCCTGAAAAAGTACTATTCCTAGTACGCTCGCGATAACCTATTTAATAGGAAGTTCTTGGAGAATACTATGAAGGGTATTCTTAAGGATAATCCGAGATCAGCTGATTATTCAAGATAAAGACAATTCATATGAATAATTCATTCTTAATTATGAATGGAAAAAATAATTAAGAACCTCCCACTGTGGCTATTTAATCATTTCTAAGATGATTAAAACCCTCGCACTGTGACTTTTTGAGCACTCTTTCGTCGAGATGAGATTCAATGACTTCATCGAGTCAATCTTCCCTCACGAAACTCCCACAATGTAATTGTGGAGTGCTTGATAATTCACAATCCTCCACTGTAAAATCCCTTACTGATCAAATCAATTGACGGTGGGTCCACTAAAATTCTTCGTGGTTAAGTCCATTCAAACTCCTGTTGTGTCCAAGCCTTTAACACTCCTACTGTTAAAGTCCTGACACAACATTCAATTTTTAATCTGTTGATCCAAGGTGATTATCAAACCCACTTCGTGTTAAGTCCCTACAACTTAACACCAAAAAAAATTCCACCGAGTGATTTGTACAACTTAACATTCTCACTATTATTTGTACCCTACTCCTACTATTTGCTTGGTCAAACCTTCCTATAGTCAGGACCAAAGCCAAAATTTCCTCTTAATTCCTTTCATAAACGAGAGGTCCACTTTAAAAAATGGACTTCCCTTTCGATAAACGAAAGGCCTCCACCCAAGTTTTATGATCAAACCTATAAAAATTAGGATCGTCTTAATAACCCCTACCTGGTCAAACATTAAACAGTAAGGACCATAATCAGAACTCTTTTCGATAAACAAAAGGCTTCCAGTCTTTCCCCTTCTGTCAAACCTATAAAAGTTAGGAATGAAGTTGGAATTCCATCTCGATAAATGAGAAATTCATCTTCAGGTTGGGTAACCAATGCTATAAAAGTTTGGGTTATCCAGATCTTTTTGATTCTTAGAGTGAAGATCCTGCTCTTAGTTTCACCTTTTAGGATTCTCAAAATGTACATCACACTTTGAGTTTCTCTTATAGTAAGAGAGAGAATATAAAATTCTTCCTCTTCAGCACCGGGTTTGTCTCTTCCCCAAAAGAAGACCTGGAGATAGAATATAAAATTCTTCCTCTCCAGCATCGGGTTAGTCTTTACTATTTTGGTGGAAAGTTGGTTCCTTCATTAGTGGACTCATTACAACTTCAGTCATTACAATGAACTCAACAAAAGTTAAAACAAAATATTACAACTCTCTTAAAACACACATAACGGATGTTTATCACCCAATGTTTGCGTGGAATCTTTGCATGTACCAAGGTTTATCCATGGATCATCGAGTGATCAGATCAAGATATAGATTTCGTTCACTTGCAAAGGAATTAAGAAATTGAAGTAACTATCTCAGCAAAGCAAGATAATCACTCTTCTCGAGAATCACAACTAGGATCTTAAGGAAAATGGATTAACGGATGTAGATCTCTCAAACACTTCCTCTTTATGCTAAATAGCTCACCAAGATCCATTCTCCTCTCTAAAATTTGTGCTCCTCACTCTTCAATCCGACAGGGCTTCGCCGATGCTTGAGAATTCCGTATCTGTGTGAATGAATGTCCTAGGGTTATATTTATAGGCTTTAGAAGCTCGATTTTCAAATAAGAATGGCTGATAACCTCTTATCTTTAGTTAAAATCATGTTCAAATCAGTTGAGGGACTGTTGGGTCATAATCTACCAAAATCATAGCGGTTAACAGTGAAAAACAGCGAGAAATAACATTTTAGAGACCTGAGATAGCTTTTGTGTCTCAGCTACCCTAGATACTCTTTGTGTCTTGGCTGGCTGTGACACTCTTTTTGTCTCAGTTGACCGAGACACAGATTGTGTCTCGGCTGGCTAAGACACGCATTGTGTCTCGGTTTCGATCAAGACGCCATTTTGCGTGCCTTTGACTATATTCGTTGTAATTTTCCAGTCCGATTTCAGAATGATGCGATTCAAAATACGTCAGAAAACCAAAGAAGAGATCTACAACCTCCCATGGGTGAATCATTCATGGAGTGGATGATACACGAGTGGCACTTCACCTTTTGTGAGTAAAACGTAACTCCTGATCGTATCGTTTCTTCATTATTGAGTCGTTTCGTTGATTAGTATGCTTCGTTGACTCGCTTAATACACTTGTCTCATCAGATAATCCTCCTTGACTCAGATAATGATGTTCTTCATCTGCTCTTCATCTTGAGTTGCGTGCGGGAACCTTTAAGTATTTTTTGATGCCTACATTTGCCCCAAGAGAAGACACAATTTTTCAATATCTGAATCCATATCTTTTATGCATATGAGATGTTATCTTGATCCCTTATTAGAGATAAGTCTGTGTCCAACATACACTGTCGGGTGGTCTGTTCCCACGAAAACTACCACGTCTATGTATTCAATACTGTAGCTGGTGATTATTGTTAAGTTAATAATCTCTGAATCCATACCTTTTATGCATGGGGGATGTTATCTCGATCCCTTATTAGAGATAAGTCTACATCTAACACACGCTATCGGGTGGTACGTTCCTATAAAAAATAACAAAGCCTACGTATTCAATATCATAGCCGATGATTATTGTTAAGTTAATAATCTCTGAATTCATACTTTTATGCATGGGAGACATTATCTCGATCCCTTATTAGAGATAAGTCTGCGTCTTACATACGTTGTGAGATGGTACGTTCCCGTAAAAATAACAAAGCCTACATATTCAATATCGTAGCCAGTGATTATTATTAAGTTAATAATCTCTGAATCCATGTATTTTATGCATGGGGGACGTTATCTCGATCCCTTATTAGAGATAAGCCTACAGCTGACACATGTAGCCTACATATTCAACATTGTAGCATAAAGTCTAGAAGAGTTCATTCTTTTAGCACAACGCGACATGTAGAATAGATTTAGACAATCTACATGCTAGACCGACTCAAACGGTAATCCGTAAAGGCACATTAAATCCGTTGACGGCCGAGGGTTTGCCAAAAATCCTTTGAGTATTATGTTTATTTATTCCAAACAGAATGAGTAATCATAATAAGACTTAAATGAGAAAAAAGTTCACTTTATTCATGAGAAGAACTTAAGAAAATATAAAATAAGTGTCGGTACAAGAGAAATATTTTTAGTCTAAAGACAACTTATAACTACGGATTTGCTCCTCAAGTTTGGAAAGTTCTTCTGCGTAGGCTTGTTCGAACTTCGTCGTCAGGCTGGCTTTCAGAGATTCTTCAGTGGGACTCTGAGCCTTGGCAATCTCTTATTCCATCTCAATAAGCTTCTTGTTCTGGGGTTCCTGTTGTTCAAGCATGTTCATTCGAGCATGATCCACTTTAGCCAAATCAATTTCTAAGATACCCCGGGCATCCTTAAGTTCTCTCTCTAAGCGAACTATCTTGGCTTGACGGGATTCCAAAGATGAAGCAAATCAACCTTAGCTTTATCCTTCTTGGTGATGTTTACCTGCATCTGTATCACATGACTCTGTAGCTTCCGAAGTTCGAGTTTAGCTAACTTTTGTGCATCATGCTACACCTTCAGTCTTGATTCCATTCGGACAGTTATGTAAGAGGAAGCACCACCAACCTGAAGTTTCCTCAGCTTCTTGATTTCCTGTTCCAGGTGAGCCAAGTATGCTTCAACGGAATCAGCCAAATCTAAACACCTTTCTTCCCTAATCCCCAACACATGCCGATTAAGGGATCTCCTGAAGTTATCAAAAGATGACCTCTTATGAAGGATTCAATCGGTCATGATGTTTAAAAAGGAGACAAAGCTATGAAGATCTGAGCAGATAACGGCCCTATCTAGATCCTCATTAGTCATGAATGCTTTGATGGGCTCAAGTAGTGATAAAGGAGGCACTACAATAGGATCAAGGAAAGTAAGCACTCAAAAGAATTTTTGAATACGCATTTGATACTTGGATTTCAAAAATTAACTGTGAGCAGTAACTTACTGAGTCCAATAGAAGATCCTTCAGTTTGACTCTCTTGTCCCGATGATATTAATTTAGTTTTGAGAGCGACCAGTACTTTCCCAAAAATGGTGATCATCGATGTACCCACTTCATCAATTAATTTGGTGGCTGGGACCTCCGCCTACATCGGATCTGAGCTAACAAGAATCTTAGGTTAGGAAGGAGATGGTTGAATTTCAATAACAACCCAATCCAAACTTGAAGAACCCAAGACTTGAGCCTGCTCTAAAGCTCTCAAGGCTGTAGTTGTATCGGCACAAATGGCTGATCCTATAGTTAAAATTCCCATATAGTCATCTGAAATTAAGCAACAAAGAGACAATTAGGACTCAAGAATAAAATCCATACCTGCAAATGAACCAGCTTCAGCAACTGCTCCTGCAGCCTCACTAGGAGCTTTCCCCGATAATAAGTGGAAGATCAACTAATGGTCATCTATAGAAAGGTTTGTATCATGGGTATGTTCATCAAAATGCCCGACCTCAGCTTCATGAGTGACTTCCTCTTCAACTGGCTCCTTCATCATAACATCTACAGAATAACCTAAATCGTGAGCCTGTAAATAATATATATATATATATATATATATATATAATATTATATATATATATATTATATATATATATATATATATATTATATATATATATAATATATATATATATATATAATATATATATATATATATATAATATATTAAATATATATATATATATATATATATATATATATATATATATATATATATATATATAGGAATCCACACCAAGGGGAAGCCAACTCTACCTTCAGCCATTGTGACAGGTTTTGCAGCTTCTACTTGATACTACGCTTTCTTTAATTTCTCTAAAAGAAGATGAAGCATAGAAACCATTAGAGGAGGTACGCATTTCGATTCACTCATCTCTCGGAATTGCCCACCAAATAGGAAAATACTTGTACTTGTGTTGGAAGTCGTTAGAGCAATTGTGGTAGGGGGCTCGAGTTGAACTCCAATCTCTCTAGCAGGCCTAATGCCAACAGGCTCATCAGCTATTGCCTTATGCATTTGCTGAATGAAGCTTGGCTGCTCGGTATGCATAAGTCCGGGAAAAAAGGTCCATATAGAATTTCGCCTTCTTCGTGGTCCCCTATGAAAACAAATTGCATAATTAGTCAACCAAATCTAGAAATGACACAATGAAATAAAGGTGAAGATGAAATATTACCTCCTTCCTCAACAGGAATATTGTGTATCGGCTCCTCTTCCATTACAGGCAAAGGGGTATGTCGTTGATGCACAACCATCTTAGTCCTTTTTGGCGGATGTACTTCTCCCAGAGTATCAGATCTCTCATAGTGATATTTTGTGCACAACTAAGCTTTTGAAGAAACATGAGCTTGAGCTTGAGCCTGAGTTGATGGTCAAAATCTCTTTCTATGAGTGAGGGGTTGTATCTTCTTCCTCTTCATCTCCGCTAAGGACTTCCACTATCATCTGGTTGGGGGATGTCAGAACAACCCTCTCCTTCCTTCTTTTTGGAGCTTCTAGTGATTAAGGTAGGTCAGCATGACGAGTCCTATGAGCAATGGGTGAACTCGCGCGTTCCCTTGGAAAGAAAGAAGACGGAAGATCTGATGCACCTTCCTCACTGCCACTTCCAAATGTAGCACCTTCAGCCACACCTTCTTCCTCGGATGTCCAAGATACATCATCGAAGGATTCCTCCTTGCTTTCATCAAAATCAACAACTTGTTTCCCTTTGTTGGAGGATTCAATAGGTGCTTTTTCTTTCCCAGAAAGAATAGTTTCTCGGACTATTTCAGTGGCAAGTTTGGATGCTGTTGTCGCCTTTAGTTTTGAGATTTTCTTCTTTTTTGTGGGTGCGTTAGCAGCGATGAGCCATTTACAATACAAAAATGTCA
>NC_033799.1:57399992-57400421 GCF_001876935.1 Asparagus officinalis | reverse complement strand
CTAGGCATTTGCGCAACCACTTATACTTGAAAACCAAGTTGGTGCACCGTCGATAAGACCACCACAAGTCTTCAATTTTTTGTTTGGGTTCCCAACGTACAGTTGGTCATATCCAAACTAACGAGCGAATCTATAGGGGAGATAGTGCTCAATGCTACAAACATTCTTCACTCGGAAGATGAGGTAGCCCGGGTGGATGTTCATCAATCAGGGAAAACATCCTACATCCAATACAGTTCTATTTCTCCTTGGCTCTTCCTCATCTACGGGCATATCATTATAACTTCCGGAGAATTGAGGAAAACATTAGAAAAATTCCCAACACTTGTGAACCTAAAACTGCATTGAGATCTCACGCCACTGCACGGCCATCCATTTACATTCCTCTAAGATCTGCAATAGAGGGAGACCTGGGTCAACAGTAACGGT
>NC_033799.1:57323268-57399982 GCF_001876935.1 Asparagus officinalis | reverse complement strand
CAAATCTGACTGGTGGAGGACCAGCCACGCCATCAAGTAAGTATAAGGCAGCTCTATCTTAGTTGTTAGGATCTCACTTGCAGGTTTCTTCCTCTCCTGTGTGAAAGTGGTAGCCATATGGCGAAGTCCACTATGAATATAAGCGATCATAGCCGGGAGTAGGGAGAGTCTGTGCCCGATTGCCAGCTAAATCGTAGGATACACGACTTCGATAGGTAAGATGTCAGAGGGTTGATGAGGTACTACACATTTCTTAGCCAAATGGTTAAGTACCCTGCTAGAGGAGTTGTTGGTATAATCTTTTTTTGAGCACACCACAAAAAGGACTGGAACTTCGTACCCTTTGGAAATTTTCCTTCGGGCGAACGGGCCGTATATGATTGGGCGTTGGTCTTCAGCAGTAGCCTATTAATTTCTGATGGTGTCAAAGGTATTAATTCACACACCTCATCTTTGGAGCAGTCCTCAAGATGCTTGAAGAGGTAATCCACAAACTGTTTCAAGCTGACTTATGGAAATTTCTTTTTTGCCTTAATGTCTGCATCAGCCATTGTCGTATGATAATGGCAAGTCATCTCCTAGACATTTCATGCGCCACAAAGGTCGTCTCCTTCATCTGACTCAACTGATTAACGGTCAAAAAATACTCTTGGTAAGGTATATCCCTCATTGGTAACTCGGATACTTTCATCATTTCGTGGAGAGGAAGACCAAACTCTCCATTCTTGGTCACAAAAGTATTTGTGTCCAGATTGTACATCTCAAACAAAGCAAAGAAGTGATCTACACTGATCGGGAGGCCATACATGCTAGCTCGGATGAGGACGTACAATCTGTTACTTGCTAACTCATTTCCCCCAATGACTAAGCACATAGCTTGTTAGTCTTATCCACCATCTGTTAGTAAAAGAATGGACCCAGTCATAGTATCGATACTTCTTAACCGGTAGCAACCTTCCCAATCGAGCTAGGCGATTCTTCATAGTACTTGCCTTTACCATTAGCTCATTTTACGGCAAATAATCCAAGCCTAACTAAAGCAAGTTCGTGCTAAATACATGCAAAATACGCAGCGGAATACTGTATGTATAAAAATATTAAGCATGTAGAGAGCATAAAAAACAAGCTAGGACCATCCTAATTAAATCTAGCATGATCCCTATATTAAAGAGAGCATACAAGAGTTAGAAAGTCATACTTTCGAAGCGTGATACGATGGAAGATCGAACAACCCCTAGCTCTTGCTCCTTGTAGTAGAAAATCTCCTCGTAGTGGATCTCCAAGTCTTCAAGTGGGCTTGATAAAATCGGAGTCTTCTTGAGACACAAGGTAAGATATCCACCCTAGGGTCCTTTAAAATCCTACTACTTCCTCTTACTTAAAGATTGCTAGAGTTTTGTAAGTGGTAGATCTCTCTTCTTTTCTTTTATGGAAAGCAACTATGAATAAACCATTTATTTCATTTTTCCATTAACCATAAAAGAAGAAAGATAGCTCATATTTATAGAGGAAGAATATGTCATGACATGAATGACTCATCATATGAGTCACACCATGAGTCACCATAACAATGATTCTCTTATGAGTCATGCAATGACTCATCTCATGAGTCATGCAATAAATCATGAAGAATCAAAACTATGTGCTAAAACCATGTTCCCAAACCATACCACCTTAATGACTCATCTCATGACTCATTAATCAATGTATAATGAAGTGCGTATTTCATTAATGAAAATACGGCATCAATACGGTATTTCATAATTTTCCAATCATTAATTAATAAGTCATCATATGACCAAAAAGTTAATGAGTTGACCAAAAGTCAACTGTTGACCAAAAAGTCAACCAGTTGATTAAAATTTAACTTTATGGGGAAAATACTAGAATTCATTTCTTAAGCACATAGCATTCTGATTTTACCGATACATATAACCGTTTATGTGTATTCAGTGAAAATCATATATGTGTATCAATCATACACATTACTCTATAAATTTATATTTCATAGGATTCAAGTATGTGCTTGGTGTGACTCTAGGGCCCAACTTTAAGACTCGGCAGTGGATCATATCTACAAGTACAACAGAGGTGCTAGCTACACATGAAGACTACCTGGGTATTGTTAGCCCTTATGTTTTGATGATGTTCTTACAACCACCATTATCGGTACTAATGGCTTATTGAGTGTAAATGTAGTAAAATCATTTGTCAAGCTCATTAGTGCCATTAACGGAGGATGGATGGAATATATGCTACAACGAAGATATCCAAAGGAGGAGGAGGCCAAGAGATGAAGCAACATCATTTCAAGAACGACAAATTCGATCAAAAGCTTCATCCGATTCAAGCTATATCAAAGCTCAAGTATATTGCTCTCTATATGAGGATATTAGCTTTCCTTTGTTTTTCTCTCTAGTGCTAAAATGTAGGCAAAGAGTTACTGAGTTTACTTGAAGCTATTGGGAATCACACACACGTTTTTAGACTTGTGTTTCTTAAGCGTTTTTCATAAAAGACTATTTTTCACAAGTATGAGTACCTATCTGCAAAATTCTTTTTCCAAACAGTTTGTTTTTAGTATTAAAAACATTTTACAAAGTTTCAGAATTTTCAGAGGTCAAATGAATATTTTGCAAATATTTCAAGTTGGTCAAAAATCTGTTTTCTGGAAAATATCAGAAATCGGTCGACCGGTACGGTCGACCGAATTTTCAATCTTTAATCGGTCGACCGTGCCGGTCGACCGATGAGGCTCTGCTTGTTTTTGACCGACGAGGCTCTGCTGGTTTTTTCCTGATTTCCATAGCTGCTCGCGGTCGACCGAATTTTTCGGTCGGTCGACCGAAGGCTTTTTCCGGTCGACCGAAATTTCCTTCGGTCAACCGATTTTAGTCTTCGTTCAGCCGCGACTTTTTTAAAACGGCCGTTTGCCTCGACAGTTGTGCTTTCACTTGTTAGTGATTGGCACAGTCTGTGATGAGGGTCTGAAGAAGAGATTATTATCTCATTTGGGAAGATTTGTTTTTGTTTTAAAATGATTTAAACTCTCCTATAAAATCCCCAGACCTCTTCTTCTTCCTCTAAGCCCTATCAAGCCCTAACGTTTGAAAATCAGAGAGCTTTTTCTGTTTCCTGAGAAAATTTTCAAAACTCTGTTTTTCCCTTGGTTTCAAGTGTGTTTCACTTCCCAGCTTCAGTACTCTTCTCTTTGCTATAGGAGCTTTTGTAAAGAGAGGATACTTCGCTCATTGACTCCGGCATGGGAGCCCAAGGCTACGGCCATTGAGGAAGCTCATGACCTCACTATCTTAGCTCTTGATAGTCTCATCGGAAAGCTCAAAGTGCATGAGAAGAAGCTCAAGGGGAAGGAGAAGGAGGAAGTGCCATCACGAGAAGTTGAGGAGCCGTCACCAAAGTTGAAGACCATAGCTCTCAAGGGAGCTAGTGACAACTCATCTTCGTCGTCGGAGAGTGAAGTTGATTTTTCTAGAGAAGTGGCTCATCTCTCTAGAAGAATCTCTAGACTTATAAAAATGAACAAAAAATTTAACCCTCGATCTAACAACAAGTTTTCCTCTCGTGTAGGTAAATGTTTTGAGTGCAATGAACCGGGTCACATCGCTAAGGATTGCCCCAAGCTCAAAGAAAAGTACATGAAGTACAAGAAGAAGAAGGCTATGTATGCCGGATGGGAAGAATCCGAACCAAGTGACTCGGATAGTGATGAAGAAGGAGCCAAACTTGCTCTTCATGACCCAAATGTTTGTTTCATGGCAAATGAACATGAGGTAATATCCGAGGCCGAAAGTGAATCTTTTTATATGCAATGTGACATAGCTATGGCTTTAGAAGAGTTGAACTTTGAATTTAAAAGAATGTCTAAAGAATACTCTTCTTTCAAAAAATTGCATGCCTCTTGTGATATTAAGCTAGAACAACTAACAACCTCTCTTGCTCTAAAAGATGAATTGCTTGGAGATCTCGATTTTGAGAACAAGCAATTAAGATCAAAGATTGAAAGACTAGAAATTGAGGGTTGTAGGACTAGACCCACTCATGCTTATGCCAACTACAATCACCATGGTAGAAATAGGTTTCATGGTTCTAACATTCGTACATACAAAAGAAATTTTGTATGCACCTATTGTATGAGACATGGACACATTTCTACTCATTGTAGAATTAAAGACAATGAAGATTTTTATGGTTTGATATGGGTACCCAAAGGTACCAAAACTACTAACCACCAAGGACCCAAGACATGGGTACCTAAAGCTACTACACCTTCATCTTCTTCTTTTGTAGGGAACGTCACGGCAACGACGTAAGGAGATGTGGTACCTTGATAGTGGTTGCTCACATCATATGACGGGCAACAAAGAGTTATTTGCAACCCTATCAAGGATTGAAGGAGGCAATGTCTCCTTCGGTGGTGGTGAGAAAGGTAAAATCATTGGTATCGGTTCTATTGGTAAGAAACCCTCACCCATTATTGAAGATGTTTATTTAGTAAATGGCTTGAATCATAATCTTCTTAGCATTAGCCAATTAAGTGATAAAGGTTTTGATATTTCTTTTAAACCGGATAAATGCATCATTAGTATGGATGGAAAAATTGTTTTTATTGCAAATCGCAAGTCTAATGTTTACATTTTTGAGATGAATGAGTTAGTGAATCAAGATGTGAAGTGTCTTGCGGCAATTGATGAAAATCCTTGGATTTGGCACAAGAGACTTGGACATGCAAATATGGAGTTAATATCAAAATTGTCTAAGAAGAATCTTGTGAAAGGGCTACCTAGCTTGCACTTCATAAAAGATACAATTTGTGAGGATTGTGCCAAAGGTAAACAAACAAAGTCTTCTTTCAAATCCATCCATGAGGTATCGACTTCTAAACCCTTGCAATTACTTCATCTTGATTTATTTGGTCCTATGCGTGTTACCTCTCTTGGAGGCAAACACTATGTTTTTGTGATTATTGATGATTTTTCTCGTTTTACATGGACAATATTTCTTGCTAAGAAAAATGATTGTTTTGAAGAATTTGCTAATCATGTTAAAAGAATTGAAAATGAAAAGGATTTGAAAGTTGTTAAAATAAGAAGTGATCATGGTGGTGAATTTCAAAATGAATTTTTCTATGATTTTTGTGCTCATCATGGTATAACTCATATGTTTTCCGCTCCTAGAACACCACAACAAAATGGTGTTGTTGAACGGAAAAATCGTACCATACAAGAGATGGCACGCACTATGTTAAACTCATTTGATTTACCAAAATATTTTTGGGCGGAAGCCGTCAATACGGCTTGCCCTGTTTTAAATCGTGTTTTGATTAGACCAAAGCTTAAGAAAACTCCTTATGAACTTTATTATGGAAAAACTCCTTTCATTGGTTATTTTCGTGTCTTTGGTTGCAAATGCTTTATTTTAAATACAAAAGATCACCATGATAAATTTGATTCCAAAATTGATGTTGGTATTTTCTTGGGTTATGCACCTCGAAGTAAGGCTTATAGGGTCTTCAATAAACGAAGCCTCGTTGTTGAAGAGTCTATAAACGTTACTTTTGATGAGACTAATGTTGGCTCTCAAGTTGTGTTGCCTAGGAAAGATGATGATGATGATATTGAGGGAGGATTGGACTTGTTGCAAATCAATGACACTCCCTCTATAGAAGTTCAAAAGGATGTGGATAGCACAAACGCTCAAGATCAAGTTGAACCACCTAAAGCTTGGAAATTCACATCAAATCATCCAAAGGAACAAATCATTGGGAGCCCTTCAAAAGGAGTTATAACTCGCTCAAAAGCCTTGAGTGAATGTGGTAATGTTGCATTTCTATCTCAACTAGAACCTAAAAAGGTTAATGATGCTTTAAATGATGAGTTTTGGGTTTTGGCTATGCATGAAGAATTAAACAATTTTCAAAGAAATGAAGTTTGGAAGTTAGTTCCTAGACCTAACAATGCTAGTGTTATTGGTACAAAATGGGTTTTTAGAAACAAACTTGATGAACATGGCATTGTAACTAGAAATAAAGCACGTTTGGTTGCCCAAGGATACAATCAAGAGGAGGGCATAGACTATGATGAAACCTTTGCACCGGTTGCAAGGTTGGAATCTATTAGGATGTTTTTGGCATTTGCTAGTTTTAAAAATTTCAAACTATTTCAAATGGATGTCAAAAGTGCTTTCTTAAATGGTTTTATAGAAGAGGAAGTGTATGTTGAGCAACCCCCCGGTTTTATAGATCATGCTTTTCCTAATCATGTTTACCGGGTACAAAAAGCTTTATATGGGTTGAAACAAGCTCCTAGGGCTTGGTATGCTCGCCTCTCTAGTTTTCTTATTGAAAATGGTTTTTCAAAAGGAACAATTGATAACACACTTTTTGTGAGAAAAAGGAAAAATGATTTCATTTTGGTTCAAATATATGTGGATGACATTATTTTTGGTGCTACTAATGAATCCTTGTGCAAGGAATTTTCTAAAGTTATGCAGGATCACTTTGAGATGAGTATGATGGGAGAGCTTACATTCTTTCTCGGGCTCCAAGTCAAGCAAACTAAGGATGGGATCTTCATTTCACAAAGCAAGTATGCGAAGGAATTGGTGAAGAAATTCAAGTTGGAGAATTCTAAGCATGCGCCTACTCCCATGAGTACTAGTGTTAAGCTTGATGCGGATGAGAGTGGTGAAGATGTGGACCAAAAACTATACCGAGGTATGATAGGTAGTCTTCTTTATCTCACCGCTAGTAGACCCGACATCATGTTTAGTGTATGTGCATGTGCACGTTTTCAAGCTTCTCCAAAAGCATCTCATTTAATTGCGGTTAAAAGGATCATTAAGTATGTTAATGGAACTTTTAACCTTGGTTTGTTTTATCCAAAAAGCACCACTTTTGATTTATATGGTTTTTGTGATGCCGACTTTGCCGGATGTAAGGTAGATCGCAAGAGTACTAGTGGAACATGCCAATTCTTAGGAAATTCCCTTGTTTCTTGGGCTTCCAAGAAACAAAATTGTGTTGCATTGTCCACTACGGAAGCGGAATACATTGCCGCCGGCTTATGTTGTGCTCAAGTTTTATGGATGAAACAAAGTTTAGTTGACTATGATTTGAATTTTCAAAATATTAAAATCTTTTGTGATAACACAAGTGCCATAAATATTTCCAAAAATTCGGTTTTGCATTCTAGAACTAAGCATATTGACGTGCGCCATCATTTCTTACGCGATCATGTAGAGAGACAAGATGTATCCCTAGTATTTGTTGACACCAAATCTCAACTAGCGGATATATTTACTAAGCCTCTTGGAGAGGATGATTTTTGTCGCATAAGAAATGGTTTGGGCTTATGCACTATGTGAAAGTTCTACATTGCTTGCTTGATTAGTTGCATTTTGCATTTGGCATTTCTCTTTACCCCATTTTTGATGGTGACAAAGGGGGAGAGAAATCTCCTCATTTGTTGCATATATTTAGGGGGAGCTCATAGATAGGGGGAGCACCTATCTATAAGCTATTTCATTTTTGCTCTTATATAATGGTTGGTTGTCATCATCAAAAAGGGGGAGATTGTTAGCCCTTATGTTTTGATGATGTTCTTACAACCACCATTATCGGTACTAATGGCTTATTGAGTGTAAATGTAGTAAAATCATTTGTCAAGCTCGTTAGTGCCATTAATGGAGGATGGATGGAATATATGCTACAACGAAGATATCCAAAGGAGGAGGAGGCCAAGAGATGAAGCAACGTTATTTCAAGAACGTCAAATTCGATTAAAAGCTTCATCCGATTCAAGCTATATCAAAGCTCAAGTATATTGCTCTCTATATGAGGATATTAGCTTTCTTTTGTTTTTCTCTCTAGTGCTAGAATGTAGGCAAAGAGTTACTGAGTTTACTTGAAGCTATTGGGAATCACACACACGTTTTTTAGACTTGTGTTTTTAAGCGTTTTTCACAAAACACTATTTTTCACAAGTATGAGTACCTATCTGCAAAATTCTTTTTCCAAACAGTTTGTTTTTAGTATTAAAAACATTTTACAAAGTTTCAGAATTTTCAGAGGTCAAATGAATATTTTGGAAATATTTCAACTTGGTCAAATAACCTGATTTCAGAATATGTCAGAAATCGGTCGACCGGTCCGGTCGACCGATCCGATGACCTTTCTTCACTATGTCTCCAGAGTGTTGTCGGTCGATCGATACGGTCGACCGAATTTCTCAACCCTTAATCGGTCGACCGTGTCGGTCGACCGATGAGTCTCTGGATGTTTTGTCAAAACTCCTTAGCTGCTGGCGGTCGACCGATTTTTTCGGTCGGTCGACCGAAGGTATTTTTCGGTCGACCGATATTTTCTTCGGTCAACCGATTTTTGCCTCTGTTCAGCCGCGACTTTTTTAAAACGGTCGTTTGCCTCGAACCCTGTGCTTTCACTTGTTAGTGATTGGCACAGTCTGTGATGAGGGTCTGAAGAAGAGATTATTATCTCATTTGGGTAGATTTGTTTTTTGTTTTAAAATGATTTAAACTCTCCTATAAAACTCCCCAAACCCCTTCTTCTTCCTCAAGCCCTAACGTTTGAAAATCAGAGAGCTTTTTCTGTTTCCTGAGAAAATTTTCAAAACTCTGTTTTTCCCTTGGTTTCAAGTGTGTTTCACTTCCCAGCTTCAGTACTCTTCTCTTTGCTATAGGGGCTTTTGTAAAGAGAGGTTCCTGCTTGTTTTTCTTCTGCTGCTGTGTGGTTGAGATCTGTGGAGATCTACTGTGAGGAAGTGTGATCTGTGAGATCAAACTGTGTAGTGAGAGAGATCTTGTGAGATCGCTGTGTAGACGAAGTTCCGGCTTCCAAACCGGATGTGTTAGTGGATTTCTCTTCGAGAGTGGGGAGCGGGGACGTAGGTCAGCGGGCCGAACCTCGTTAACACATCGCGCGTCAAGGATAACGATTCCTAACTCTATATCTTTCTATTTGATTGCACTTCTATTTTGTGGTTTGCTTGTGCTGAGTTTTAAATTGCATATTAGAGCCTCTTGACCCTAATCACCCCCCCTCTAGGGTCCTACAGGTATAAGTTATGATAAATGTCAGCAAGATGCTTACACAATTTTATCAGGACCACTCAGTGATAATGTCGTACAGTCCGGTCTCTTCGTCAAACCATGTCAAACTATTAAGCCTAGGGTATGGAAAATTGTCAAACCCTAATTGCTCAATTAGTGTTTGTTGATATTAAACTCATAACCAATAAGATCAAACTAACAATCTGTTTATCTTATTTACCTCGGCCAAGGATTTCCAGGTTATAGTTATATCAAACAATCTTTTGACATCAACCCCCTATACTGGGAGAGATGAATCCCATCTTGGCATCTCAATATCTACTTATGCATCAGGATGTACCCAATAAGAATTGTTATGCACAACTCGATGAGAACTGTGGTTAGGTAAAAGTCTAAGTACACCTATACTGACATGTAAGATATTGCACTCATGCCTCAGGTCATGAGACAACTATGTACTATATCACTTGAGAACTTCTATTTGACAGTTAAGTATAATTACCAACTAGATGTTCTTGATGAGTCGTTTAGTCAACTCATTCAGTAATGAGTTACCTATATACTGTATCTTGATGTCTTACATCAATGATCTAAGAGATGGATCATCATCCTTCCTAAGGAGAAATAGAGTATACACTAGTCTTTCCAAAGTGATGATGTCTCATTTCAACACTTCATCGACTAGGAACATTTTAGAATATACGTTAGCGACAAATCAAATCTCTTTATTACGATCATATCTGAAATGTCTGATAGTCTATTATCATTCTAAGGACTTTATCTGTATTTAAAACTACCAGATAAATCTGACCAAAATAGCATACTATTATTTTGAACAAGGATGTTATATTCATATAGGTCCTGTTATAATATACAATTATTGCCTGCAGGGCACCTATATCTAATAAACTCCCACTTGCACTAAGGCCAATCATTGTAGTATCTAATACCCAATAGCTCAACAAGTTTTTCAAATTGTGTATGAGCAATTGCCTTTGTGAATGGATCTGTTATATTATCTTTTGTGTCAACTCTTTCAATCTTGATCTCTTGGCGATCAACTATCTCCCTGATCAAGTGATACTTACTCAGAATTTGTCTGGACTTATGGTGAGACCGGAGTTCCTTTGTCAGAGCTATTGCAGCATTACTATCACAGTATAAAGGTACTGGATCTTTAATGGCGGGAACAACTTCCAGCTCTGAAAGGAACTTCCTCATCCAGACAGCTTCTTTGACTGTATTATTTGCCGCAATGTATTCGACTTCCATAGTAGAGTCTGCTACTGTGTCCTGCTTGGAACTTTTCCAACTGACAGCCCCTCTATTGAGGGTAAAAACATATCCTAAAACAGATTTACTATCATCGATATCGCTCTAAAAGCTTGAGTCAGAAAAAGCCTTTATTTGGAGGTCACTTTTACCGTATATCAAAAATAACTCTTTAGTCCTTTTCAGGTACTTTAGTATATTTTTGACTGCTTTCCAATGCTCTTTTTCATGATTAGATTGGTATCTACTTACCAAACTGAGTGAATAAGCGATATCCGGTCTAGTACATAACATAGCATACCTGATTGATCCTACTACCGAGGCATAAGGAATTAGACTCATGCGTTTTCTCTCTTTATCAGTCTGGGGAGACATCTTTTTAGAGAGGGAGATTCCAGGAGATGCAGGTATGAAATCTTTCTTAGAATTTTCCATGCTAAACCGTTTTACCACTTTGCCAATGTATCTAGATTGGGATAATCCTAATATCCTTCTAGATCTATCTCTATAGATCTGAATACCCAGCATACAGGATGCTTCACCCAAATCTTTCATGGAAAATCTTTTAATAGCAATATATTAACTGATTGTAATGACGGTATGTCATTATAAATTAAGAGTATATCATCTTCATACTAAATAAGAAACGATACAATACTCTTAATTATCCTTTTATACACACATGGTTCATCTAGATTTTTGATAAAATCAAACTCTTTGATAGCATCATCAAAACAGATGTTCCATCTCCGCGATACCTGCTTTAGTCCATAAATGGCTTTAAGCAACCTACATGCTTTTCCACTGCTCCCACTGACTACAAAATCCCTCTGGTAGAGTCATATATATGCACTCTTCTGAATCACCATTTAGAAATACAGTTTTGACGTCTATTTGCTAGATCTCGTAGTCATAGTGAGCAGCTATAGCAAGTAGGATCCGAATAGATTTTAGCATGGCTACTGGAGAAAAGGTATCATCGTAGTCCAAACCAGGTATTGGACGAAAACCTTTAGCTACCAATCTAGCTTTAAAAGTCTCTACTTTCCTATCTACACCTAACTTTTTCTTAAACAACCATTTGCAACCTATGGGTATCACCCCTTTAGGAGCATTGTCTAAGATCCATACTTTGTTGGTGTACATAGAGTATATTTCGGATTTTATTGCATCATGCCAAGCAACAGAGTCCCTACTCTGAGATGCTTGCTGATAACTCAAAGGTTCGTCATCATCTATGATGTGATCTAATATGCTACCTTCAATGAGAAAATGATATTGTCTCTTAGGTGCATGAGATCGCCTTGGATATCTACGGAATGGTTGAGGTTCTTCTGGTATAACTAAATTTTCTGGTTTTATTAAATTATCAATATTAATTTGTATCTCTGAAATTTCTTCCAGTCCTATCACACTACCACTAATTTCTTTTTCAAGAAATTCCTTCTCTAAGAAGGTGGCATGCCGATAAACAATAATTTATTGTTCATCGATGTGGTAGAATAGATATCCTAGGATATCATAGAAATTTATACAATACTGAGCATGCCTTTAACCTTTTTGGGATCTTGCTTCACAAGCATAACATCCCAAATCTTAATATAATTAAGATGTGGTTTTATCCCACTCTATATCTCATATGGAGTTTTAGTCACTAAATTAGTAGGAACCCTATTCAGTAAGTATGCCACTGTTTCCAACGCATATGCCCAGAAGAAAAAAAATGTATCTGTGTTTATTCATCATAGAATGTACCATATCTAATATGATATAATTCCCTGAGTTACCTGAGAGAGAATCACATTCTCTTTTAAAGAACCCTAAGAATTCTGAGCTTAAGTTTTCATATCCTCAATCAAATCGAAGAATTTTAACTTTCCTGCTCTAGTTGCCTCTTGCCATCGTAGACATAGGACCATATACATCACTATGTATCAGTCCTAAGAGTTCTGCAACCCTTGCTCCATTTCCCATAAATAAAGTCTTTGGTCATATTTCCTTTAAGACAAAACTTGCAAGTAACATAAGTCTCAAAGTAAAAATGGATCTAAGACATCCATGTTTATGTAATTCGCCAAGTCTTTCTTAATTAATATGACCAAGTCTACAATGCCTTAAGAAAGTGACAT
The DNA here is from genome assembly GCF_001876935.1 of Asparagus officinalis. NCBI lineage: Eukaryota > Viridiplantae > Streptophyta > Magnoliopsida > Asparagales > Asparagaceae > Asparagus > Asparagus officinalis. Next base: position 57,387,494 of record NC_033799.1, on the reverse strand, counting down.
TCAAAACTGAATGCTTTCTTTTATTTATAAGTGTGATAAGTGTTTAGAATTATGTTTTGATTTAAAAATATAGATGCCATTACACAATGTTCCATAAGCAATCAACTTTTGATTAAATATGATATTCATAACATTGTTCTCCAACTTGAATATATATACATATTTATCTAATAAAGATATGGATATTATATTACACATCATAGTTGGTACAAAATAGCAGCTACTCAAAATCAAAATATTTCTATAACTTCTTAACCTCTGCAATAAATTACAGATGTGAGATCCTAATCTGGTATCTAATACCTTAGATATAGGATTTATAGAAAAACAATTCTTAGTAACAAGCACACTTGAAGTTGAAGCAACAACTTGCTCCTTCTTTATGAGTGAGGCTTAGAATTCTGGGTAGTTCCTTTTTCAGTGTCCTGACTTGTGATAATGAAAGCATCCTGTTGTCGTCATTTTCACCTTCCCTTTGCCCTTCTTGATAGCCTTCTTAACATCTTTCCTTAGTATAGAAGTAATCTTCATTTCATTTCTCTTGACAACCACTTTGCTAGATGAGAAAGAAGATTGCCCTATAGCCAAGGCTGGTGTTTGTCACTTTAAGAACTTTCCTCCTGACTTAACAAATTAAGCAGGGGTGGAAGAGTGGGCTCCAGATTCATCATCAAGAACTCTGTGATGAATAAGGAGTGGGCTGGTGTCAAGGACTGCAGAATGATATCTGTATATCTATCTACATCTAGGCCTATGTTCGAAAGTTCAAGCTCAATAACATAAGCGATCATTTTTGAAGACATGGTCCCAACAAAAGATCCCATAGTCATTTATATCTAGAACAAATTCTAAGACTCCGCATACAACATTTGTCGCGGTTTGCTCACCATACAGTCCTACTGTATTACGAAATATGGATCTAACATCAATATTCTCACATTGTCTCTAATAGACTAGATCCGTAGAGGTAATAGTGAGGCAATATGAGCAAGTGAACAATCTCAATCTCATTATATGCGGATTTTAGTGTCCGTAACAGAGGGTTCTGGGCCTAGAGTATTCCGGTGTTTGTGAGGACATATGCTACTTTTGCCATAAGTTAGGTCAATGATTACATTTCTCAACCAGTCTATGAAATTAGGATCGGTTAACTAGTTCTGTTCTGATATGATTTTTAAGCCAGACATAATGACATGAAAGAGAGAAAGAAAATTATTTTAGCAGATGTTCAATATATAAAATAGATTTGGTTCATTTTTATCTAAGTTATGCCTCCCACTATTTATCGAGTCCCTCAAAACCTTATATGAGGTTATCGAAAAACAACCCCTTGTTTTCAAGTGGGATCAAGATCCAATTATCATTTAATGTATCAACCTTAACGTAAGCCAACAAATTAATACACTCAATAATTGGTAGACAACTATTGTCTTTTACACTATTGTAATTCTTGATATGATTTTACGCCTAGTCTTTTATGATCTTAACGATAGCAAACAAATCATAAAAGCTAGTCAAGTTTGGACCCATCATTTCTTGACTGGCTTAAATTTAACTTATGCAAACTCTTGACGAAAGCCAACAAAATTGCATAATCAATTTAAGCTATCCTTATATCTTATATACAGATGAATACTACTTAGCCATAGAATAGTATTGCCTTGACGATAGCCAACAAACAAAGTATTTATAAGCTTAGTAGTATTCAACTAAAATGATGGAGGGCTACGGACGATTTCATAAATCTTTTACCGTAATCAAACTTGGTATAGTTAAAAGATGCTCTATATTTATACTTGCAATAATTAAACTAGCCAGGAAAGTGCAAGATTAGTGGGAGGGTTCCGAGCTATTCAATGGGAATATTCATCGGACCTTAATTAAGTAACCACCGCTCTTTAAGATTATAACGCGAAAGATTAGGCATCACCCCTTATCTTAAGTTGGGCATAACACCATGAGTTATATCTCATAATCACTTTCCTAGACACTAGTTAAAAGTTCGTTCTAAATATATCTCTTTTAACTGCTACAGATTTATTTATCTTTCACACTAACACTATGTTAATGTTGGTCTCACCACTCTATGGTCAATAAACTCTTATTGCCATGTCTCACAAAGTTTAAAATGAGTTTTTATAATAAAAACTATTCTCTAGTGAGATAGAGATATAAACTTTGTAGAATATAGCACCCAATTATATTGACATCTACAATTGGGGCACAACCAACATAACAACATATGTACTAGCAATATGGAATGGTAGTGGACAACTAAGGGAATAAAATGCAACTACACTAATTACATTTTGGCAAGCAATATGCAACTCCTTACAGTGCTAGCTCCCTTGCAAATCTTGTATTATTACAATCACATATACATAGGACGTGAAAGCCCCATTTATAATGGAAAAACCATCTCGTAGGATGGGTAATAATATTGCATTGAATATAAAATAAAAGCCATAAATGAAATAACTAAACTAAACAACCATACCCCCCACACCCGAACAAGGGCCTATACCCATAGGTGTAGCCCATGATCGGTGAGCAAGTGCCAAAACCCGTAGGCGTAGCCCATGCTTAGCTATATTACATCAATACAATAAATTCAAGAGAATCGTTGTCCACTACCATCCATAAACATAACATCCGCACAAGATGATAAAAAACATATAACTTAGTCAACATTAAGAAATATGCATCTATCTAGTTATGCAACAAATTGGAAAACTAGATAACATAGGGATTATCCTAACTCAAATAGGACTATCATGCTTCTAACATACAACTACACTAGTTGTAAATAAGTGTTTTGCAATTTATACAAGTGTTTTTACTCCTAAAAACTTTTGAACCAAAAATCATATTTTTGAATCAACAACTAGTATAATTAATTACAAAACAACTTGAATAAATTAACTAGTTTTATTAAATATCTTTTAATTAAACTAGTAATTAGAAGAAAGAACAAAGTCCTCTATGAGTTAGATATGCATGTTAAGATTTAATTAGATAGAACCATGGCTCTGATACCATGAAGCAAGTTCGTGCTAAATACATGCAAAATACGCAGCGGAATACTATATGTATAAAAATATTAAGCATGTAGAGAGCATAAAAAAAAGCTAGGATCATCCTAATTAAATCTAACATGATCCCTATATTAAAGAGAGCATACAAGAGTTAGAAAGTCATCCATCCTAATTAAATCTAACATGATCCCTATATTAAAGAGAGCATACAAGAGTTAGAAAGTCATACTTTCAAAGCGTGATTCGATGGAAGATATATTAAAGAGAGCATACAAGAGTTAGAAAGTCATACTTTCAAAGCGTGATTCGATGGAAGATCGAACAACCCCTAGCTCTTGATCTTTGTAGTAGAAAATCTCCTCGTAGTGGATCTCCAAGTCTTCAAGTGGGCTTGATAAAATCAGAGTCTTATTGAGACACAAGGTAAGATATCCACCCCAGGGTCCTTTAAAATCCTACTACTTCCTCTTACTTAAAGATTGCTAGAGTTTAGTAAGAGGTAGATCTCTCTTCTTTTCTTTTATGGAAAGTAACTATGAATAAAACATTTATTTTATTTTTCCATTAACCATAAAAAAAGAAAGAGAGCTCATATTTATAGAGGAAGAATATGTCATGACATGAATGACTCATCCTATGAGTCACACCATGAGTCACCATAACAATGATTCTCTTATGAGTCATGCAATGACTCATCTCATGAGTCATGCAATGAATCATGAAGAATCAAAACTATGTGCTAAAACCATGTTCCCAAACCATACCACCTTAATGACTCATCTCATGACTCATTAATCAATGTATAATGAAGTGCGTATTTCATTAATGAAAATACCACATCAATACGGTATTTCATAACTTTCCAATCATTAATTAATAAGTCATCATATGACCAAAAAGTTAATGAGTTGACCAAAAGTCAACTGTTGACCAAAAAGTTAACCAGTTGACTAAAAGTTAACTTTATGAGAAAAATACTGGAATTCATTTATTAAGCACATAGCATTCTGATTTTACCGATACATATAACCGTTTATGTGTATTCAGTGAAAATCATTTATGTGTATCAATCATACACATTACTCTATAAATTTATATTTCATAGGATTCAAGTACGCACTTGGTGTGACTCTAGGACCCAACTTTAAGACTCAGCAGTGGATCATATCCACAAGTACAACAGAGGTGCTAGCTACACATGAAGACTACCCGGGTATAAGTTATGATAAATGTCTGCAAGATGCTTACATAATTTTATCAGGACCACTCAGTGATAATACCATACAGTCCGGTCTCTTCCTCAAACTATGTCAAACTATTAAGCCTAGGGTATGAAAAACTATCAAACCCTAATTGCTCTTTGTTGATATTAAACTCATAACCTATAAGATCAAACTGACAATCAGTTTATCTTATTACCTCGACCAAGGATTTCTAGGTTATAGTTATATCAAACAATCTTATGACATCAACCCCCTATACTGGGAGAGACGAATACCATCTTGGTATCTCAATATCTACTTATACCTCGGGATGTACCTAACAAGAACCGTTATGCACAACTCAATGAGAACTGTGGTTAGGTAAAAGTCTAAGTACACCTATACTGACATGTAAGATATTACACTCATGCCTCAGGTCATGACACTACTATGTACTATATAACTTGAGAACTTATATTTGATAGTTAAGTATAATTACCAACTAGATGTTCTTGATGGGTCGTTCAGTCAACTCATTCAGTAATGAGTTACATGTATACTGTATCTTGATGTTTACATCAATAATCTAAGAGATGAATCATCGTCCTTCCAAAGGAGAAATAGAGTATACACTAGTCTTACCAAAGTGATAATGTCCCATTTCAACACTTCATCGACTAGGAACATTTTAGAATATACGTTAGCGACAAATAAGATCTCTTCATTATGATCATATCTGAAATGTCTGATAGTCTAGTATCATTCTAAGGACTTTATCTGTATTTAAAAATACCAGATAAATATGACCAAAATAGCATACTATTATTTTGAATAAGGATGTTATATTCATATAGGTACCGTTATAATATACAATTATTGCCTGCAGGGCACCTATATCTAACACTAACACCCCAAGATGAAGCCTGCGGATAGAATGTCTATCACTCAAACCTAGAATGTCTAGCACTCGGGAGAATGAATGCGTTCATGATCTTCTGTCAGCCGCCTAGACAATTCTCGGGTCACCGCTAAATTTATAAGCTATATGAGGGAATATTGTCGAGGAATAGGAGGTGAGAATGAAATAATCCATTATGCTCATTCAACCACAGCTCCGAGCCACACGAAAGTCTCTCATGATCCTCGACAGAGTCGCCGAATAAATAATGGGGCATCCTTAATGTTCGCGGGAAAAATTGCGTTCTTTGATTCCATTGATTCCTTTGTTAATAGTTTATCGGTTACCAAGATCCGGTCTTTTTATAAGATCCGGTTACAATAAAATCAGAAGAAAATGAAAATTACAACTTTCCTTATTTTCGAACGAATCGCGAGATCCTGTTTTGCGGTCTCTCGCTTTTGTGGGTTCTTCGCCTGCGCCGGGGTTAATCCGTGGACCATCGCGCGATCTAGATCCGGTCAGATCTACATGGTATAACGGGTGTTATCTCACGAAGGAAATAACAGCCGGGGGGTACTATTTTACCAAGGAAATAATAGCCTTCTCGGGATCAAAAACCAAGTTTTGATCCGGAGTATTACCGTGTGGATCTCAGATCTGATCTCTCTCTCTCTCTCGAACTCCTGCCTTTTCTGACGTGGATGCTCGCCAAGAACCAGATCTGATGATGTCCAAGTCTTCAAAGCTTCAAAACTCCAAGATTCAGTTCTCAATCCGGCAGAGTTTTGGCTCCAAAAGTTCCCCAGGTGTTTGCTGTGGTGTCCGTTTTCTGGTTTTGTAGTTTATCTGAGCTTCGTCGTTGATCTGAGCTCTGATTTGGCAGTCCGGATCCTGATTTGGCAGTAAATCTGCTTCGCTGTTTGAGTTCGAATCCGTTCCACATTTGGATGACTCGTTGACTCACCGAACCGTTAGCTTGATTCCGCACGCGAGTGGATTTATTCCGTTGTTTGCGTGCGGTTCGTTAACCTCGTCGCCTCGTTAATCCGCTTCGTCGCGAGTCACTTGGCTTCGGTGTGGTGGACTAACGATCATGTTTAGATACGTCACCAGATGGTTCGTTGATTTGTCGAATCACCGTGCCGAGCTGTGTTAAGGGACCTATAGGCAGTTTTATATGCCTACAGATACCCCCTCCAAAGTATTTCAGCCTCGTTCTTTTATAGAAGAGTCTGGAATACTTTGGACATGATTGTCCCAATCTTCAGTCGGTGTAACAGAACCTTGGAATGGCTTCTGTTCTTGATTCCTTCAATCCTTCAGGCTATTCGGTGCTTTGTCGTATGTCTGTAAGGGTTCCGGTGCTGCATTTATTGTCTGGCCGTTGTCGGAATTTTGAACTTGAAGTTGATTCCTGATTTTCTGATTTTTAGCTCGTGTTTGTTGGTTCAACATAGAACTGACCATCGATTGTTGGCAGCGTTGAGTTCTCATTTGCGACGCGTTGTCCGGCGTAGTGTTGTTGAGTTATCCTTAAGAATATTTTTTAGAAAAATATTCTCCAGGAACTTCTCAACCAAAAATAGGGAATAGTTTATACTCGTATACCTTATTGGAGTACTTTTCATGTCCAAATGAACTGAACCGGCCTAATAATGAGCCAAAAAAGGCAGTAATTAGGCTCAAAAAATCTTCCGACTCTTTTGAATGTGTGGGAGAGGAAAGAATAAACAAAGGATTGAACCCTCGGTCAATTTGAAGTCGTTTCGATGCTCGGTTTAGCTTCAATTTGAGTTCTGGTTCAAATCTGGTTCGAACTGGTTCAACCTGGTTCAAGACTGGTTCAACCTGGTTCAAGGCTGGTTCAGGACTGGTTCAAGACTGGTTCAGACTGGTTCATCCTGGTCTAGTCTGGTTCAATCTGGTTTGGCCTGGTTTAGCCTGGTTTGGCCTGGTTCAGCCTCCTTTGAACTGATTTAGACTGGTCTGGTCTGGTTCAACCTGGTCCGGTCTGGTTCAAGGCTAGTTCACCTTATAAAAGAGCCTCTTTTCTCCTCTTTAGGGCCGGCCACCCTCTCCTCCAATTTTTTTTGATTTCCCTTCCCTCGTGCATCCTTTCTCCCTCAAATCCTCATATTTGTCTTAGATCTATCCTTCCTTTTGATCTTAGACTGAAAAATCCTTCAAAAATCTTCATATAAAAATTTCTCTCAGCCCCCTCGAGCATGTGGTTCGAGCCTCTTTCAAGATCTAATTTTTTGTCGGATCCTCGAGCTTTTCCTTAGGTAAATCCTCCATAATTTTGGCATATTTCATGTTTAATTTAGTACATGAATTTGTGGGATTGCATATGAGGGTTAGGGTTTGTGATTTGACACCTCGAGCTCCTCTTTCAGGTGGTAAAATTTGGAGATCTGAGGGGTTTTTATAAAAAAATAGGGGATAAAATTTTAGGGTTAGAGTTTGTCACCCTAACTAAAATTTTATTTGTATCTGAACCCTTGATTTACTTTGCAGATCATCATGTCGCGCATCCCGAGAGGTCGTTCCCCTACTGTGTCGGCTGATGGCGTGCTTCCCTCGTATGCTGATGAGCTCTTTTTGGCGTATTTGCAGATTAGTCCTTTATCCCCCATTTTGTTCTCCTTGGTGAGACAATCGGGAAGAGCCTTGATTTTCCTTGGTGAGGATCGACGCTTTAAAGATGGGTTTTGCTTGGTCAAAACCATATCTCAAAATAAATAAAGGGGGCGTTTTGACGCTGCATTGTGCCTTATAAGGCAGGGATATGTTTTTGGTATATCCTACCTTATAAGTGCATAATGTGGCCAAATCGTCTCACCCTTTATAAGGCAGTGACTCTATCTTACCCATTCGTAAGATGAGTTCAACTTCCTTTTATAACTGAAACTAACAAACACTTAATTGCTTGTTTTTAGTGGAATATCCCTCTAGAGCATTCTCATCTCATGCAGTGGACGGACGTCGTGACAAGTATTATTCCACCTCCGATGATTTTTCACCTATTCCGCTCACTCTTCAGTTTGTTCCGGGCACGTCGACAGAGGTTGCCCAAGTGGTGAAGGAAGGTGGACATCGAGCTCTTCGACAGTTGATTACGGATGCACCTTTCGTGAAGGATGCCAGTTCTGTTCAGTCTCTCAGGAAGACTGACTTTTTATTTGGCGACTCTGTCAAAGATCCTGATGCAGTGTTCATTGATGCCGAGCAGTGGCTTCATAGAAATGGTAATGGTTTTCTGTATTTGCCTAAGATTCCTCGACACCGCTCGTTGACTGAGCTCAGGCGTCAGGCTGTGACACGGGAGATGTCGTGGCGCTTGACGGAGAAGCATGAGAGCGTTCACTGTGGCTATATCACTCATCAGGTAGCTCCAGGTTCGAGCAGGAGTCATATCGTCGGATTGCGTCCTAGAGTATTGGGGCTGGATGCGCCATCACGTAACGAATTTCTTGTTTCTGCTTCCACTTTGAAGAATCACCTCGCTGACTTAGGATGGGAGATGCCTGCGGCGCGCCATAGATTCTACGGCTGGGTCCATTCTTTAGACAAGCTTTGGTGGACTCGCATGACGAAGTACGTCTTAAGCCGATGGAGCGAGGAGTTGCACGCTTGTGGTCCATATGCAGCCATTCGTGCCACCATGTATGGCTTGCCTGTCAGCGCGAAGCATTTCTTCGCTTTGTGCGAGCTTTATAACCCAGATTCGAACACTTTTCTGACCCGGTAAGGGGAGTTGGGCTTGGCTCTCCATGAGATGCACAGGATTTCTGGTTTGCCCATGGGACAGATGCTATATCAGGAATACTTTCCCTCCAACCATGAATTGAGTCAGCTGAAGGATCGCATGCCCGACCGCTACGAGACTTTATGGGACCTCACATGTCACTATCATATTGCTTTGGCGCAGTCTGAGCCTTTAGCGAAGAGGACTAAGTCACATGTGAGTCTAAAGCAGTTTGCGTGTTATTTGTTCAGGAATCTAGAGAGCAATTCTGACGAGGCTATTTGTGAACTGGAACCGCTTACTCCTTCAGAAGTTAATGGTCTATTAAAGAAGATCGATGCCCACTCTTATACCATTAGCAGTTCCGAGAGTGGCTTTCCTACAGGGACCAAGTTTAAATCGTTCTTATGGCATGCGACCGCATCGATTCAGCCAATGACTCTTCTTGCCGGTTACCTCGCTATCTGGTTAAAGAAATACGTGGTCCCGTATCAGTCCGGTGACATTATGGCTTGCCTACAAAAAGGAACTTTCGCTTCTCCCGGTGATGGTAGCTAACATTCATCGAGGGCTTCGACAGATTTCTAGTGCTTTTACACAGAAAGAAGGTGAACAGTCGGCTCAGATTCCTACTATTAAGGTGGAGCTTCCATACACTTATTTGATGGCTTGGTTCGTCATTCATCGTTCTGATATGATGTCGGTACCGAACGCCATAGACCACTCTGTTCCCCTACTACAGTTGCTTGAGAATGGCAAGTGGGAGGGACGAGGATTCCTTGACATCAGAAAGCAGCTACAGGTCAACAAGTGTTGGGCATTTTCCACTTTCTTTCCGCAGTTCTCCAGCCGATATGGCGAGTGTTTGATTGATGAAGAGAAGCCGAGGGAGTATCGAACTCATTTAGATATCGGCTGCTTTAATTGGCTAGTGAACATCAGGCCAGGTTATCTGACCTTCCGGGTTAGGAATCAGTGTTTTTTAGAGCCATATCTACCCTGTCGATTCGCTCGCCAGTTTGGTTATGATCAGCTTTATGTCGGGAATCCATGTCAGCAGCTTCGGGCTCATAGAGGTTTGGTGGATGGTCTCCGGGCATGGTTGTGGACCGTGACGGGCTATACTGGTGCTAAGTTCAGTCTCCCGAGTGCTGAGCGGTAGTTGAATCTCACCTTCTTAAGCTGCAGGTGGTTGTTAGCAGCTAATAAAACTGTCCCCGTGAGGCCGATTGAAGAGCTAGTGTCTGAGGAAGCTTCTCAGGCTGATTCTTGTGCGATTCGGGAAAATGCTCGGTCACAGAGGACACGGAGCAAGACTCGTCGGATTGACGAAGAGGGAAAGAAGACCTTCCATTCTGCTGATGAGGCTTCAGGCGGAGATCTTGAAGATTACGAGGACTGTTCTGAACGAGGTTAGTTACTTACTCTTTCCTTCTATCTTTCAGAATTATTAATCTTGACAATTGTTTGATGTTTCAGGGACGGCAGCTGACAAAGATGAAGAATTCCGTCCTTTTTCCCAGGCAAGACCTTCGATTGTTGTCCCTGCTGCTAGGCGGAAGAGATTAGCCCGCAATCCGCGTGCATCTTTGCGAGCATCTGAGATGGATTTGGCTGGTGACGATCCCGCTAGCGACGGAGGTAACATCTACTATATAAATCATCCTCTTGATCATTCATAACTTCAACTCATGCTTTTCCATCTCTATGTAGGTGGGCGTGAGGACAGCGAGATGAGTCCTGATCCTGCTCCTCTTGATTATGTATCTTCTGGTGAGCCTGACTCACCACATCAGGTAGAAAGGCCTACAGAAGCTGCCGACGTTAGGGAGGATATGAATGTAGGACCCGATTCAGTGAATCTAGGTACATCTACCATTGACAATATATCTTCTAGATGGCACACAAAGGAGTTGAACGATTCAGAATTCATGCATTCCCTAATTGTCTCTGTGCTTCTCGCTCTTTCAGATAACTTGCAGGAGGAAAACGTGGATCTTGGGAATAGAGAGGCTAACACACCTATAAGCGGTAACTCATTTCTATTGGTTGTAGTCTATTTATTCTTCTTTCGTACCTATATTCTCTTGTGTCAGATTTCTCGACTGATGATTTTGACGAGGAAGGCTTGCTTGTGGACACTCCCATGCTCCACTTCATGTATGGCTCTCCTCAGATTGATGACCAGTTGCCTGGAGATATGTTTCCTGAGTCTACACTCCCTAAGAATCCCGAGGATGGTTCTTCTGAAGGTACGTGGCTCTTCTCAAGTTAATTATAGGACTAGCCAATTTTTGACTAATGCAGCTATAATGTGATGTATCTGAGAATTCTATTTTGTATTTGACAGGAGCTTTTGTCGAGACTGATCCTGTTAAGCCGGCTGTGAGACCAACTACACCAGTTGATACACCCACAGCCGTTACACCCCCACTACCCCCAGTGACTCAAGGGGAAGGAGGAATAAATTGAACAACTGAGAACTGTCATTTATTTCCTTATTAAGGTTTTTTGACGAACTTCTCCTTTTTGTGTAGGGATTTCTTCTCGGCTTCATGTCCTTGTGAAGGAGTTGTTATCTGACAATGACCCTGAGAAGATCGTTATCTGCATAGAAGTCCGCTCCTTCTTCTCCTTCGTGAATGCTATGATTGGGAAACTCTTCCACGGCGGACTTTTCCTTCACCAGTTTCAGCCATTCCTTGATTCTAGGATAAATTCAATAAGGGATGCAGGATACCCGGATCTGGCGAAGGCTATAGTTGATGATCTTGACTGCCTAGAGCATGAGCTTCAGATGTTTCGCGAGCTCCGGGATGCAGGTGCTTCTTCATTCATTGCTGCCCATTTGGATGCTCGCTTACAAACATGGCGCGATACTCGGATTTTTGCTGAGCTCGAGATTCAGATGCAGCGGGATCGAGTAGACCGAGTTGAGGCCAACCTTGCTATTAGATCATCTTCACTCGACGAGCTTGATTTTTCCATTACCTCTTGTGAGACCCAGATAGACCAGCTCCGAAGAGAACTCCGTGAAAAAGAGGAGACTTTGAGTATTCTTCAGATGACGAAGGTACAGGATCAGCAAGCCCACAATGCTTTATCTGAAGAGTTGAAATCCCTGAAGCAGAAGCTGGTTGAGACGGAGGGGATTGCTGTGAAGACTTTAGCCTCCACTGAAGAGTCCATCAGAGCCGAGTTGCAGGATGAGCTTAGGCAAGCTTATGATGAGAAGATGTCTAAGTTTAGTCAGCAGATTTTTAGCCATAGGCTTGATGTATGATTTCATTTGCTGAATACTTTGCCTTTTGATTCTCTTAGTGGAACTGGTTTTTATCTTTATCTTTATTATGATTCCTCATTCCGTTTGAAATGATTGACCATAATACTCATAGGATTTTTGGCAAACCCTCAGCCCTCAACGGGTTTGATAAGCCTTTATCGACTACCGTTTGAGTCGGGCTAGCATGCGGATTGTCTAGGTCCGTTCCGCATGTAACGTTGTGCTAAGAGAGTGAATTCTCCGAGACTTTGTGCTATGATGTCGAATACCGGAATAGGCTACCCAGCGACACGTGTTAGGTGTTGACTTTAGGATTTTTGGCTAACCCCCAGCCTTCAACGGATTTGATTAGCCTTTACCGACAACCGTTTGATTCGGACTAGCATGCGAATTGTCTAAATCTGCTCCGCATGTAACGTTGTGCTAAGAGAGTGAATTCTCTGAGACTTTGCTGCTACGACTTCGAATACGTAGACTTCGCTTGGTGTTATTAATGACGACCTGCCACAATGTTGAATATGTGGACGGGTGTTCTTTTTAACGGTTAAGAACTAACCGGCAGCGCGGGTTAAGCGCAGACTTATCCTTGCTTAGGTTTCAGGATAAAATACCCCAGAATCAGACTCTGGTGTCTTTTTGTGCGGAAAAAGACTAAACCGGCAGCGCGTGTTAGGCGCAGACTTATCCCTGCTTAGGATTCGGGATAAACTTCTTAGGATAAATCCTAGATTGATAAATTCTTGGAAAAGGTTGGTGCGGGAAAGGAAGAATTTTATATTCTATTTCCCGGTCTTCTTTTAGGGTGAAGGCGAACCCGAATACAAGGAAGGAAGAATTTTATATTCTATTCCCTGATTCTGGAAAGGAATAATTTTATATTCTATTTCCAGTGCAAAAGAAACTAGGAGTGGGATCTCTACTCCGAGAATCTGGAAAAATCTAGATAAACTTGTCTTTTATAGGATTGGTTATCTAAACTGAAGATGGGTTTTTCGTTTATCGAAGTGAAATTTTAACTTCGGTTATAACCATGAGAAGGCTTAACCAAAGAGAAAAAGAAGGGAGTTCTTTCGTTTATCGAAAGGGGACTCTGAACTGAAAGTGGACCTCTTGTTCATGGAAAGAGTCAAGAGGGCCAGAAAGACACTTTTGGTGGACTCACTGTCAATTGAAATTGATCAGTGAGGGATTTTGGTGGTGAAAATGATTTTGGGTTATCCTCTAGAATATTAAGTGTAATATTCTTCAAGGAACTTCCCGATAAATGAGTTATCCTGAATGTACTAGGGATAGTACTTTTTCAGGAACTTCCCATTTATTGGCATTAATTGCCTGGTGCCCTCTTGAGTAATCAAGCGATATGCGCCTTTTGAGTAGACTGTGTCTATCACAAATGGTCCTTCCCATTTGGGTTCAAATTTACCTTTCTTCTTGGAGTTGAGGATTATCAGTCGGCGAGCAGCGAGGACCGGATCTCCTTCCTTGAAGCTTCTTTGTCGGACTCTTTTGTTAAAAGCCTTAGATATTCTGGCTTGATAAAACTCAATGTGTTGTTGAGCTTCCAAGAGCTTTTCATCCAGCCTTTCGAGTTCTTCGAGACATTTCTGATGTTGTTCTTCTGTCGTCATCTCGGTTGCGAGAGCGATCCGAAGGGACGGGATTTGGATCTCCAATGGTAGCACAGCTTCACATCCGTATACCAACGAATATGGGGTGGCCCTTGTAGGTGTGCGTATGGTGGTGCGATAAGCCCAGAGTGCTTCACTGAGTTTATCATCCCAGTCTCGTTTATTGGTCTTTACGAGCTTTGACAGGATTTTAATGATCGTCTTGTTAAAAGCTTCCGCTAATCCATTTGCAGCGGGATAATAAGCTGTTGACGAAACATCTTCAATTTTGAACTTGTCACAAAACCTGATGAAAGCGTTGCTTATGAAATGTGGACCGTTGTCATGAATGATCCTTCTTGGCATGCCGTGTCGGTATATGACATGATGTTTGATGAAATTGATGACGTTGTTCGTCTTCACTTCTCTAAGCGGAATTGCTTCAGCCCACTTTGAAAAGTAATCCGTGATTGCGAGAATGAATCAATCACCTTTGACTGAAGGGGGAAAAATAGGACTGACAATGTCCATACCCCATGTCTCGAACGGTCACGACGTGGTTGACGTGTGTAAATGCTCCGGTGGTTAGTGCATATAATTTACATGTATTTGACAAGCATGACACTCTCGGGCGTATTCGATTGCATCACGCACTATTGTTGGCCAAAAATACCCTATTCTCCTGATGCGATCATACAGTTTGGGACCGGGCTGATGCGCACCACATTCTCCTTCGTGTGCTTCCTTAAGAACTTCTTCTGCTTCTTTGTTCGAAAGGCATCGGAGTAACAAACCATCGTACCCTCGACGGTATAATGTATGGGTCTCGGTATTATAGAAGAATCTTGGTGCTCTTCGGCGGATTGATTCCCTTTCTTTTACATCCTCTGGCAAAATACCATATTGGACGTAGTCAATGATAGGAAAGCGCCAATCTCGGAACTCAGGCCCAATTTGAGTTGAATTCACCTCCTTGGTGTTTATGTTTCTATCATCTTCTTCTTCAATATCCATATCGTATATGGGTATGCAGAGTTGATGTGTCCTTACTGTGACTAATAGTTCAGTTTCAGGAGGCTGCGCGAGTGACACCGCTAGTGCTGCCAGTGCATCCGCATAAGCGTTCTGGAGACGAGGGATGTATTCGATAATGAATTCTTCAAAAGAATCTGCCATTTTGATGGCCTCCTGGTGGTACGGGATCAGGTCTTGATTCCTAACTTCATACTCTCCACGGACTTGGTTGACTATCAATTGGGAATCCCCAAAAGCTTCGAGATATTCAACCCCCAGCTCCTTGGCAAAACTGAGTCCAATGAGAAGCGCGTTGTACTCAGCTATGTTATTGGAACATGGACTAGTCAATGAATAAGCCCGAGGCATCACATGCTTCCCCGGAGAAATCAAGACAACTCCAACTCCGGAAGAGACTTTAGGACATCCGGGGGTTATTGCCCTATTAACCGCCCTCGAAGCACCATCGAAGTATAACTGCCATACTTGTTGGTGCGACGTAGTGTTAACCTCGTGGGTTTCGTCCGTATATACTTCTTCCGTATCCGTTGTCGGGTTTGCCGCCAAAAGATCACAAATCGCTTGTCTTTTGATCGACTTCTGTGGTTTGAAGTGCAAATCATATTGGGACAAGAGAAGGGCCCATTTCGCTAACCGCCAATTCATAGAGGCCGGTTGCGTCATAAATACCCGTACTAGATTAACGTTAGAAATAACGTAAATCGTCTGTCCAACCAAGTAATGCCGCATCTTTTGCATTGTGAATACCAATGCGAGGCATTCTTTCTCAATCATCGGATATCGAGACTCGACGCCTATCAAGGTCCGACTTAGGTAATAGACTACCTGTTCGTGACCATTATCATCGTCTTGTGCTAGTAAAGCACTTATCGAGTGGTTCATCGCCTTGAGGTAAATCAAGAACGGTCTACCTGATTTTGGTGCAACTAGAAAAGGAGGATTCGTCAGATATGTTTTGATATCTTCGAATGCTTTTTGGCAGGCGTCGTCCCAGATAAATGACACCCCTTTCTTGTTTAGTTTAGAGAATGGTTGGTATTTCCTAGAAAGATTCGAAATGAACCGCCGGATGTAAGCTAAACGCCCTTGCAATCCTCTGAGTTCTCTTAGATTTCTAGGAGGTTGCAGTTCATGTATCGCCTTCACCTTCTCAGGATCGATATGTATCCCTTTAGTGGTGACGACGAATCCAAGGAATTTTCTGCTGGACATTCCAAGGAAGGATTTAGTGGGGTTCATTTTCAATTGATGACTCCGCATGAGATCGAACATCGTCTTCAAGTCCTTGATGTGATCTTCTTTGTTGCGGCTTTTTACAACCAAATCATCAACGTAGCATTCGACTGTTTTCCTGAGATGTTCTTGGAAAATCTTAATCATTGCTCGCTGGTACGTGGCGCCTGCATTCTTTAGACCGAAAGGCATCACGGTGTAGCAAAAGACACCGAGGGGCGTTCTGAACGCTGTATGCTTCTCGTCATCTGGGTGCATCTTGATTTGGTTATATCCTGAAAAACCATACATAAAAGACATTCTCTCAAATCCGTACGTATTGTCGATAATGACATCTGTGATTGGGAGAGGAAAGTCGTCTTTTGGACATGCCGTATTCAGGTCCCTGAAGTCGATGCAAATCCTGATTTTACCGTTCTTCTTCATGACTGGAACAATATTGGCTAGCCAGTCTGGATGTTGCTCCTCTCGGACAAATCCTGATTCGATCAACTTCTTAACCTCTGCCTCAATGGCTTCCATAATCTGCGGACGAAACCGTCTTTGTTGTTGTTTGACAGGTTTGGCATCCGGCTTGATATCGAGGCGGTGCATTGCCACATTGGGGTCAAGCCCTGGCATGTCTTCATAGTTCCAAGCGAAGACGTCAATATATTCCCTGATGAGAGCAATTAATTCCTCTTTCTCATTTGGGGGAAGACTATCGCTGATGAATATAGGCTTTGGGTTAGCCTCGTCACCCATGTTAATTTGGACTATTTTATCTTCAGTGGGTGGTTCCCTCTGTTCAAACCTATCACCATACTACATGTTCAGGTGATGAACCCATGGGTCTTCCCATGTTGGCATTTGATCGTCGTTCACCATTGTGGACGAATCAACTGTAGCCATGTTCACCATTAGGGCTTTGAATACTTCCCCCAGATTTGTATCGGAATCCCATTCCGAGGAATCTGACGGATATCCATCTTTTTATTGCTCAGATAATTGGTTATTGATTAACCAGCAACATTCGTCTTCTGAAGAAGATTCGTACCCTAATCCTCGTCTGTATTTATAATAATCGTCTGGTTTCCCTTTTGGTACATACGCTGCCTTGACTGGAATACGAGGACCTCGATTGAAGTATAAACCTTCTCTGAGCTTGAAATCATATCCCTGTTTTTCCATGAGCTTGCGCCTTCCGGGCTATACTTAGATAAATGCTGACCAGGTTTGTCATCATTCTCATCTTCCCTTAGGAAATGATCTGGTAATGGAAAACTCTCTCCTTTACAGTAAATCACTTCTCTTTCGCCTCCTATTTTGGTAGGAATGACCAGGGTTGTTCCGAGAGAATGCTGGAGGTGTTTCTTTGTCATATAGGACGATCGAAGCAGCATATATAAATCAAGATTATCATACAATTCTTTTACCACATCATCAAGAGACAGGGAGTACTCTAAATCATTATTTATTTCATTATTGGCAAGTTGCCAGTTACAACTGCCATCTGACGATTGATCATCGTCAAGGTTGATTACAAAGATTACAATGTCATTTAAAATATAACCTCCATTGTAATCAAATCCGGCTTCGGTATCAGCTTCTTCTCCACTGTCCGTGCCATGGGCCGATGATTTAGTATCGGATTCGTTACCATAAAGGAGAGAATCAGTAAAATAATTCTCATACCCTTTGAATGGTTGCTTATCCGCGACCACCGTCCTAACCTCATTATCAGTGTCAACATATTTCAAACACTGATGAAGAGTGGAGGGGATTATAACGTTACTATGGATCCAAGGCCGACCCAATAGTAAGTTATATGAAGTCTCGGCATCGATCACATAACATGTGACTTCTGTCTTTAAATCTCCCATTTGACATTTTACCCGGATCTTACCCAAGGGTCTTGACCCGCTAGTGTTGAATCCATAGATAACAGTGCCTGTGGACGCCAACTTACTAACTGGAATGCCGAGGAAATGCATCAAGCGAAGCGGCATAATACTCACAGCAGAACCCGGATCCACTTGGATTCGGTTGACTTTACTGGAGCCAATGTACCCAATGAAATACAGGGGTCGATCATGGTTCGAATTCTTCGTCTGTATATCCTCTTTGGTGAAGGTAATGCAGCTAAGGTTTTTAGCCGCTATATTGCAGTGTTGAATTGACAGTTCTGGTCCTTCAAGTGCCGGCTTGATCCGAGTAAGGAACACTTCTGAATTGGCCAGGGCTTCTTGCAAGGCTTCCCTGGTTTCTTTAGACAACCGTAACAACTCATACAATGTTATCCGCGATGGAATGTTAGCCAGTTGAGCCATAATATCGAAGACGTGCGGAGTGTTTGAGCTTTCCGGTTTATCTCTTCCAATCGGGCGATTGAAACGAGACTGCTTCGGATTCTGAACCTCTTGGGGCCTCTTTTCTTTCTGCTTATCAACCAGCTGTCGTCGAGCTTCTTCAACCGGTCTAGGAGTCGTAATCACCCCCAGCTCTGTGAGAGTTTTGGCTGGTCCCCGTTTAGTCACCCCCTGCTCAGCTAACTGATCACTAGGTGATGGATAGTTGAAGTGATATTCGTTTCCGCTCCTAGTGGCAAAAACTTCTTGTTCTTCTTCGGAGAGCGGGAAGGTAGGAGCTTCATTACCATCCTCTTCGAAGATTGCGGAGGTAGCATTGCAGGACTTTCCTTTACCCTTTTTGGTCGAGGAAGTCGTCCACTAATCGTCTGCAATAAGATCAGGATGGACCCGGAGGATTTCGCCATTTGGGGCTGTGTGTGGCACAAGTCCTTTTTGGCACTGTCCATGTGGGTCGTCGTTCACCATCTTCATTCCTACTTTGGTGATGCGCTCTGGTTTGAACCATGCTGTGGGCACCGATCCAAAGCTGATTAAAACCGCATTTGCTCCAACATTCTTGGACGGCTTCGGGGTTGTGACGCCTACATCAATTAACGCCTGGATCTTATCCTTGAGATGATAGAATGACTTTGTAGGGTGATAGACCACTCTATGGTATGCGCAATACATTGGATCCGTCACTTTGCTAGCCCCTTCTTGATCCACGATCGTTGGCAGCTGGATTTTGTTATTCTCCAACAGGTACTTAAAGATGCCGGGAACTTCGTCATCTTTGAAAGAGTACACTTTAGGAAATCTTGGCTCTGAAGACTTCTGCTTCTGAGGCCGTTGTTGCCATTGCCCCCGAGATTGTTGTAGTGCTTGTTGCTGCGGCTGTTACTGAGGTTGCAATTGGAAAGTTTGATTAGCATCAACTGCATTAGCATGTGCCTTACCTTTCCCTCGTGGGACGAAATTCTGTTGCGGAGCATTCGTCGCCTGTGGACCTCTTTCCGCCTTCTTCCTTCTGAGGAATCGCTCGGCTTGCTCTCCTCGGACCTTCAAATCCTTCCATGTCTTGGATGGTGCTGTCCCCATTGCTTCCAACATGTCCAACGTGAGGTTGTTGTGGCAAGTCTGGAGAATGAATTCCTCGGTGATCGGGTCCCGACAATTCATCGCCTTGTTCCGGAACCTTTTGACGAAGGTGTCAACCAATTCCCCGTCTTTCTGTTTCTCATCAAGCAACGACCCGATGGATATCTCGGTGTCGTCGTCGAAGAAGTTAGAGAGGAATTTAGTCTTCATGTCGTCCCAGCTATTCACGCTTCCTGGCTTGAGGCGACGATACCAATTGAAAGCGGCTCCACGAAGAGTGCCAACGAATGACTGTACCATCAGAAGCTCATTACCAGAGATAACCCCCAGGTGTGATTTAAAGTAAATCAAATGCTGAGTGGGTGAACCCATCACATTAAATGGTGTGAAGTTAATTAGATTGAACTTCGTCGGATATGGGATCGATTCACATTCTCTTGGGTATGGACAAGGAATGCCTGTTTTCTTCATCTCTTGAGCGGAAATCAATGTATTGATTTTGCTCTCGAGGTTTTTAAGCTTCAAGCTTTCACTTGTGTTTTCGCTAGCATTCTCGTTACCACCCCCTGCATTGACGGGAGGATTATTGGCATTATGAGCTTCATTCGCATTTGTGTCCTCATCTTCCAGATTAACCTGGTTACGATGACTTGGCTCGCCTTGCTGGTTCGTCAATGCTTGGATTTGTTGATCATGCATTTCTCTCATGTTCTGCATGGCCATCTGCATTTCGAACCTGAAGCTCTCCTATTGTTTAGTCATGGCCTCTTCGAGCATCTTGGCCACTTTTTTCGCACTTATCTTAAGTGCCTCGTGGGGTTGTCCCCCGCTGGATACCGTATTATCTGATGCGACCGCGGAGCCGGCATCAGATTCTTCATCTTCTGAAGGTAGTCTTGTCCGAACCCTACTATAAGCTGCTCGTTTGATGGTTCCGGACTGCAGACGGGTTATACGCCAGGGTACTTTCAGAATCGACTCGAGATTATCCCGTGCCGATGTCCCTTTGCTGGTCATATTGGTGGTAACCCTCGGAAATTCCCCATCTTCAACCACCGTTCTTCTTCGTCGGAAACGCCTCGACCTTGGTTTTGGCGTTTCGGTACTGAGCCTTTCGAAGACCAAAATTCTCTCGGGGACTGTATTGGTGCAGTTGCACTCCGACAATACTGCCCGAATGAGTTTGGAACAGGGGCATTGAGTTTCTAATTCTCGAGGACTCATTTTCTTGGTTTTCCTTGTACCACCCACATGATAGTACAACTCGTCGGTTTGAAGATCGAAGTAACCTATCGTGTGTTGGCACGATCTCTCAGGTATAACGTTATCGTCATCAGACGACAATGTTTCCTTCTGAGGGCGAACTGCCTTCTTTGGGCTTTCAAAAGTTACGCGCCTCGAAACATGCCTTTGTGGGCGTGAGTTCTCGGCGGGCTCCTGGACTTCAATGCGCAAATTGGTGCGCTTAGCTGTCCTGATCTCTTTGTCATGTTGAGGGTCGCGGCGACCCCCAGCATGTTGAGTCATTTGGGGCTTCCTCATCGGGCCTAAACGTTCTTGAACTGGAGCTTTGCTTCTTTCATCGGGAATTGGACCGAGGCGCTCCAAAACTGGCTTCTTTCTTCGGGATGATTCTGCGTGATCTCCCGGAGTAGCCATGGGTCTTTCTTCGGGATGATTCTGCGTGATCTCCCGGAGTAGCCATGGGAATCATCGGCGATTTAGAGTGTTTCGTCGGAGGTTGAACTTTTGCTGGAGGCTACAATGGTTGCTTTTTAGCCTGAATCACCACGTCAGACTTCGGTCTCCAGACTTAGCGGGTTGGTGGCGGCTTCTTCGCCACCTCCTTCTGCAATCTCCTGCAGGCTTCCTGGACTTGAGCCCGTGCTTGCGCTGACAGTGCGCGGCGATTGTGAATGCGCTCTTCGAGTGT
The DNA here is from genome assembly GCF_001876935.1 of Asparagus officinalis. Lineage (NCBI taxonomy): Eukaryota > Viridiplantae > Streptophyta > Magnoliopsida > Asparagales > Asparagaceae > Asparagus > Asparagus officinalis. The sequence continues at coordinate 57,366,089 of NC_033799.1, read as the reverse complement.
CGAACGATTCCGTTTGACATGGACCCATTCGTTCGTTGGCGGCTTAGAAGAGCTGCCATTCATCAGTGGTTGAGACTGTTTGCCTCTCCTACTCTTCAGATCCGCGTTATAGCGGATTCCGTCCGTGGACTCCATTGCCTTAGCGAGTTGCCGCGCTAGGCGTTGACGTCACCTCTGGCGGGCTCTCTTCGAGAGAGTCACAACGCCCTCAACGGTGGAGGCATCGGCGAGAACAGGGTTGACCTGGTTGGAGGTCGGTGGAACTTCACCCGATGCGACTTTGGCATCAGTTGGGGTGAGAGCTTCGTTGGTGTTCTGTACTTCTTCATACCAACGAACTTTTCTCCTGGAGGAGAACTTCTAGGACATGCGGGGGGAGGTGGATCCGGACGAGGATGACAGATACTCCTCGAACTTTTGCTGGTCAAATTCATACTCGCCCCCCTCCTCGACCGGGATCGAGATCCGCGGCTACGACGCGACGATCTCGGCAGCGAGATCGGTGGCTCCCACTGTGGTCGCCAGATTGTTCGCGGGAAAAATTGCGTTCTTTGATTCCATTGATTCCTTTGTTAACAGTTTATCGGTTACCAAGATCTGGTCTTATTATAAGATCCGGTTACAATAAAATCAGAAGAAAATGAAAATTACAACTTTCCTTATTTGTGGAACGAATCGCGAGATCCTGTTTTGCGGTCTCTCACTTTTGTGGGTTCTTCACCTGCGCCGGGGTTAATCCGTGGACCACCGCGCGATCTAGATCCGGTCGGATCTACACGGTATAACGGGTGTTATCTCACAAAGGAAATAACAGTTGGGGGGTACTATTTCACCAAGGAAATAATAGCCTTCTCGGGATCAAAAACCAAGTTTTGATCCGGAGTATTACCGTGTAGATCTCAGATCTGATCTCTCTCTCTCTCGAACTCCTGCCTTTTCTGACGTGGATGCTCGCCAAGAACCAGATCTGATGATGTCCAAGTCTTCAAAGCTTCAAAACTCCAAGATTCAGTTCTCAATCCGGCAGAGTTTCGGCTCCAAAAGTTCCCCAGGTGTTTGTCGTGGTGTCCGTTTTCCGGTTTTGCGGTTTATCTGAGCTTCGTCGTTGATCTGAGCTCTGATTTGGCAGTCCGGATCCTGATTTGGCAGTAAATCCGCTTCGGCGTTCGAGTTCGAATCCGTTCCACAGTTGGATGACTCGTTGACTCACCGAACCGTTAGCTTGATTCCGCACGCGAGTGGATTTATTTCGTTGTTTGTGTGCGGTTCGTTAACCTCGTCGCCTCATTAATCTGCTTCGTCGTGAGTCACTTAGCTTCGGTGTGGTGGACTAACGATCATGTTTAGATATGTCACCAGATGGTTCGTTGATTTGTCGAATCACCGTGTCGAGCTGTGTTAAGGGACCTATAGGCAGTTTTATACGCCTACACTTAAATGTTCAATCGACTCCTGATACTTGGTCAAGGCAATGTCAGTGATCAACTAACGTAGAGTACGATGATCCCCTTGATACACGAGATCGGGGATGTCCTCCAAGCAATCCACACTAAATTGAGGAGCCTCTCTAATCAAAGGACTATCGTCAAAGAAGCATAGGTGGTGCCACTTTGACCAGACACTTCTCTGTCTGAGAAGGCCACAGATGGGAAATTGACTATGAAGAAATTGTATTTTTAGAACACAGTTAAAAGAATATTTCTAAGGCAAAACAATGAGTCAAACTCATCCTCTTGATCCACGAGATAGGGTCACTACCTTGTGATTGGCGAGACGATTTTAGTTGTTTAGTACATAAGAGGCAACGTACATTATTGTGTGAACAACACGACAATATACCCCGCCTTACAAAATACAAGACAGCGTAAAATCACCCCTTTTTCCTGGAGACATATTTTGACCAAGCAAAACACATCTTTTGAATTGACAAAAGTTTAAACAACTCACCTCCATATGAAGAAACGATGGGATCCTCTCTCTCAACCAGTTGAGAGGCTGATCTATCCTGGGGAATGTGCAATCTCTTAGGAGACATGGTGAAAAGAGATGATTTGACCTAAAAATCAAGAAAATGTTAAGGGTTTGGGTGAAATTTCAAAAAGGATCAAACTAACCTAATGAAGGCCCTAGAGGGGGGTGAATAGGGTTTATGGACAAATAATATGCAATTAAAAGATATTCCAACAAACCACACACAAATTGAATAGGGTTTATGGACAAATAATATGCAATTAAAAGATATTCCAACAAACCACACACAAATATGAAATACAATGACAATAAAAGAGAGTAAGGATAGAGATAGTTAGCCAATTGATGACACGTGGTATGTTCACGAGGTTCGGTCCACTGACCTACGTCCCCACTCCCCACTCACGAGGAGAAATCTACTACGCACCCGGTTTAGAAACCGGAACTTCTTCTACATAATGATCTCCACTGAGATATCATAACCACACAGTAGATCTCTACGAGATCAAGCTCACAACAGTAGTAAATCGAAGAAAATCTATCTCTTTACAGTAACCCTATGGCAAGAGAGATTGCAATTAAAGCTTGGGATGTGGACATTGAAATAGTGAAAGCAAATGAAAGTTGAAACTCTTTGAAAACTATAAACTCAAACACAAGAGATTTGTAATAAAAGCTTGGGTCTTGAAGTAGTTGGGGTTGTTGGGTATTTATAGGAAGGGAAGACAACAGCCAAAACCCCAAAGAATCAGCAAAAATCCCCCAAAAACCGAGAAATAGATTCTGTAAAAAACTAGCCATTAGACTGCTTATCAGTCAACTAACGGGAAGCATCAGTTGACTGATGAGCTGAATCTTGTATTCAAATACCAGCTCATCAGTCGACTGACGATCATTTTTCAGTCAACTAACAACTCGTCAGTCGACTGGTTAGTCGACCAAAATAGAACAAAAACTTTTAATGATTGTAGACAGTTTCATCAGTCAATACATCAGTCGACTGATGTCATCAGTCGACTGGTCAGTCGACTAATAACAGGTTATCAGCCTGAATCGATTTTAAAATTGAGTTTTAAGGCTCTGTTAAAAATAGTAAATAAACTCCAAAAAATATAAAACTTTGGGAATAGTTTATAAACATTTTGATAAAATTGTTTGAAAATGAATTTTGCAAAAAGGTCCTCGTATGTGTGAAAATCATCATTTTAGCAAAAGTACCAAAATACGAGTTTTGAAAGTGTGCAAGTGTGATATCCCATGAGCTTCAAGTGTAATCAACAAACTACTTACCTACATTAAGTACTAGAGAGAAAAATGAAATAACAAATATCCCTCACATAGAAATACATGACTTGAGTCTTGATATTTTCTCTTGAGTAGATGAAGCTTCTTATGTTTATGGTGCTCTTGAAAGTATTGCTTCATCACTTTGCCTCCACCTCCTTAGATATTGTCGTTATAGCTTATTTTACATCCAATCATTCATAAAAGGTGCTAATGATATATGATCTACAATATAGCTTAATAAACAATTAGCACCAATAATGGTGTTTGTAAATCATCATCAAAACAAAGGATCTAACGATCTCCCCCTTTTTTGATGATGACAAACAACCATTATGCAAGAGCAAGTAAAAATAGATTATTTAGCTTATAAATAGTTGCTCCCCCTATCTATAAGGCTCACCCTTACTATGTGCACAAATGAGGAGATTTCTCTCCCCCTTTCTCACCATCAAAAATAGGGTAAAATAAAGACAATATGCATGCTAAAAAAAACCCCACACAAATGCACCTCAAGTGTTGGCCTACTCGTATCTCCCTCAAGTATTAGGAATTACGACCTATCTCTAGGCATTACCACCTACCACACTCCTCTTGGGACGATCCCGGTCTCTCACCTCTACACTCCTCTTGGTACCCGTGTGTGCTTAAGCATGGCTTGACATTTTAGGATCAAGAAAAAAATATGACAATGGTAGAGCAAAGAATAAAAAAATAGACAAAAAGATATATTTTTTAAAGGATGCACATGCCTAATTCATTTCTAATACGGCAAAAATCAACTTCACAAAGGGGTTTGGTAAAGATATCCGCTAATTGAGATTTGGTGTCAATATAAACAAGGTAAATATCTTTCCGTTCAACATGATCACGCAAGAAGTGATGTCGTACATCTATATGTTTAGTTCGAGAATACAAAACAGAATTTTTTGAGATATTGATAGCACTAGTATTATCACAAAAAAAAATTGTATCATGAAAGTGTAAATCAAAATCAACCAAATTTTGTTTTATCCACAAAAGTTGTGCACAACATAAGTCGGCGGCAATGTATTTTGCTTCCGTAGTAGACAAATCAACACAATTTTGTTTCTTGGATACCCAAGATACAAGTGAGTTACCCAAAAATTGATAAGTACCACTCGTACTTTTGCGGTCCACCCTATAACCGGTAAAGTCGGCATCACAATAACTACAAATATTAAAAGATGTATTTTTAGGATAAAACAAACTAAGTTCTAAGGTGCCATTAATATATTTAATAATTCTTTTAACCGCAACCAAATGAGATTTTTTTGGAGAAGCTTGAAAACGTTCACATGCACAAACACTAAACATGATGTCCGGCCTACTAGCGGTGAGATAAAGAAGACTACCTATCATACCTCGATATAGGTTTTGGTCTACCTTTTTACCACTTTTATCCGCATCTAACTTGATGGTGGTGCTCATTAGAGTTAGGTCGTGTTTTGAACTTTCCATCCCGGATTTTTTTTACTAACTCCCTAGCATATTTTCTTTGTGATACGAAGATGCTATCATTGGATTGTTTAACTTGGAGGCCGAGAAAGAAGATAAGCTCTCCCATCATACTCATCTCAAATTGATCCTGTATTACTTTAGAAAAATCCTTGCATAAAGATTCATTAGTGGCACCAAAAATAATATCATCCACATAAATTTATTACTTTAGAAAAATCCTTGCATAAAGATTCATTAGTGGCACCAAAAATAATATCATCCACATAAATTTGAACTAAAATAAAATCATTTTTCTAAAGATTCATTAGTGGCACCAAAAATAATATCATCCACATAAATTTGAACTAAAATAAAATCATTTTTCTATTTTCTAACAAAAAGAGTATTATCAATTGTTCCTTTTGAAAAACTATTTTTAATAAGAAAACTTGAGAAGCGAGCATACTAAGCTCTGAGAGCTTGTTTTAACCCATATAAAGATTTTTGAACCCGGTATACATGATTTGGAAAAGATGAATCAATAAAACCGGGGGGTTGCTCAACATAAATATCTTCTTCAATAAAACCATTTAGGAAAGCACATTTAACATCCATTTTAAATAATTTAAAATTTTTGAAACTTACAAAGGCCAAAAACGTTCTAATAGATTCCAATCTTACAGCCGGTGCAAAAGTTTCATCATAGTCTATGCCCTCCTCTTGATTGTGTCCTTGGGCAACTAAACGAGCTTTGTTTCTAGTTATTATGCCAAACTCATCGAGCTTATTTCTAGAAACCCATTTAGTTCTAATAATAGAAGTATTATTTGGTCTAAGAACTAATTTCCAAACATTGTTTCTTTGAAAGTTATTCAACTCTTCATGCATAGCTAAAACCCAAAACTCATCTTTTAAAGCATCATCAATACATTTAGGTTCTATTTAGGATAAAAAGGCTACAATACCACATTCACTCATTGCTTTTGAATGAGTCAAAACACCTTTGGATGGACTCCCTATAATTTGGTCTTTAGGGTGATTCAGTGCAAACGTCCAAGCCTTGGGGAGTTCTTCTTGAGATTGTTCATTTATGTTCTTCCCATCAATTGGTGCGTTCGTTGAGGACTTATCATTTAGTTACAAGAGCTCCATTCCTTCCTCAATCTTATCATCATCCCTGGGCAAATTTTCTTACAAACCAATATTAGATTCATCAAAAGTAACGTTTATAGACTCTTCAACAACGAGTGCTCGCTTGTTGAAAACTCTATAAGCCTTGCTTCTAGGAGCATATCCCAAAAATATTCTAACATTAATTTTTTGAATCAAATTTATCATGATGGTCTTTAGTATTTAAAATAAAATATTTACAACCAAAGATACGAAAATATCCAATATGTGCAGTTTTGCCAAAAAGAGTTCATAAGGAGTTTTCTTAAAAGAAGGTCTAATCAAAATACGATTTAAAATGTGGCAAGTCGTATTAATGGCTTCCCCCAAAAATATTTTGGCAAATCATAAGAGTTTATCATTGTGCATGCTATCTCTTGTATGGTTCTAGTTTTCTGTTGAAGAACACTATTTTGTTAGGATGTTCTAAGAGAGGAAAACACATGTGTTATACCACGATGAGCACAAAAATCATTAAAGAATTTGTTTGAAATTCTCCACCATGATCACTTCTAATTTTAACAACATTTAAATCTTTTTTATTTTCAATTCTTTTTACAAAATGAGAAAACTCTTTAAAACATTTATCTTTATTAGCAAGAAAAATTACCCATGTAAATCGAGAGAAACCATCAACAATAACAAAAGCATAGTGTTTGCCTCCTAGAGAGGCAGCACACACGGGTCCAAAGAGATCAAGATGCAATAATTGTAAAGGTTTAGAAGTGGATACCTCATTTTTGGATTTGAAGGAAGTTTTAGTTTGTTTACCCTTGGCACATTCCTCACAAGTAGAATCCTTAATATAAGCTTAGTTTGTTTACCCTTGGCACATTCCTCACAAGTAGAATCCTTAATATAAGATAGATTTGGTAACCCTCTTACTAAATTCTTCTATCCTTAATATAAGATAGATTTGGTAACCCTCTTACTAAATTCTTCTTGGATAGCTTAGATATAAGCTTTATGTTTGCATGTCCAAGTCTCTTGTGCCAAATCCAAGGATCCCCATCTACCACGACAAAACACTTTACATCTTGATCTATTAGCTCATTCATCTCAAAAATATAAACATTAGATCTTCTAAAAGCAACAAAAATAATTTTATCATTCATACTAACAATACATTTATCCGGTTTAAAAGAAATGTCAAAGCCTTTGTCACATAATTGACTAATGCTAGGGAGATTGTGATTTAGTCCTTTAACAAAATAAACATCCTCAATTATGGGAGAAGGTACATTACCAATATTATTAATACCTACAATTTTACATTTCTCACCACCACCAAAAGAGACATTGCCTTTTTCAATCCTTGATAAGGTTGCAAATAATTCCTTGTTGCCTGTCATGTGATATGAGCAACCACTATCAAGGTACCACAACTCCTTACGTCTTGTGCGAGATGTTCCCTATATATGAAGAAGTTGTAGAACCTTTAGGTACCCAAATTTTGGGTCCTTGAATGTTAGTATTTTTGGTACCCTTAGGTACCCATATTAACTCATAATGATCAATGTTATTTTTTATCCTACAATGAGTAGAGATATGACCATATTTCATGCAATATGTGCACAAAAACATTTTCTTGTATGTAGGAGCATGAGATTGATACCACTTTCTATTAACATGATGATGACTAGAGTAAGCATGATCAGATTTAATTTTATTATTATCAATTTCTAATCTCTCAACTTTAGATCTTAGTTGTTTGTTTTCAAAGTCTAGATCTCCTATCATTTCATCTTTTAAAGCAAGAGAAGATTGTAGTTGCTCATACTTAGAATCACAAGAAACATGTAATTTTTGAATGAAGAATATTCTTATGCTAATTTTTTAAATTCAAAATTTAATTCTTCTAAAGCCGCTTCTAATTCACATTGCATATAAAGAGATTCACTTTCAGTTTCGGATTGTACCTCATCTTCATGAGCCATGAAACAAATGTTCCGGTCATGAAGAGCAATCTTGGCGCCCTCATCATCACTATCTGAATCGCTTGGTTCGGACTCATCCTAACCGACATACATAGCCTTCTTCTTTTTGTATTTCAAATACTTCTCCTTGAGCTTGGGACAATCCTTGGCTAAGTGTCCTGGTTCATTGCATTCGAAGCATTTACCTATACGGGAAGGAAATTTGTTATTAGACCGATTCTTAAAATTTTTATTCATTTTGATTAATTTTGATATTCTTCTAGAGAGGTGTGCTACTTCTCTAGAGACATCATCTTCACTATCCAAGGAGGATGAATTGTCAATTGCTCCCTTGAGAGCTATGGACTTTGATCATCATCTTCACTATCCGAGGAGGATGAATTGTCAATTGCTCCCTTGAGAGCTATGGACTTTGATTTTTGGGGTGGATCCTCAGTTGCTTTTGGGATTGCCTTTTCCTTCTCTTTGATCTTCTTCTCATGGATCTTGAGCTTTCCAATAAGTCTGTCAAGAGTGAGAGTAGATAGATCATGTGCTTCTTCGATGGCCGTAGGTTTAGGTTTCCAAGCCGGCGTCAAAGAGCAAAGAATTTATTAATTCATCTCTTGATTCTCCAAAACCTTGTCAAGACCATGTAATTCATTTATGATGTTAGTAAACCGAGAAAACATAAAATCGATAGATTCATTTGGAAGCATTTTAAAAAGCTCATAATCATGCATAAGTCCACTAATCTTAGACTCCTTCACTTGGGGGGTTCCCTCATGGGTGATTCATAACTTCTTCTAAATTTCATGTGCGGTTGCACATGTAGAAACTCTCTTATATTCATTGGGGGTAAAACCATAAATTAGTGCATTCATGGCCTTAATATTAAGGTTAGCTAATTTTCTCTCATCCTCGGTCATTTCACTACTAAGTTTCTTGACATATTTTTTCTCCACAATGTCTAGGATATCAAGGTCAATGCATTGTAAATAAATTCTCATCCTAGCTTTCCAATAGGTAAAGTTGCTACAGGTGAAAAGGGGTGGCCTAGTGGTGGATTGTCCTTTTAGTATATGCATATTCATTGAAGCCTCAATTTAGATATTTTCTCTAAGGGGTTTAAGCCTAACAAACAGTAGAGACCTTGCTCTAATACTAATTGAAAAGCCTTAGAGGGGGGGTGAATAGGGTTTATGGACAAATAATATGCATTTAAAAGATATTCCAACAAACCACACACAAATATGAAATATAATGACAATAAAAGAGAGTAAGAATAGAGATAATTAGCCAATTGATGACACGCGGGATGTTCACGCGGTTCGGTCCACTGACCTACATCCCCGCTCCCCACTCACGAGGAGAAATCCACTACACACCAGGTTTGGAAGCCGAAACTTCTTCTACACAACGATCTCCACCGAGATCTCACAACCACATAGTAGATCTCCACGAGATCAAGGTCACAACAGTAGTAAATCGAAGAAAAGATCACGAGTATAAACTGCATCTCCTTGAACCTCCAACGGGTACAAGAGGTTAAACTAATTTCTGAAAACTCTAAGGAGTTCACGAGTATAAACTGATTCTCCATGCTCCAACACCTTAAGAGCTTAAATTGTGTAGACTCTAGTTAATATATGAGTATAAACTGTATTCACGCCACAACGAAGGTCAACACAGATCAACACATCAACAATTTTGCTGAAATAAGGCTCAGGATAATTCTCAGTTCAATGTCGATTCAATGACGCAAGCTAATTCAGAAATCAAGACATTGGTTTTCAGTTCAAGTTTTTGACAACGGTCAGACAATAAATACAGTACCAGAAGAATTTTAGCTATTCGATAAATTACTGAATAGACTGAAAGCAGAAGTAGTCAACGAATTGAAGGCTGGGCATATCATATCCAAAGTATTCCAGCCTCCTGTATAAAAGAATGAGATTGAAACACTTTGGAGGGGGTATCTGTAGGCGTTAAAAATTGCTTATAGGTTCCGCATACAGCTCGAGATGAAGATGACGATAAAAATAATCATCTGAGTCAAAGAGGATCATCCAATACTAAAGACTAACTAAGGAATGTACAAAAATACAAAACGATAGAAACAAGAGGGCATCACACAATTTCCAAGACAAAGAAGTTGTCTAGGAAACTATGAGAAAGCACATGCTTTCTAAGACAAGTGTTTGGTGGGAAAATTTGTAATAAAAAAATGAAAGAATTAAATTTGATTTATTTTTTCTAACTGCTTAGAAAAAGAATGTTTATATCTCTCTCAATCTCGATTACAATTGGAATTCCCAATTACAAAAGAGAAGAGAATTCATGTAAATTCTCCCTTTTGCTTAAGTCTGGGTTCTTCACAATGGCGATGAGATGCTTCCCTCGAATGCTCGCGCCGAGTTTGCTTCTCGTTGATGATCCGAACGTCTTGAACTCGTAGAACACGGTTGAATCCTCTTGATTGATGTCGAGGATAACTTGCGTGGCAAGTTTGAAAATAACTCTTGACGAGTTTATGAACTCAGAGTGAGTTTTAAACTCTGTGAAAAGAGTTGTTTGAACCGAAAATTCGGTTAATAGCTAAGTACCAAGCTCCAAGACCTTTGTTGTCGAAGGACGCTCCAAGATGATCTGCTCAAGAGATTGTCGATCTCTCCTTTTGTGATCCTTTTTATGCAAAAAGCCAATCCTAAACTCAATTGAGTTTCTAGTATTTATAGGGGATTAAGGGGTGTAACTTCCCACTTAATCCGCTCCTTAATGGGGGCTTAATTGCCCCATTAATCGGGTGTAACAGCCCCTTAAACCTCTTCCCAAATCGTGGGGAAAATTATTTTGAAACGGTTTAGTTCATGCTTTGAACAAGTCAAACACCAGTCTGGGTGTTCTGATAATGAACTCTGCGTTCTGGACTTAGAACGCAGAGTTGAGGACTGTGTTTAGGCTGAAACGCAGTGGTCGCACTGCTTTTTGAACGGGGAACGTAATAGTGAGCCATGCATTTTGAGTCTGGAACACGACCATGAACCCTGCGTTATGAATCTGGAATGCGGGCATGAGCCTTGTGTTTTGTTTCTAGAACGCGAGAATAACCTCTGTGTTTTGAATCTGGAATGCGGGCATGACCTCTGCGTTTTGAATCTAGAACGCGGCCACAAACCCTGTGTTTTGACTGTGGAACGTGCGTATGAGCCCTGCATTTTGACTTTGGAATGTAGAGGCGAGCCTCAGGCAAGCTTGGCGAGCTTCAGGCTAAGTCCAATGTTCAGGCAAAGCCAGTCTTGTAGACGGATTTCAGAACATAACTTGCTGTAAAGAACAGTTCATAACTTTCAAACCGTAAGTCGGAATCGGATACATTATATATGAAAATTGATTATCTCAACGAGACGGACCCAACCAAACCAATCCCATAGGGTTTAGTTTGCTTCTTTCTGTTGCACTAAATTCCTTACGGTTTTAGAGATATCTGTATTTTTATTTGAATAGACCATCAATTTGTAGTCTCTTTTGCTAGAGCATTGCAAAGATTGTCATCTTGTAATCTTCCTCTTGGCTCTTTGAAAATATGAGAGTCATTAAATTGTAACTCCCAATATTAATTATGAAGGCCGTTGATTAGAGCTTTCATCAGTTGTGAAAGTCGTCAGATTGTAACATTCATCGATCTACGTGAAAGTTTTCAAATTGTAACCTTCTAAAAGTCATCAAATTATAACTTCCATTATTGGTGTTTGATGGGGATAAGCTATCTGCAGTAATTTTAGATAGCCTACAGAACCCCCTCCAAAGTTTTCGAAAGTTCGCGGTTGACTGGGACGAATTTTTGAAATACTTTAGATCTCAACTCTGATCTTATCATAAAGGAGTTGTTCTCTGCACCCACTTCACAAGCATCTTGGTTGAAGAGATTTGCCACGCAAGACCTATGTGAGGATGAGCTTCAAAGAGAAACTATAGCGACGGTACAAGCTACTCATGAGCAGAAGCTCTCAAACGTCACGTTATGGCTCACATCCATTCAGCTGATAGGCTCACGCAAACATTCATAGGATTTTTGGCAAACGCTCAGCTATCAATAGATTTTGGGTGCCTTTACCGACTACTATTTAAGTTAGGTTAGCATGTGAATTGTCTAAATTCGTTCCACATGTAATGTTGTGCTAAAAGAATAAACTCTCTTATACTTAGCGCTATGATTTTGAATATATAGACTTTGTCGTTTTTATGGGAAAAGACTAACTGGCAACATATGTTAGGCGTAGGCTTATCTCTAATTAGGGATTGAGATAAAGTCCCCCAGAGATGGATTCCGGTATCCTTTTCACAGCGAAAGACTTTAACAGAACTGGGGGTGGTTACACTCCCCCCACACCAGTTCAAAAGGCCCAACAAAAGTCAGCTAATAAGCAAAAAGAAAAAGAGCCTCAACTCCAAGAGACTCAAAACCCGAAGCAGTCTCGATTCAATCGTCCGATTGGGAGAGATAAACCAGGAAGTTCAAACGCTCCCTACCGCTTTGATGTCATGGCTCAGCTAGCTAACATCCCAACAAGAATAACCTTATATGAGTTATTGCGCCTCTCCAAGGATACAAGAGAAGCATTGCGAGAAGCTTTAGCCGATTCTGATGCGTTCCTTACTCAAATCAAGCCGGCCCACGAAGAAACGAAATCATCAATTCAACTTTACAATTTATCAGCCAAACAGTTTCCTCATATCACATTCACCAAGGATGACATGCAAGTGAGGAACTCAAAGCATGATAGGCCCTTATACTTCACTGGATACATTGGCTCCAGCGTAGTTAACCGAGTCCAAGTCGACCCGGGTTCCGCTGTTAGCATCATGCCACTCCGATTGATGAACAATCTCGGAATCCCGGCAAGCAAACTAGCTTCCACAGGTACCGTTATATACGGGTTCAATACCAGTGGATCTAGACCTTTGGGTAAAATCCGGATTAAATGCCAACTTGGAGATCTAAAATCCGAAGTTACGTGTTACGTAATCGATGCAGAAACCTCCTATAATTTACTATTGGGTCGGTCATGGATCCATGGTAATCTTATAGTTCCCTCTACTCTTCATCAGTGTCTAAAATACATAGATGCAAATGGTGAGGTCAAGACGGTGGTCGCAGATAAGCAACCGTTTAAAGGATTAGAGAACTACTTTACCGATTCCCTCCTTTACGGCGTTGAATCTGATACTGAATCATCGGCTCAAGGCGCGGAAAGCGGGGGAGAAGCTGACCTAAAGGCAGGATTTGATTACAATGGTGGTTTTGTACTAAATGACATTGTACCCTTTGTAATCGGTCTTGACGATGACGAATCGTCAGACGGTAGTTGTAACTGGCAGCTTGCCGAAGAAGTAATAAATGATGATTTAGAGTACTTACCGTGTTTGACTAATGTCGTGCAGGAGTTGTACGATAATGCCAACATACATATGCCGCTTCAGTCATCTTGCTTCACGAAAAAACGCTTCCAAGACTCGTTTGGAACAACCTTTGTCATTCCTGCTAAAGCAGGAGGTGAAAAAGAGTTGGTGTTCGGCAAAGGGGAAATATCCCCACCATCATATCTCTCTCCAGATGAAGATAAAAATGAAGAGAGATCTGGCCTTCATTCATCTAGATATAGTCATCAAGCGCGTGATTACATGGAAAAATGGGGATATAATTTTGCGCTTGAAGAAGGTCTCTGTTTTGGTCGAGGCCCACGAGTTCCACCTCGTATGGCCTATGTACCAGAAGGAAAATCTTATAACTATTATAGTCATAAAAGGGGTCTGGGTTATGATTCTGACGACGAGTGTTGTTGGCAAATCGTAGATCACTTAACAAATCAAGAGGGATATTCATTCGACTCGTTCAGTTGGGATTCAGATGTCAGCCTGGGAGACATATTCAAAAGTCTGATGTCGAACATGACCACAATCGACTCTTCCACTATACAAGAAGATGACCAACTACCGGCTTGGGAAGATCCCTGGGTTCATCATCTAAATATACAGTATGGAGATCGATTCGAGCAAAGAGAACCTCCAACCAAAGACAAAGTGGTCCAGATAAATATGGGTGATGAGACGAATCCAAAGCCAATATTTGTAAGTGATAGTCTTCCACCAGAGGAAAAAGAGGACTTAATTTCCCTCGTTAGAGAATTCATAGACGTTTTTGCTTGGAATTACGAAGATATGCCAGGACTTGATCTGAATGTAGCAGCCCACCGCCTTAATATCATACCGGATGCAAAACCTGTTAAGCAGCAGCAAAGACGGTTCTGCCCACAAATCATGGAAGCGATTGAAGAAGAGGTCAAAAAATTAATCGATTCTGGTTTCATCTGAGAAGAACAACATCCGGATTGGCTCGCGAATATCGTTCTGGTCCTCAAGAAGAACGGGAAGATAAGGATATGCATTGACTTCAGAGACTTGAATAATCCGTGTCCGAAAGATGATTTCCCTCTCCCTATCACAGATGTTATTATTGATAACACATGTGGGTTTGAGAGGATGTCCTTTATGGATGGATTCTCGGGTTACAATCAAATCAAGATGTACCCAGAAGATGAAAAACATACCGCATTCAGGAATCCTCTCGGAGTGTTCTGCTACACAGTGATGCCTTTTGGTCTAAAGAACGCGGGCGCCACTTATCAACGGGCCATGTCCAAAATTTTTCAAGAGCATCTCCGTAAAACCGTCGAATGCTATGTCGATGATTTGGTAGTGAAGAGCCGTAATAAAAACGATCACCTCAAAGACCTAAAGACTATGTTCGAGCTCATGCGGACTCACCAGTTAAAGATGAATCCCACCAAGTCTTTCCTTGGAATGTCAAGTGGTAAGTTTCTGGGATTTGTCGTCACTACAACAGGTATCCGCATCGACCCTGATAAAGTTAAGGCAATTAATGAATTACAACCTCCGAGAAATCTCAAGGAGCTCCGAGGATTGCAAGGACGATTAGCCTATATCCGTCGGTTCATCTCGAACCTTTCGGGAAAGTGTCAGCCATTCTCCAAACTCACAAAGAAAGGCGTGTCGTTCGTATGGGATGACACATGTCAAAAGGCATTAGAGAGTATTAAAGAATATCTCTCAAGGTCTCCTGTACTCGTTGCACCGAAATCGGGTAAACCGTTCTTGATTTATATCAAGGCGACGAGCCACTCATTAAGTGCATTACTTGTGCAAGATGACGATAACGGTCGTGAGCAGGCGGTATATTATCTAAGTCGGACCTTGATAGGCACTGAATCCCGATATCCCATGATCAAAAGGGAATGTCTTGCCTTGGTATTCGCGATACAAAAAATGCGACATTACCTAGTAGGATAGACTATTTATGTTATCTCCAAAGTTAACCCAGTCCGAGTATTCATGACACAGCCCGCTTTCATGAACTGGCGCTTGGCAAAATGGGCCTTACTCCTGTCCCAATATGACCTGCACTTTAAACAACAGAAGTCGGTAAAAGGACAAGCCATCTGTGATCTCTTGGCAGCTAACCCAGCTACGGATACGCCCGAGATATACGACGATTTGCCGGATGAAACCCATGAAGTTAACGCAACCTCTTGTCAACAAGTATGGCGTTTATACTTTGATGGTGCTTCTCGAGCGACCAAATGTAGCAAGTGCTCCTGGACTTCTAAGATTTCCTCCGGAGTTGGAGTCGTCTTAGTCTCCCCAGGAAAACATGTGATACCTCGAGCTTACTCACTAACCAGGCCGTGTTCAAACAATGTAGCTGAATATAACGCGTTGCTTATTGGACTCAGCTTTGCTAAAGAGCTGGGGGTTGAGTATCTCGAAGCCTTCGGTGATTCTCAACTAATAGTTAAGCAAGTTCAGGGAGAGTATGAAGTCAGAAATCAAGATTTAATACCATACCACAAGGCAGCTGTTGAGATGGCAGAATCGTTCGAAGGATTCTTCATCGAATACATTCCACGCCTACAAAACACGTACGCAGATGCGCTTGCAGCATTAGCCGTGTCCCTGGCACAGCCGCCCGAAACAGAACAGTCCGTTACAGTGAGAACTCATCAACTCTTCGTGCCAATTCACGATGAAGATTACAAGGAAGAGGATATTCAAGAGGTATATTCAACTCAACTCGAGCTGGAACCCCGAGATTGGCGTTTCCCTATCATCGATTATGTCCTACATGGAATCCTACCGGAAGATATAAAAGAGAGGGATTCAATCCGAAGAAGGGCGGCAAGATTTTACTATAACACGGAGAGTCGAACGCTATATCGCAGGGGGTATGATGGTTTACTGCTACGTTGTTTATCGATTAAAGAGGCGAAGGAAGTCCTCAAGGAAGCGCACGAAGGGGTTTGTGGTGCACACCAACCCGGTCCCAAACTTTATAACCGCATCAGAAGAATGGGATACTTCTGGCCTCATATAATGACTGACGCAGTTGCATACGCCCGAAAATGTCATGAGTGTCAGATATCTACCGACATGGTGTCCCAAGACGAATCATACATGACAACGGTCCTCAGTTTGTCAGCAACGCCTTTATCAGGTTTTGCGAGAAGTTTAAAATTCAGGATATCTCGTCAACGGCTTACAATCCCACAGCGAATGGATTGGCTGAAGCTTTCAATAAGACTATCATAAAACTGTTGTCAAAACTCATGAAGACCAATAAGTGAGATTGGGACGACAAGCTCGGCGCGGCTCTGTGGGCCTATCGTACCACAGTGCACATGCCGACGGGAGCAACCCCATACTCTTTAGTGTACGGGTGTGAAGCCGTCCTTCCGTTAGAAATACAAATCCCATCTCTTCGAATCGCTCTCGCAACCCAGATGACGACCGAAGAGCAACATCAGAAACGCCTCGAAGAACTCGAGATGCTTGACGAAAAGCGCTTAGAAGCTCAGCAACATATTGAGTTCTACCAAGCCAGAATATCCCGAGCTTTCGATAAGAAGGTTCGACAACGGAGTTTTAAGGAAGGAGATTTGGTCTTTACTGAAAGACGGCCTATGATCCTTAACTCCAAGAAGAAAGGTAAATTTGAACCCAAATGGGACGGACCATTCGTAGTAGAGACAGTCTATTCGAGTGGCGCATATCGCCTAGTTACCAAGGATGGTGACCGGCTCATGATGCCAATAAATGGCAAATTTCTGAAAAAGTACTACCCTTAGTACATTCAGAATTCATTATTGATGGGATGTTCCTGGAGAATACCATATACGATATTCTTAAGGATAACCCGGAAACAACCAGCTGTTCTCTAAAATAATTCAAACCTTGTTATAGGGAACCCCTGCTGTAATCGTCTAAACAATCTTTTGTGAGATGAGATTTTATTACTTGTTAGAACCAATCTTTCCTCACAAGAAAATTCTTAGTATCCCTCATTATCAGATCAGTTTACAACAGGCCTAAATTCCTTGGGCCAAATCTGACTGCCACTATGATTGATACTCACATTCCTACTCTCAAGTTGCCTTCCCCCTTCGGTAAACGAAGGCCCTCGCTCTACTTGAACGACCAAACCTATAAAAGTCAGGGTCGTCTCAAATATCCCCCTTTTGGTCCAACTATCAAGTCACTCTGGCCAAGATTGGATTTCTCTTCGATAAAACGAAAATACTTCATGTCTGTCTCTTCGGCCAAACCTATAAAAGTTAGGGTTGGAGTTTGAATTTCATCTTGATAAATAAGAAAACTTATTCCCGGATCAGATAACCTAGACTATAAAAGTTAGGATAAACTGAATCCTCCCGATTCTCAGGATAGAGATCCCATTCTTAGTTTCATTTCACAGATTCTTGAAGTGGAGATCCCACTTTTAGTTTCTTCTGCATATCAAGGATAGAATATAAAATTCTGCTTCTTTGGTATCGGGTTCACTTCTCCCTCAAAAGAAGGACTGAAGAAAGAATATAAAATTCATCCTCTTCAGTATCTGGTTCGTTTTTGTCCTATAAAAGGATGCTATATTTTCAACTCCCAAAATACGTACCTCACATGTGTTAGACCCTAGAGGGGGGGTGATTAGGGTCTTATGCTAATCTAATCCGATTAAATGCCAATTAAAAACTAATTAACAAGTTATATTCTTGCAAGATAGATATACAATAGTTATAAGCAAGAATAAGCAATATATACATACAATATGATATATGTAAGGATATATAAACTAACACAAGGGTAAATAATCTAAACAAGATAGTGGATGATATAGATAATGAGCTAATGACAATGGCGATATAAGATATGAACATAAATATGAATGAACGCCAAAGCAAACTCAAACACACGATATGATCACGGAGTTCGGACCTTCCGTCCTACGTCTCCGCTCCCCACTCCCGGGGAGAAATCCACTATCACAACCGGGTTTTCTACGTTCACCCGAACAACGTTTACACCTCACAGTATCGGTTTTCAACGCTCACCGATCAACGTCACTCCTCACACTCGGTTTCTAGCTCACCGAAAACCTCACTACACACTCGGTTTCTAGCTCACCGAAAACCTCACAACCCTCACAATGTAACAAATATAAATTTGTTCTCTACAATAGATGAGAACACAATGAAAGCACAACTCAAGGTTACAATCTCTCACCACCCAACTATACTATGTATGTAAATACTAAAAGCTCAAGTGGGTGTGTGTAACAATGAGATTCAATAAAACTTAACTCAATAAGAACTAGCAATAAAAATTGATATGAAATTCAATAGTAAAAATGCTAGGAAATAGAGTTAAGGAAACTTCTCTATAAACACAAAGAGAGGATGATGAAATGTTGAAGATGAACTCTTCAATAGCTGATTGTAAACTCCTCTTTGTAACAGCAAACCAAAACAAACTTAAACCAAACAAAAACAAGCTTAAACCCTTGTTTAAAACCTTGTTTAAAAACTTCTTTAAAAACTTCTTAGCTTAGTTGAAAAGACATCAGCAATGGGGTATATATACCCACTAGAAATCTCAGCAAAAACCCCCAAAACAAAATGACCAAAAACCCCAGCAAACAGCTCAGAGAAAGAGCCGTTAAAAAGCAACGGCTATATTGTCGGTCGACCGAAAATTCCGTCGGTCGACCGATGAGAGCAAAAACACGAAGAAAACTTTCTGGACTAACGTCGGTCGACCGGAAATTCTGTCGGTCGACCGATTTGAGCTCTCGGTCGACCGGACCGGTCGACCTCTGGTAGAGAGGGGTTTGAGGGTTTATATAGGAAGAAAAAACAACAGGCAAAACCCCAAGTCAAAAGACCAAAAAACCCACAGAATCAGAAAACAGATTTTGTACAAATAGAGCTATTGGACGATTGACGGTCGACCGTGGGAATTTCGTGGTCGACCGCGAGCATCTCAGAGGCAAAAACTAGGCTCAGAAAAACAGCCGGTCGATCGTAGCGGTCGACTGTAAAACTCTCTGGACTTCATCCGGTCGACCGTCACGGTTGACCGCGAGCCATCAAAAAACATTCTGAGTCTCTGGACTAAAGGCGGTCGATCGTGGCGGTCGACCGTAAACTGATATATAAAAAACAGGTTTTGAAAGTTGTTTTCTGATTTTAAAACCCTGTTTAAAAATATCAAATAAATTCCAAAAAATGTAAAACTTTGGGGAATGATTGTAGACATGATAATAAACATGCTACAGGACTGGTTATCAGAAAGGACTTCCCAAATGTAAAATATCATCATTTTGCAAGATAGTCCAAAACACGAAAATGTAAACATGTGAATTTTGACATTTTGGCTAAACCAACTTTTGAAACTTTACAAAATGATTTTATAGACTTGAAGAAAGATGTAAACTATTGTTATGAAGTCTATAAACAATGAATGTAGTATTTTATCAAAATACACATATAATGCACTAAAACATGATTTCATTTAACTAACTAAAATTGAATTGATGAAATCATATCTATGCATATGAGTATGAAACAAAAATATGTTTTCTAATTATATTCAATTGTTTCATAGTAAAACTTGAAAACTATCAAACCAAAACATATATGTATATATATAACTATATATATACAAAAACCAAAACGTGCATGTGTGTATATGATTGAGCTTAAAGTACTAACACACATAATATAAATTCCTAAACTAAATTACCCAAGCAATGATCTTGATCTTCAATAAGCTTGACTTGGTAATCTCGCGGATGAAGCTTGAACTTGGATCTTGAACTTTGAATAGCAAGGCTTCACCGACATTCCGCCAACCTCCTTTGGATATGATCGTTGAAGCTCTATTCCATCCATCCTCCAACTACGTTGTTTGTCTACAAAACATAGAAAACACAAATACTAGACAAACAACATTAGTGGTAAATTGTTTGTTAAACATCATCAAAACAAGAAGGCCAACAATCTCCCCCTTTTTGATGATGACAAACAAATTTACAAAAAGGATATATGCATGAATACAAAGGAATATATAAATTATAATTCACATGCATATATAAAAGGAAATGTATACTCACAATATTTCTCCCCCTTTGACAACATCAAAAAGGGGACAAAAAAATAAAGAGAGCGAAAGCTCCCCCTATCAATAAGCATAGGTGAGTATAACATGATGAAAGATATAGGGATTGCTCCCCCTATCAAAATGCCATATAGAATATGTGAAATGAAGATCATGGCAAACTCCCCTATCAAAATGCCATATAGAATATGTGAAATGAAGATCATGGCAAACATATGTGAGCAAGCATAAAAGATATGCTAACAATCACTCACATTCAAATGAAATGAAGATCATGGCAAACATATGTGAGCAAGCATAAAAGATATGCTAACAATCACTCACATTCAAAAGATAATGAGAACACATATAAATGTATCATTTAAAACAAATGTCTCATATCAAAGAACATAAATATTATGTATAAAATAGATTTGTAAAAGAATACATGAGAATCATGTAAAAAGTTTTCAAAAGAAAACAAATCACTCAAATGAAATCATAAATCAAATTTTAAGTTCAAAAGTAGTGTTTGATCAACAAAGCAAACTTTCTTTGAAAAACTTAATCAAACCATATAAAGAATACATTATAAAGCATGTTTGAAATTTAAATTATCTATTTGTGCTATATAATGAATTCAAAAGAACAAATCAAAATAAGATTTTCATAGCTCAAAAGTAACTCATGAACTATGGATTTGAAAAACTAAAAATCATCTTTGATTTTCAAAAATCAAGAGAGGCAACTATATCTAGCTCTTGAGCTAGTATTAACCCATATAAACATTTTTGCACCCGGTAAACATAATTTGGGAATAAACATCCAATAAACCCGGAGGGTTATATAAACACAAACCTCTCATCAAAATCAAAACTAGGAATTATGAAAACAAAAGAATTTGACCAAAGAAAATTTGTTTTCATAAAAAGTTTCAAAGCATAATTTTTCAAATAACCAAGAAAAAGGGAAAAAATAGGAATACTAAAATTCTTGGTTTAAGATTTAAATTTGTTTTGGTACCCAAGAACTCTTGGTACCAAAAGGTTTAGGGACATGACCCCTATCATTAAAGCTCAAAGCCTTAGGGTTATGAACCCTCTTAGGCACATATGGTGCACTAACATGGTCAAAACAATATTCATTCAAATGACCCTTCCGATTGCAATTTGTGCAATGAAAGAGATCCATTTGTTTTTGTGGCTTTTGTGGTCTTTTAAAATCATTTGGCAAAAGTGAAGTCTTTTTCAAATCATAGCAAAATTTTGCCAAATGGCCAAAACGACCACAAAGATTACATTTAAATACATTAGCATGTTTATGATGTGCATGATAAGCATATGCATGTGTATGTGATGAAGAAGCTACATGAGATGCACAAGGAGCATTAGAATTCTTAAGTTTGTGTGCATCATAACAAAACTTAGCTAAATGACCTTGACGGCCGCAAATAGAACACTTATAAGTTTTGCTATACATGTGTGCATAATGAGTGGATGATTTTGACTTAGCACACATATTCATAAGCTTCTTATGGTTGTTAATGCATATTTTTAAAGTTGAATCTAAAGATGAAATACTATTTTTCATAAGATTCAAATCTTCATTTTTAGGCACATATGCATTTTTAGAAGTAGAACATAAATAATCATTTATAAAGGAAGCAGTATTATTTTGTATGTTCTTTACTTCTAACATGGCATTATCTCTTTCATGAGTTAAACTAGCAACGTTTGAAGTTAAAGAAACATGATCCAATTTTAATTTTTCATTGTTTTCTTTAAGGATCATATTTTCATTAGAAATAGTTTCAAACTTAGAAGTTAAGGACTCATGATCGGATTTCAAAATTTCATGCTTGCTTTGTAAATTAATGAAATCATTTTGCAATTTGTTAAAGGCATGTAATAATTTTTCACTAGCACAAGCAAGTTCATCACTAGATAAATCATTAATCGATTCGAACTCGCAAACCTCACTAGGGCTATCGCCTAGTGCACGTGTGCATGAAGCTCCATATGAACTTGAAGCGGGATCCTCCAAAGCTTGTCGGATCGCCTCCAAGTCTCCTTGATGCGCTTCTATGAATTTCCATAATGTATAAGCGCTATCAAAAGAATCAAGCTTGTTAGACATAAATGAATCAAATGCATTTAATAAAAATTCTAACATAAGCTTGTTCATAATAAACATCTTTTTATCATGTTTGCTCCACTTGGATTTCTCCAACGTGGGCACAATATAAGCACAATCAATGATTTTCCATAAATCGATATTTTTAGATTGAACAAATATTTTGAATCTAAAACACCATTGAGCATAGGGGAAAACATTGAATTTAGGAGCAATACTAGAATCATAGCCTAAACAAGACGCATCATTCATATTCATGATTTGTAAAAAATATGCAAGCAAGATACAAATGCAATCAAAACAAGATTAGCACAAAAATATAACTTGGATCTTTAACTCAAGGCGATTAGACCTTAAATCAAAGAGCACCAAGCTCTGATACCAATTGTTAGACCCTAGAGGGGGGGTGATTAGGGTCTTATGCTAATCTAATCCGATTAAATGCCAATTAAAAATAATTAACAACTATATTCTTGCAAGATAGATATACAAAGAGTTAAGTGCAAGAAATATGCAAGGATATGAAACTAAGGGTGATATAAACATAAACAAGATAAACAAGATAGTGGATAATATGAACTAAGAGCAAATGACAAAGGCGATATAAACAATAGGCATGAATGTAAAAGAACGCCAATGACAAACTCAAACACACGATATGATCAAATAAGAACGCCAATGCAATCACAAACACACGATATGATCACGGAGTTCGGACCTTCCGTCCTACGTCTCCGCTCCCCACTCCCGGGGAGAAATCCACTATCACAACCGGGTTTTCTACGTTCACCCGAACAACGTTTACACCTCACAGTATCGGTTTTCAACGCTCACCGATCAACGTCACTCCTCACAATCGGTTTCCTAGTTCACCGAAAACTTTCACCCCACACTCGGTTTCTAGCTCACCGAAAACCTTACAACACACTCGGTTTCTAGCTCACCGAAAACCTCACAACCCTCACAATGTAACAAATTAAATTGTTCTCTAATATGGATGAGAACACAATAAAAGCCCACACTCAATGTTACAACTCTCACAACCCTAATATATTATGAATGCAAATACAATAAGCTCAAAGTGGGTGTGTGTAACAATGAGAGGCGAAGGAAGTCCTCAAGGAAGCGCACGAAGGGGTTTGTGGTGCACACCAACCCGGTCCCAAACTTTATGACCGCATCAGAAGAATGGGATACTTCTGGCCTCATATAATGACTGACGCAGTTGCATACGCCCGAAAATGTCATGAGTGTCAGATACATGCGAATTATATGCACCAACCGCCGGAGTATTTGCATCCGTCGGTCACATCATGGCCATTTGAAACTTGGGGAATGGACATCGTTGGTCCTATAAATCCCCCGTCGATCAAAGGTGACCGGTTCATCTTAGCAATTACTGACTACTTCTCCAAATGGGCTGAAGCGGTCCCACTCAGAGAAGTTAAAACAAGCAACGTCATCGCATTCATCAAACACCATATTATCTACCGGCATGGTGTCCCAAGACGAATCATACATGACAACGGTCCTCAGTTTGTCAGCAACGCCTTTATCAGGTTTTGCGAGAAGTTTAAAATTCAGGATATCTCGTCAACGGCTTATAATCCCACAGCGAATGGATTGGCTGAAGCTTTCAATAAGACTATCATAAAACTGTTGTCAAAACTCGTGAAGACCAATAAGCGAGATTGGGACGACAAGCTCGGCGCGGCTCTGTGGGCCTATCGTACCACAGTGCGCACGCCGACGGGAGCAACCCCATACTCTTTAGTGTACGGGTGTGAAGCCGTCCTTCCGTTAGAAATACAAATCCCATCTCTTCGAATCGCTCTCGCAACCCAGATGACGACCGAAGAGCAACATCAGAAACGCCTCGAAGAACTCGAGATGCTTGACGAAAAGCGCTTAGAAGCTCAGCAACATATTGAGTTCTACCAAGCCAGAATATCCCGAGCTTTCGATAAGAAGGTTCGACAACGGAGTTTTAAGGAAGGAGATTTGGTCTTAACTGAAAGACGGCCTATGATCCTTAACTCCAAGAAGAAAGGTAAATTTGAACCCAAATGGGACGGACCATTCGTAGTAGAGACAGTCTACTTGAGTGGCGCATATCGCCTAGTTACCAAGGATGGTGACCGGCTCATGATGCCAATAAATGGCAAATTTCTGAAAAAGTACTACCCTTAGTACATTCAGAATTCATTATTGACGGGAAGTTCCTGGAGAATACCATATACGATATTCTTAAGGATAACCCGGAAACAACCAGCTGTTCTCTAAAATAATTCAAACCTGGTTATAGGGAACCCCTGCTGTAATCGTCTAAACAATCTTTTGTGAGATGAGATTTGATTACTTGTTAGAACCAATCTTTCCTCACAAGAAAATTCTTAGTATCCCTCATTATCAGATCAGTTTACAACAGGCCTAAATTCCTTGGGCCAAGTCATGAAGTCTATAAACAATGAATGTAGTATTTTATCAAAATACACATATAATGCACTAAAACATGATTTCATTTAACTAACTAAAATTGAATTGATGAAATCATATCTATGCATATGAGTATGAAACAAAAATATGTTTTCTAATTATATTCAATTGTTTCATAGTAAAACTTGAAAACTATCAAACCAAAATATATATGTATATATATAACTATATATATACAAAAACCAAAACGTGTATGTGTGTATATGATTGAGCTTAAAGTACTAACACACATAATATAAATTCCTAAACTAAATTACCCAAGCAATGATCTTGATCTTTCTTGGTAATCTTGCGGATGAAGCTTGAACTTGGATCTTGACTTAAATGTGCATTGCTTCACTCCACTATTCCGCCAACCTCCTCTTGATATGATCGTTGAAGCGCAATCCATCCAACCTCCAACATATTGTTTGCCTAGAATAAATATAAAACACAAACACTAGACAAACAATATTAGATGTAAATTGTTTGTAAATCATCATCAAAACAAGAAGGCCAACAACATGTACGGGGAATTTGATCCCGAAGCCTAAGCAGGGATAAGTCGGCGCCTAATACACGCCGCCGGTTTGTCTTTTACCGTAAGAAAATGACCAAGTCTACGTATTCAAATTCGTAGCATTAAGTCTAAAGGGGTTCATCCCTTTAGCACAACGTTACTTGTGAAACGGACCTAGATAATTCACAAGCTAGCCCGATTCAAACGGTAGTCGGTAAAGGCATATCAAATCCGTGTGGACCTCTCGTTCATTGGAGGAATCGAGAGGGGTTTTTGGTTTTGGTCCTAACTGTAGAAAGGTTTGACCGAATGGAAGGTTTAAGACGATCCTAACTGTAGGAAGGTTTGATCGCTCGATTTGTGGACCTCTCGTTCATTGGGGGAATCGAGAGGGGATTTTGACTGTGGTCCTAACTGTAAGAAGGTTTGACCAATTGGGAACTTTACGTCCAGACTCTAACAGAGAGAGTGTTGAGTGCACAGACACGGTGAGAATTTGAATGGGAGTTCTTATTCATTACATTGCTGTGGTTTTGGGAACTTCCCGTTATATAGATCGTCCACCCCCAGTTTCCTCTGCGGAACTGGTTCGGACTTATCAGTTACCTAACCGGGTTATCCTTAAGAATATTAGCTTAATATTCTCCAGGAAGTTCCCGTCAAAAGTGAGGAAACAGTTTAGACTCATATACCTATTGGAGTATCAGGGAGTAGTTTAACCTTCCATCCTGGTTAATCTTTCCCTCGAGAGCATCACTTTGCTGGATATTACGGCCTTGCTATGCTCCTCCCTAGCCTTGGTCACCTCCAGAATAGTTCTTCGCTGCTTCGCCTCCACCAGCTTTCGCTCAAGCTCCACTATTTCGATGTCAACAGAGGCTAACGACGAGTTAATTTCACGTAAATGAGCCGATCTTTCGGAAAGAACTGCCTCCGCTTGGTCGACCCGTTTTCGCTGCGCCTGAATCCCAAGTTCGATCGATTCTCGAGATTTACGCCATGTCTGCATACGAGCCTCCATTCGCGCAGCAACATACCCAGAGACACCAATAGATTGGAGTTCCTGGAGTTTCACAAACCTATGCTCAAATTGATTTACATCGTCGGTCAAAGCTTCAGCGATGTCAAGGGAGACAGTATCCTTTATTAAGGCTATTTTGCGCTCAAGGATCGGGCGAAAATCACCGAAAGGGAGTCTCTTCTCCAGAAGTTTACCGACCAGTGACTCTACGAAATTGAGAAAATTGCCAACTTCCAAGCAGACGAGGAGCTTATCTGGGTCGTCATCAGACAATAAAGCATCAACACACGCGCGCAATTGAGATGACGATCCTATAAAAAAAAGAGAAAAATGAAGAAAACGCAAAGTCATGAATGTCCAGAAATAACAAGTCAAAAAATATAGGACTCGAACTCAGAAGTGGATTTACTGCCTAATCGGGAGCCGGATTTACTGCCAAATCAGATCAACAAATCAGAGTCTCAATCAATCGAATCACGGACAAAACCGGAAAACGGACACAACTCAAAAACTCAGAAAACCCACACCTAAGGGGGCTCGGCTTAAGCCGAGCCACCCATAGGTGGCTCGGCGAAGAAAACGCAAAGTCATGAATGTCCAGAAATAACAAGTCAAAAAATATAGCGCACGAGATTTACTAGTCCCTGAAGAGCTCTCGGCAACCAAATGCACTACGCCCGCCTCTCGCCGCTCAACTTCGCAAGTCGCTGGGGGTGGCACAGATGTAGTAACTGCTGTAGCATCAGCCACTTCAGGTGGTCTCACAGGCAAACTCTCGCTAATAGTTGCAGCGGGCACGGTAGTCGGTGTTCCCGAAGAAACTGAAGATTGTTGCGGAAAGTCTGATGACCGAACGTCAATAACAATTCCTGCCAAAAGCAAGAAATCAAGACCCTCAGATTCACCAGATTTCCCATTAGGAGTAGTTGCATCAGTCGTTATGACTAGTCCTACGATTTGAATCTTCCGATGAGTGGCTAAGGAACCACGAATAAATAAAACAGGCGAAGAAGAATCTTATGTGCGGGTGAGTCAGCGGTGATTATCGGGTCAACAGCCTCGTATTGGGCTTGTTCACGCAACATATCATCCAGCAACATATCATCGGAAGCCGACACCGGTTCACGTGAAACCAGATCCTCTCTGCTTCAAATGCATGACTTTTGGTCAACGTCTGTCAAGGTGTCACCAGATGGGAATTCCCCAACAACGAGGGTTAACTCAACGTTAAATCAGCGACGCCGTTTAGTTTCAAGATTTCAACAGCGGTCAGACGATAAACGCAGAGCCGTAAAAACTTCATCTATTCGACAGAACTCTGAATAGATTGAGGGCTGAAGGAGTCAAGAAATGAAACCCATGACAGGTCCTTCTACAAATATAGCCTATCATATCCAAAGTATTTCAGCCTCCTCTATAAAAGAAACGAGACTGAAACACTTTGGAGGGGGTATCTGTAGGCGTTAAAAATTGCCCATAAGGTCCTCAAACACAGTGCAAGACAAGAAAAAGACGATAAACGTTATTATCCAAGTCAAAGGAATTCATCCAAAATCAGCAAGGCGACGAAACATACGCAAAACAAAGAAGCTGGAAATATCACGAAACATTGCTTAGAAGCTTGAACAGTGACGAGTCACAAAATGCTGACTCGCATAGTTCCGAGTCACCAGAAGCTGACTCGCACAGTTCCGAGTCACCAGAAGCTGACTCGCACAGTTCCGAGTCACCAGAAGCTGACTCGCACAGTTCCGAGTCACCAGAAGCTGACTCGCACAGTTCCGAGTCACCAGAAGCTGACTCGCACAGTTCCGAGTCACCAGAAGCTGACTCGCACATTTCCGAGTCACCAGGACTCTTGTTGGATACAAAACCTCCCCAAACACGGATTTCGATGATTTTTAAGGATTCTTTCGTCCCAAAACCTCTCCAACTGCTCTGAGGTTATCCATAAACACGTTTAGACAGTTATAAACCGCAGATAACGTTTAAACATCAATTCCTACTAGGAGACACATCTCAAAAAGCCTATAAATAGAAGCCTAAGGTCTTCTTTCAAGGGGATCGGAGATCTGAGATTAAGAAGGCGAGGTGCTGTCAAATTGACCAGTCAACCACGAATTTCAGAGGAGAATCATCAGAGCTTGGCGAACACTTTCATAAAGAAAGCCCCTTCGAAAGGTTTGTGATTCTTTTCCCTTCTTTCCTCCGGATTAAACTTGGTTTTAATCTCGAGAAGAGCCACAATCTCGCTTGGTCGTGATTGTCGCTTCCGTAATTGTTTCCCTCGTGAAACAAGAGCGTAATTATATTGTCGATCGGCTTTGGTCTGCGGTGGTCCACGGACTAACGCGTCCCCGGCACAGGCAAAGATCCCACGCAAAGCAGCGGGAGATAAACTACTGCTGCGTTTTGTTTGATAAAGTTGTAATCTTTATTTTTCGTTGTAAGAAGATCTTATAAAAAGATCAACTCTCTTTTTAGTTTGAACTTGTAATCGATAAACGGTGTAACAGGTTTGAAAACAATGGAAAAGGCAACTTTTGACCCAAACACCTACACGAGACGCGCTGTCAAAGAATAATTGCCAAACTCCTTCATGTGAGGTCGTATTGACCTCATGAGTTTTGTCCGACATATCTTTGAACAAGTCAGTCTTCAATTCTAGTGGATGACTAGCCATGAGGTCGCAGATCACCTACTCTTTGACAGATTTTTACGGCATGAAGTGAATATCATATTAGGACACCAAAAGTGCCCATCTCACCAGGCGCCAATTAAGGGACCCAAGTTGTGTCATGAAGACTCGGATGGGATTCATCCAGAAGATGACATGTATAGTTTGACTGTCCAAGTAATGTTGCATTTTCTGAATTGCAAATACCAAGGAAAAACATTCCTTTTTGAACATGGGGTATCGGTGTTCAGCTCCC
Source organism: Asparagus officinalis (assembly GCF_001876935.1). Lineage (NCBI taxonomy): Eukaryota > Viridiplantae > Streptophyta > Magnoliopsida > Asparagales > Asparagaceae > Asparagus > Asparagus officinalis. Next base: position 57,336,698 of record NC_033799.1, on the reverse strand, counting down.
TATAATATTCTACTCAGGTAATAAATGTCTTGCTCATGGCTGGCATCATCATCTTGTGCTAAAAGAACACCAAGAGAGTGATCCATTGCTTGCACATAGATTCAGAAGGGTTTCCCTAATATCAAGACCGCTAAAACAGGTGGGTCCGAGAGATAAGATTTGATCTCATCGAACGCTTTCTGACAAGCTTCGTCCCATACAAAAGATACACCCTTCTACATCAGTTTTGAGAAGAGATGGCATTTACCCAAAATATTTACCATAAATGTACCAGACATCCTTGTAGGCCTCTCAGTTCTTTGAGATTCCTTGGCGGTTGGAGCTCTTGGATAGCTTGCACCTTGTCGGGGTCTATGTGGATTCCTTTGGTCGTGATGACAAACCCAAGGAATTTTCCGCTCGATATTCCTAACAATGACTTCACAGGATTTATCTTCAATTGATGAGACCTTATAAGTTCGAACATCACTTTCAGGTCTTGAAGATGATCGTCTTTGCTGGACTCTTCACGGCTAAGTCATCTATGTAGCATTCGACTGTCTTTCGTAAATGATCTTGGAAGATTGTGCTCAGGGTGCATTGATAAGTCACGCCTACGTTCTTGAGTCAGAAGGGCACCACTATGTAGCAATATGTCCCTACTGGAGTCCTGAACGAAGTATGTTTTTCATCTTCAGGGTGCATTTTGATTTGATTATATCTGAAAAACCCATCCATGAAGGACATTCTTTCAAACCCGCACGTATTGTCTATGACAAAATCCGTGATGGGTAAAGGAAACTCATTTTTCAGACATGCCGCATTGAGATCTTTGAAGTCGATGCAAATACAGATCTTTCCGTTCTTCTTTAGGATCGGGATGATGTTTGCCATCCAGTCTAGGTGTTGCTCTTCTCGGATGAAGCCTGAATCGATCAGCTTCTTCACTTTGGCTTCGATCGCCTCCATGATTTGTGGACGAAACCATATTTACTGTTGCTTGATCGGTTTTGCATTCGGCTTGATGTTGAGACGATGCATGGCCACTTGTGAGTCCAAGCCAGGCATGTCTTCGTAGTTCCAGGAGAAGACTTTGATATATTCTCAGATGAGGGAAATAAGGTCTTCTTTCTCCGAAGGAGGTAAGCTGTCACTTATAAATATGGGCTTGGGTTTGACCTCATCCCCCATATTTACTTGGAGCACTTTGTCCTCAGTGGGTGGTTCGCGTTGTTCAAACCGGCCACTCCATTAGGCACTGACATGACGATTACATGCTTCATCATAAAGTGGGACCTGGTCATCCTCTTTGATTTCAGTGGGATCAGTTATAGCTATGTTGATTGTGAGGTTCTTGAATAGATCTCCTATGCTAACATCTGAATCCCACATTGATGATGTTGACAATGAACCTTTGGAATGAGTTCTCTCGAATTATTCGCTGAAATCACAATGTAACTTTGATGAAGAGGAGACGTAGCCTAACCCTCTTCGAGTTCTGTCATAGTAATTGTCGGGCTTTCCTTTGGACATGTAGGTAGGTCGGACAAGTGTCTTAAGTCCTTTGCCATAATTTAAGCCCTCCTTATGGGTAAAATCATAACCCATGTTCTCCATTATACGCATTGCTATTTGATCGTAGTGTGAGAATTGAGGGGCGGGCTCGTCATCTTCCGATTCATCCTATAGCATATGCAGAGGCTGGTCTATCCATCCAAAGATAATGTCTTTCTGGTAGTTATCTTGGGCCGGCACGACAAAGACACCTTGCGATGACTCGATCGCTTGTTTGTTTGTGACAAATAGCGAGTGCACAGGCAAGTGTAGAGAAGAGTTATTATGCAACCCTGCAATTAGATTGTTAGACTTATCACTACTAGACTCTGAACTAGATGACAAGTAAGCAAAGTTGAAATCTTTATTGATAGCAAATCCATCTGCTTCGTTAGCATCGGCTACATCGAGGCCTTCATAGTCAATTACAATGGGTTCAATATCATTCAAGACGAGACCCTCGTTGTACTCTGACTCCGTATCAGCCTCATTGCTGCTACCAGGTTCCTCGACTGGTGGTTTGTCCCCCGATTCAAAGTCCTGGTAAAGTAAAGAGTCGGTGAACTAGTTTTTGACTCCATTGAAGGGTTTCTTTTTGACAAACACCGTCTTCACTTGATCATAGTCATCCACATATTTCATGCACTGATGTAGTGTAAATGGGACTATTCAGTTGCTATGGATCTATGGCCGACCCAATAGCATATTGTAGGAAGTCTCTATATCGATAACGTAGCAGGCCACTTCTGTCTTCATGTCACCCAGTCGGCATTTGACACGAATCTTCCCTAGCGGCCGAGTTCTAGTGGCGTTAAAGCCAAAGATGGTGGTAGTCATTGCAGACTATCACTTTTGAGGTACCCCTAAGTACTTGATGAGTTTTAGGGGGATAATGCTCAGTGCAGACCCTACATCCACTTGGATCCTGTCTACCTTAGAGGAACCGACATACCTCGTGAAGTACAAGGGTCGGTCGTGAGATGAACTCTTGATGAGCATATCATCAGGAGTGAGGTAATGCATGGAAGCTGTTGTTTGGATATCTGGTAGCATTGTGGACATCCCTTTTCCCCCGTTCTCTTCTGGAGTAGGTGAGAACTGTGTGGCAAAAGCCTCTGAGTTAGCTAGTGCCTCTGATAGAGCTTCCCGGGTAGACTTGGATAACCGTAGGAGTTCATACAATGTAATTCTGGTTGGAATGTTCTTTAGTTGCATGAATAAGTCGAACCGAAAGGGTTGACTACTTGAACTCGGCTTGTCGGGATTCGGTCGGACTATCGATAATGGTCCTACCGATGTCCTTGCTGGACTTTCTGCTATTGAAGGGTAGTTCTTTGCAAAGTCCTTTCCTACTCAGGTAGCTAATGCATCCACCTCATCGTCTGAGTCGGTAGGGGTCGCTATTCCTATCTTGCCTTCATCAGGAATTGCAGAAACAACATTGCAAAGTTTATCCTTACCCTGGGACTTCCTTGAAGACTTAGAAGTCCATTGTTCATCGTCCAGGAGATCAGGGTGAACCCACATTACTTGCCCTAATGGCAATGTCTGCGGTACTAGACCCTTCTCTCGCTGATTGTGGGGATCGACATTCATGATCTTCAGCTTCGCCTTGGGGATGGGCACTACCCCTGCCTGTGTATAGACTTCGTGAAGGTCTGTCCTGAATTTCAAAGTGACCATATTCTCAATTTCTTTTGCACCTTCTCCTTCTTTAAGACTCCTGCATCATAAAGGGCTTGGAGCTTGTCCTTGAGGATGTAGCACTTAGAGATAGGATGATGAACCATCCTGTAGTATGCATAGTAGTTCAAATCGTCCATTTTGTTTAAGTATTCATGCTTCTTAATCTCTAGCAGCTTTATCCTATTGCTCTTGATGAGGATCTCGAAGGTAGCAATGACTTGATCCTCTCGGAAGTCGTATTGTCTTTGAGGGCGCGGCTCGGATGAGTTAGACTTTTGTCTCTGAACTAATTTGGGGGCTGGCGTAGCCTCAACAACCATGATCTCTTTGCCCTTAGACCAAGGGGGATTTCTGGATACATTTGGTTCTGGAGATCATCTTTTGGATTGAGGCTCTTCAGCTTCCAATCTTTTGATCATGTTTTCTACCTGCTCACCTTGGCGAACAAGTTCTTTCTAAGTTTGGGTTTCCACTACGCCAACCTTGGATAGAATATTGATTGATAGATTGTGGTAGCACATCTCAATCAAGGTGCTTTAAGAGACATGGTCCCAACAATGTAGTGACCGATTCCTAAATCTCTTCACGAAGTCATTGACAGACTTCCCTTGTCTCTACTTTTCAGCTATCAGAGTGGACATCAACACTTCTGTGTCATCATCAAAGAAATGGGCTAAGAATAACTTCTCCATATCAGCCCATGACTTGATAGAGCCTGGTTCCAAATTACAAAACCATTCGAAGGCTACCCCTTCAGAGTTTCGATGAATAGTCGAGTGAGGAAAGGATCGTTCCCCATAAGAAAACATGTTTGGGATAGGAAGTAATAGATGTGTTGCGAGGGAGACCACTTATCATCAAATTGGACTAAGCTCATAGGCTTGAACTTTGTCGGGTAGGGGACTGTATCCCATTCAACTAGATACGGTCTAACCACCCTCAGCTCGTTCATGCTTTTCTAAAGTTTTAAGGTATCGAGTTGGCTTTAGAACTCATTGAGCCTCTTGTCTTGAGGAGTGATGCCAGCACGTGACGCTCCTCCCGACAACTTGGATGAGGAATCTGAAGTTGACTTGGGGTTATCTTCTCCTTCCATTATGTGGGGAGGAGTAGGTTCCCACTCTTTGGTCTTTGAGAATTTCGAGGTAGCCCACGAAGCCCTCTTCTTTTTTTTCTTCTTCTTCTCGCTTAGGAGTTGCTCTAACATCTCCTTTATAGAGTTGATTGTTGCTTGTTGCATAGCGATTGTGACCTGTTGTTCTCCTAATCTTCTAGTTACTTCATCAGGGACTTCGGCCATATGCACCTTCACGTGGTCACCCTGTACTGAACTTGAAGCCTAGGATGTTGCCATCGTTGAGTAGTCATCGTCCTCATCATCAGAAACAGGTGCTAAGCTTATGTAGTCAAATGGAATAGCAACCCCCGTTTGAGTGCGGGTGTGCTGGTAAACAACTTTACACTCAATGGGAAGGTTTTTCAATCCTGGTGAGAATTCTGGATCCGAAGAGTCCGAATTCTTAGCCTTGGATTTCCTATCACATTGATAGTTACAGCTGGGAGATTCAAGTCATCAGCAACTCACCTCCCCTGACGATTGCGTCTTCAGCGAGGGGGTCTTGGCTCCCGTAGTTGGGAGAGCCTCTCAAACACTGATGGTTTTGTCATTTCAGCACACTGACAGTCGGTGAGTACCGCTGTAATGAGCCTCTCATGGTGACACTGAGGGGCCACCTCGTGAATCATGTACTTGCGAGTCAAACACTCCCTAAGATCTCCTGTTGGTTGATGGTGACAACCCCCAGCGTCAGAGGGATCAGATGAGCACTCACGTGAAGAAGGTTCAAAAGAAGACAAGTGAGAACACTTAGGAAATTCACCAAGTGTTGAATTTCGGTGAGCTCTTCTCGATAGGCAAGGTTGCCTGGTCGGGCAAGCTTTAGCCTTCTAGTGAGCTTCAGCCGCTTGTTGAGTTAGGCAAGGTTCACCTGTTTGGCAAACCACCGCCTTACCTTTTTGGTGTAGGTCCGCTTGCAGTCAAGGTTTGGTTGTTATGCCGGCCCGATGGAGTTCACCTATTGTTTTCAGCTCGCCTGATTTACTGGGTTCGCCTGCTTTGGGCAGTCCACCATTTTTGGGAATGTAGGTGTAAATTTTAATTTCCCAAAATGGGGATTTCGTTTATATTAATAAGAATAGCTTATTACAAACTAATGAATCAAAATTACAACAGAAGCGGAGGGAATACCCTCCTTGTTTAACATGGGGACTTTGGCAGCGATAGGACACCTCGCTCGGTTCTCGCACCGAGTTTGCTTCCCTTGGATGATCCGATCGAAGTTACGGGCAAGCTTCAGTACATAGTAGAAGCTTGTGCTGATCGAGTTTGACTATACCTAAGGCCAAACGGGGAGCTTGTGCTTGTCGACTGATTGTTTGGAGAGAGCTACCATGCAAGAGCTTGCAAAGAGCCTAAGAGCCTCAAGTCTAAGAGTTCAGACGAGTCTCTTCAAATGAGGGAGCCTTTAGCAAATGAGCCAAGGTTCAACCTTTGGAAGATTAGCCAGCCAAGCCAGCAGCAGCTAATCAACCTCTTTTATGTTGGCTGAAAGTGGCTTTAAATAGGCAAAGGATGGCATGGGTCATCCCTTAATTTGTGGGATTTGATCACTAGTAGGGGTGACGGAGCCAGCCGCCCTAGCTATGTGATGTGACCACTTAGGGTGTCCCGTCAGCCACCTTATTCTTGCTAGGTGAGGAGCACCATGCTTTCTCCCTTGATTCGTAGGATTTGACCACTGATGTGACTGTTCCCATACTCCAAGTGGGTAGCTGACAATGATGGTGGGTTTCTAGTTGTTAGGCGAGCTTAGTCTGCATAGGCGAGGTGCAGGCTGTCAGGCGAGCTTGGTCTTCAGGCGAGCTCGAACCTTCGTGCTGGCGAGTCGACCAAACAGGCGAGCTTCGAGCTGTCAGGCAAGCTAGGCCTTCAGGCAAGCTTGGTTCAATGTGCAGGCGAGCCTGTGCAAGCGAGCTGTGTAGGCGAGCTGTGCAGGTGAGGCTTTGCAGGCAAAGCAGTGCATGCGAGCTGTGTAGGCGAATCTTGTTCAGACAAGCTTTAATACCGTTAGGCGAGCTCTATTCTTACAGACGGACTTCCTTGCAGGCGAACTTTAGCCTTTAGCGAGCTACTGAACATGCTTCGAAGAATAGGCCATAACTTTCAAACCGTAAGTCAGAATTGGACGAATTATATATGAAGATTGACTATCTCGACAAGACATAGCCAACCAAACCCACCCTATAGGGTTTAGTTTGCTCTTGTCCGTTTCTCCAAATTCCTTCCGGTTTGAGAGATATCAGCGTTTTTCCCTTTTTGCTATTTCAAGCAAGGTTTTAGCTGTTTTGTTTTGAACTTCTCTGATAGGGATTAAAGGCAATTTTTATTGCCAATAAAACCCCCTCCAAAGTTTGCAGACCTGAATCAGGCGACATGGGGTCTGGAACACTTTGGATATGAAGACCTGTAAAATGATCCCTGCTCAGATGAAGTGAGGAGCCTTCCAACGAGCTCGGTGAAGTTGACCTCTTCACTCGCAGCTGATGATCGCCTTCTAGGATTTTGAGCAAACCCTCAGCTATCAACGGACTTGATTTGTCTTTACTAACTACCGTTTGAGTTTTCTAGGATTTTGAGCAAACCCTCAGCTATCAACGGACTTGATTTGTCTTTACTAACTACCGTTTGAGTTGGACTAGCCATGCTCTTACCCTTAGTATGGTAAGTTGTTGATGAGTTTCTCTTAGGCTCAATGCTAAGATTTCTCCTCTATCATTAGCCTTTTGAGGCATTTGGATTAAGAGCGTAGGGAGCAGTTTAACCTCGTATACCAGTTAGAGGGAAGGAGCAACTTAGCCTCGTGTACTAGTTGGAGGAAAAGGAGCAGTTTAGCCTCGTGCACCGGTTAGAGGAAAGTGAATAGTTTAGCCTCGTGCACCGGTTAGAGGAAAGGGAACAGTTTAGCCTCGTGCACCGGTTGGAGGAAAGGGAATAGTTTAGCCTCATGCACCGGTTGGAGGAAATGGAGCAGTTTAGCCTCATGCACCGGTTGGAGGAAATGAGCAGTTTTACCTCATGCACCGGTTGGAGGTTGTCGGGTTATCCTTAAGAATATTCCCTAGGAACTTTCCGTCAAAGGTAAGGAATAGTTTATCCTCATACACCAGTTGGAGGTAATGGAGTTATCCTTAAGAATATTCTACAGGAACTTCCCGTCAAATGTAGGAAACAGTTTATACTCGTGCACTCGTTGGAGTCAATGGGAGAAGCTTGTCTTCTCTTAGGGTGAAGAGGAACCCTAATTTGTCTTCTCTTGGGGCAAAGACGAACCCGATTTGTCTTCTCTTAGGGCAAAGATGAACCCTAATTTGCCTTCTCTTAGGGCAAAGACGAACCCTGATTTATCTTCTCTTAGGGCAAAGACCCTGATTTGTCTTCTCTTAGGGCAAAGACGAACCCGATTTATCTTCTCTTATGGCAAAGATGAACCCTGATTTGTCTTCTCTTAGGGCAAAGACGAACCCGAAATAGCGGCACATCGCATGATAGGCCACTATTTGGATAAAGGAATATCGCTTGGTAGGCCATTATCAAACAACAATGCCTTTTGCGAGAAAGACGGTGCTGGGGGAACCAAATCATTCAGGGACGTATGAGTGTGACGATTGATTGTTATAGGAGCCATCGCATGGTAAGCTACTACCCATCGATTTTTCTAAGGATATTAGAACACTCGAAAAGGATCGGGTCATTTAGGGACGTATGAGTGTGACGACTGATCGAACAATGCCATTTATGGGAATGACGGTGTCGGCTATCAGAGGTAATCGTTAACATGATAGGAATTACCGCGATTGGAGCGACTTTGTTGACCTACCGCTCTATTACAGAGAGTCGGTAAGTAGATTTTGGTCAGAGGTGATTGTTAACTTGACAGTATTATCACGATCGGAGCGACTTTGAGAACCTACCATCCTATTGAAGAGGATTGTTAAGTTGATTTTGTCAGAGGAAACTATTAACATGATAGTAGGAGTGGTCCCGTCGTCCTATTGGAGAGGATCGACGGGGGAAATTTGGAGGAGACTATTAGAGGTAATCAGTTAACTTGATAGTTTTAATAGATCCATCGTCCAGTTGAATAAGATTGATGGAGAAATGACTATCAGAGGTAATAGTTAACTTGATAGTTTTAATAGATCCATCGTCCAGTTGAATGAGACTGATGGAGAAATGACTATCAGAGGTGACAGTTAACCTGATGGTTCGGCTTTGGTCTTAGCTGTAGGAAGTTTGACCAAGTGGGAGATTGAGACGATCTTAACTGTTCAAAGTTTTAGTTGCCCATTTTGAAAGTGGACCTCTCATTTCATGGAAGGAAACGAGAGGGGATTTTGGCTCTGGTCCTAACTGTAGGAAGGTTTGACCAAGTGGGAGATGTAAGGAGTTGTTTAACCTCATGCTCTAGTGGGAGGGTGGCAAGTCGTTCATTGACTCAGGAATGAGTATAATGACGTTGATTGGAATAGTAACATATCGCATGGTAGGTCACCATTTCTGATCGGGGTGTTCATCGCATGGTAGAACAAAACTTGACTATCAGGGGTGATGATAGTTCATGTGGGCCCATTGTCCTGACGAAGAGGATCAATGAGGGAATTTGGAGGAGATTTGGGGTAGAGAAACTAAGACCACCCCCACTCCGGTGAGAATCTGGGTTGAAGGGTAAAGACGCCTTAGTTGACCTCATGGGAGTTGAATGATGAAATCCTCTGCTGACACATTGCTCACTTGAGGAGACCGTCACTACTACGAATGAGTATGAAGTTATCGTCGGATGTAGGTCTTCTGGCTATTGACGCATTTAAGTGTCACCGGTCATCTTCGGCCAGCAATAACCAATTCTTCACAGTCGACCCCATAATTTGGGTCCGAGTTAGCAAACTTAGTAAATGTCATCGAGGGCTTCTTGTGCTCCGAAGCATTGCCCAAGATGTCTTGGTCATCACCTCCTTGATATTCATATGGCCCTTCAGCATCCATGCGCTTGAGCATGCTCTCGACTTTTTCTCCTTGGTGGATTAAGTCTTTCCACGAGCGAGCTACGACTGCGCCCATATTAGAAAGGATGTCGGTGGAGAGATTGTTCCGGCACATCTCCATGAGAGTGGCCTCAGAAACCTGATCACGTGTATGCAGCGATTGGTTCCTGAACCTCTTAACAAAGTTGTTTACAGACTCTGTCTTTCCCTGCTTTGCAGTTAGTAGGGTGGTCACAGATACTTCTTTGTCATGGTCGAATAATCTGGCGATGAAGAGATTTTCCATGTCCTTCCAGTAGGTGATGGATCCAGGCTCTAATCTGCAAAACCATTCAAAGGCGACCCCCCTTGAGGGTGCCAATGAACAGCCGGGTTATAATGGAATCATTCCCTACTATGTGTCCGAATTGCGCCTGGAAGTAGTAGATGTGGTGGGTAGGAGAACCCTTGCCATCGAACTACAGGAGGTCCAATGGCTGAAACTTCGTCAGGTATGAGACTGTATCCCATTCGATTGGATACAGTCTGACAACCCTCAGCTTGCCCATATGCTTCTGGAGCTTCAAGGCATCGAGTTGACTTTGGAATTCGTCGAGCCTTTTGTCCCTTAGATTATGACCCAAAGATGACGCTCTTCTAGATGACTCGGATGAGGAGTGAGAAGGAGTAGGCATCCGCTCTTTGTGCTTTGAGGATTTATGCGAAGCCCGCGAAGTCCTCTCTCTCTTCTTCTTCTTCTCGCTCAGAAACTATTCCAACATCTCCTTCAGGGAATCGATAATTGTTTGTTGCTTGTCGAGTCTCCTGGATATCTCATCAGGGACGTCGGTCATGTGCACATTTGCGTGCTAACCCTGAACTGAGCTTGAGGTTTATAACGTCGCCACTGCCGACCAATCATCGTCGTCATCATCAGAGATGGGTGCTAGGCACGTGTAGTCAAATGGAATGGCTACCCCTATTCGGGCGCGAGTGCACTGGTGGATACCCTCACGCTCAATGCCCTTGGGTTTCCCCGTCACATTGACAGTTATGACGGGGAGTTCCACATCATCAGAAGCTCATCTCCTCTAACGATTGTATCTTTGGCAGAGAGGTCTCGTCTATGGTGGTTATTGAAAGAGCCTTTCGAACACTAATGGTTTAGGCGTTTCAGCACACTGGTAGTGCTCGAGCAGCACCGCAATGAGCCTCTCGCAATGGCACTGAGGAATTGCCTCGTAGAGCATGCGTTTTCAAGTCAAGCGTCCTCTGAGATCCCATGTAGGTTAATAGTGACAACCCCCAGCGTCAAAAAGACCAAACGAGTGCTTGCAAGAAGAGGGCTCAAGAGAACACTTGGGAAAATCTCCAACTATTGAAATCTGGCAAGCTCACCCTGACAGGTGAGCTTGGGCCCGTTGGCGAGGTTCAGGCTGGTGAAGCTCACCTGTTGGGCCAGTTTGGTGCATTGTGCCTGTCTGGTGAGCTGCTGCTTTGCCTTTCTGGTGAATGTCGGCTTGCAGGCGAAGTTGGTCCATCAGGCGAGCTTGGTGAAATCTGCCAGTTTGAGCTTGCATGCGAGCTTGGGCTATCAGGCGAGCTTGGTGAAATTCACTTGTTTTATGAAGTCCGCCTGAACTACAGAGTTCACCATACTTGTGAAGTTTGCCAGATTTAGGAACCTCACCTGAAGAGTGGAGTCCGCCTGAGTAGGTGGGCTCGCCTGATTTGAGCGATTCGTCAAAATTGGGAACCTTGCTCGTGGACCGAATCTCATGGGGCTCGCCTGAACTGCTAGGCTCGTCGAGAACACCAAGTTCGCCAATTTTAGGAATTTTTCAATAGAGCAAAGCCCGCCTGAGTAGGTGGGCTCGCCTGATCAATTTAGTTCTTCAAAATCGGGAGCCTTGTGTTTTGTCTTGGCTCTTTTGTAGAGGGGAGCGTTCATGTTGACATCGAAGGCGTGGTCCGCGCCGACATGAATTAGTGTCTCCTCTTGCATGGGGGTCTGCGAGGATCGTTCAACGACCCATCGAGCAGCCCCTGAACTTGCATCCTTCGCCTCTGGCTTGACCGTGAAGGGCTTAGGGGAGATAGAACCCCTGTGCTTGCTCGGGCGGAGTTCTCCGGCGTGGTTGCCTTGTCTACTTGGGGCTGGGCCACACACATAACTCTGTAGCACTTTCGAGACGCATTGCCGCCAGAAGAGGATGAAGATAAGTACTCCTCAAACTTGATCACAAGGGACTCAACAGTTGTCCCCGCTGCAATTTCATCAAACTACGTCACCACCATTTCAGTTGAAGAAACGGTTTCTCCCACTGTGGTCGCCATCTTCTCTAGGTGTAAATTTCGATTTCCCGAAATGGGAATTTTGTTTGTATTGATAAGAATAGCTTATTACAAACTAATGAATCAAAATTATAACAAAAGCAAAGGGAATGCCCTCCTTGTTTAACGTGGGAACTTTGGTAACGATAGGACGCCTCGCTCGGTTCTCGTACCGAGTTTGCTTCCCTTGGACGATTCGATCAAAGTTGCGGGCAAGCTTTAGTACACAGTAGAAGCTTGTGCTGATCGAGTTTGACTATACCCGAGGCCAAACAGGGAGCTTGTGCTTGTCGACTGATTGCTTAGAGAGAGCTACCATGCAAGAGCTTGCAAAGAGCCTAAGAGCCTCAAGTCTGAGAGTTCAGATGAGTCTCTTCAAATGAGGAAGCCTTTAGCAAATGAGCCAAGGTTCAACCTTTGGAAGATTAGCCAGCCAAGCCAGCAGCAGCTAATCAACCTCTTTTATGTTGGCTGAAAGTGGCTTTAAATAGGCAAAGGATGGCATGGGTCATCCCTTAATTTGTGGGATTTGACCATTAGTAGGGGTGAGGGAGCCAGCCGCCCTAGCTATGTGATGTGACCACTTAGGGGGTCCCGTCAGCCGCCTTATTCTTGCTAGGTGAGGAGTACCATGCTTTCTCCCTTGATTCATAGGATTTGACAACTGATGTGACTGTTCCCATACTCCAAGTGGGTAGCTGACAATGATGGTGGGCTTCTAGTTGTTAGGAGAGCTTAGTCCGCACAGGCGAGGTGCAGGCTATCAAGCGGGCTTGGTCTTCAGGAGAGCTCGAACCTTCATGCTGGTGAGTCGACCAAACAGGTGAGCTTCGAGCTGTCAGGCGAGCTAGGCCTTCAGGCAAGCTTGGTTCAATGTGTAGGCGAGCCTATGCAGGCGAGCTGTGCAGGCAAGGATGTGCAGGCGAAGCTGTGCAGGCGAGCTGTGCAAGCGAATCTCATTCAGGCAAGCTTCAATACTGTTAGGCGAGCTCTATCCTTACAGACGGACTTTCTTGCAGGCGAGCTTCAGCCTTTAGGTGAGCTACTGAGCATGCTTCGAAGAATAGGCCATAACTTTTAAACCGTAAGTCGGAATTGGATGAATTATATATGAAAATTAACTATCTCGACGAGACATTGCCAAATTCCTTCTGGTTTGAGAGATATCAGTGTTTTTTTCCCTTTTTGCTATTTCGGGCAAGGTTTTAGAAGTTTTGTTCTGAACTTCTCTGATAGGGATTAAAGGTAATTATTATTGCCTACAAGAAACATTGCCAATGGGGCGAAGCTTGCCTGAGTAGGTGGGCTCGCTTGATCGATCTAGTTCGCCATAATTGGGAACATGGACCGTAAAGCGATGCCCGCTAGATTTGGGGGGCTTTCCTAATTCGCTCGGTTTGCCAGGATTGGGAACTTTGCTCACAGAGTGAGGCTCACCTGGATTGCTAGGCTCACCTAAAACGCCAAGTTTGCCAGCTTTGGAAACTTTGCTAACTAAGTGAAGCCCGTCTGAGTAGGCTGGTTCGCCTGACTATCGTGGTTTGCCAGAATTGAGAACTTTGCATCCTTGCTTGGCCCTTTTCGGGTCTGAATAGTAATTCAGGCCATCATAGGAGATGAGGGCTTGAGCCTCCAGGCAAACGAGAGCTCGTCGTTGCTGCCGTTTGGCTCTCTTTAAGAGAGGAGTGTTTATGTTGACGGTGAAGGCATGGTCTGCACCGACATGAATCGTAGTCTCCTTTTGCACAGAGGCTTGCGTGGATCACTTGATGACCCAACGATCAGCCTATCGGCTT
>NC_033799.1:57270041-57323248 GCF_001876935.1 Asparagus officinalis | reverse complement strand
GGGCCGCACGCACAACTCTACGGCATCGGCGAGATGCTTTGCCATCAGAAGAGGATGAAGATAAGTACTCCTCATACTTAGCTTGATCAAACTCAATTACGAGGGAGTCAATAGTCATCTCTGCCGCAATTTCGTCGAATTGCGCCACCACCATTTTGTTGGAAGTAATGGTTCCTCCCATTGTGGTCACCATCTTCTGTAGGGCGTAAAATTGGTTCTTAAAGAAGATTTATATTAATTGAATTTCAATTTTCTTATTTAACATGGGTTCTTTGGTAGCGATATGATGCGTCCCTTCAATGCTTGTGTCGAGTTTGCTTCCCTTGGACTATCCGATCAAAATTGCGGTTGAGCTTCAATGCGTGGTAGAAGCTCGTGTGATTGAGTTCGAATACCCGAGCTTGATGAGTATCAAGGCCGAATGCACAAAGAAGGCTAAAATGCAAGAGTTTGTAAAAGGCCAAAATAAAGAACCCAAAGAATCAAGATTTTGAATCCCTCCTCTAAAAGCCAAGCGCCCCTCACGCAGCCGAATATGGCTATATATAGCTGAGGAGAGTCATGGACACTCCCTCAAATTGTGGGAAGTGACTATTCCCATGATTATAGTTGAGGAGGACTATAACCCCTCTCTCAAATTGTGGGATGTGACCACTCATAGGTGATGAGAGCCATGCTCCATCCCCTAATCCGTGGCAAGCAGATATGCCCATTCCCACAAGGTAAGCAAGTAGTTGCTAACCGTTCAAGTGAACTTGGTGGGCTTGCAGGCGAGCTCATACGTGAGCTGAATGCTCAGGCGAGCATGCAGGCGAGCTTGGTGAACACGCAAGGTTGACTGGTGAACCCCTTGATCGTTTAGGCGAGCTTAAACCTGTTGGCGAGCTTGACTTGTGCGCACGAACTTCCTGTAGGTGAGCTTGACTCGTGTTGATGAGCTAAGTCATTTGGGCAAGCTTGATTCATGCTGGTGAGCTAAACATTTAGGCGAGTTTTGCTTAGCCCTTTTTTGATGCAGGAAAGCAAGCAAAACAAACTTGTTCTTGCAAGTTTGAGTACGTAGGCGAGGTCTTGTGGGCGAGCTTTTTTATTTTGATATAAAGACAATTTTTATTGCCTACACTCACAAGCCTCATCGTATCTACGTGCGAGACGAACAACTAGATCATGCATCATAAAACCTGACTCAATGTCCTGTACTAATGGTATATTGACGCACTATCCCAAGTAGTACTAAGCGATGCTCATCAACGATATCCATACATGTATATGATGTTTAAATAACTCATATCCCAAATGTGGTTGAAAACAATACCTGTAATAATCCTCTCCAGAATATCTGTGTGTATGTTACAACACTATTCATGTATGCTCATGATTGTACATGTGTCATCATTCGGCTTGAACCCTGCACTCACGGTCAAACGATGCAAAAACAACCACTCAAAAACAAAGAGAACATAGGTCGATCGACCAAAAGCAATCGTGCACACAATGTGCACGCTCAGGGCCTCACTGGTCAATCGACTAGTCTCGATCGCTCGACCGGCCAGAGTGGAAAAACAAATCTACAGTTTTTTCATTATTTTGGAATTATTCTCAAACAAAACTCAAATTTAATTAACATGTAATATGAAACAAGATTTAGACATTTATATTCATTTAACAGGGGTTAACTCGTCATGATATAAATACTTGAATTAAACTAATTAGGGTTATCTTCCTAATTAACTCAAAAAATTCTCAAATAACTTAATTTATTAACATGGTTAAGCAAACATGATAAATTCTAATCATTAAACAGTGATAAATTAGTTTAAACTTGTTCACATCACTCGGGTATCATAAACCTAGGGTTTAAACATCTTAATTAGCATTAAAACCTAATTATTTATTAATCTAGGGTTTAAACATGATTAGGGCATGATTAACAAATTCAAAAAGAAAATAAATACAACCGTAATGATTATGATCATTAAACTAATATAAACAACAATTAAATCTATAGAACATTGGTTTAAAGATTAACATCATAAATTAATATTTTAAAACATTGGGTTAAGCTTAAACATAAGATTCATCAATTAAACATATTAAATCTTGAATTAACTATAGAAAAAGGTTTAGAGGAAGATGATCTTGCCTCAAACGTCGTGTTCAACTCCTGAACACGTGCATGCAAGATCCCTCTTCACCAAAGTCACAAAATCTCGCCTTCCTCTCGACAAACACCTCAAGAACTCTCCCAAATCTCACAAATTATGATTAGAGTTTGAAAGAGAGTAAGAGGGGCTGCTAGGGTTTGGAATAGTGATGAAAAGATGTGTTTTTCGTGTACAAACATGTATATATATAACTGCTAACCAATCAAAACAGCTCAAACCCGAAATAAGAAACCTAATCAGACTAGGAAAATAGTCTTCGGTATTTTGGCTGTAACTTTCACGTCTGACCTTGGAATAAAGTAATTTAAGATGAGTTGGAAATATATTAAAGATACCTACAACTTTGGTCTTTTGAGTTTTTCCTATTCAAACTGTATCTGTCTGTAATGCATATATACTCTTAACTGGTCATTTTTCTAGATTTCTTCTTTGTGCATGTTTAACCTTTGTATACTCTCATATATACTCTTAATTGATCTCAAATCAATTTTTAGCATAATCATTCATCCATAAATTATATTCATCATAATTAGAGCTCATTTATCAATATAATTCACACTACTTTCCAAAATTCATGGGGTTTTATACACGACCTACGTCTCCGCTCCTCACCCTCAAGGAGAATCTCCACTATCTTAAAAACAACTACACAATCGGTTTTCAATGCTCACCGATAAACGTATACAATTCACACAATTAACAATATACAATACACTCCTCTAAGTGTTGACCTAGCCATTGTCACCTTCCTCAAGTGCTTGGATTTACCACATCTCTCTAGACTTTACTACCAACGTCACTCCTCTTGGAATTGACATTGTCTCTCACCAACCACTTCTCTAAGTGTTCTTATGTATTACAATGTGTTCTCTCAACAATAAGGCACAAATACAAAGGATTTGTTCTCTAACAAGAATGAGAACAAAATAAAGCTCACACTCAATAATCACTCACCACAACCCAAATTATACTTAATGTGAAATACTAAAAGCTCAATAGGTTGTATGTGCAATCAATTAGTAAAATAAATATAAACTCAATTTAAATTTTAGCTTATAGAAATGATAATAAAAAATATAAATAGCTAGAGATTGAGTTTTGTAAAACTTCTCTAAAAACAAAAGAGATAGAGGTATGAGAATTGAAGCTCAAAAAGAACGAAATGATCTCCTCCTCTTGTGAAACTCTCTTCACATAAACAACACACTTAATTTTCTTTAAAACACACTTAAACAAACTTGTAAACTTGTTTTTAAACTTTCCTTAGGTAGTTCAAAATATTGAGGCTGAGGGGTATATATTGTTAGACCCTAGAGGGGGGGGGGGTTGATTAGGGCTTATTCTAATCTAATCCGATTTTATGGCAATTAAAACTAATAACAAGTTATCCTAGCAAGTATGAAATACAACAAATATATGAGCTAGGATAAGAAATATGAACAAAGAGATATATCCTACCAATGAGATATACTATGAAATATATGTAAGGATATACAAATTAACACAAGGGTGAAATAAACATAAACAAAACAAGAGTGATAATGTGCAAATAAACAATGCAAACACAAAATATGATCACGGAGTTCGGACCTTCCGTCCTACGTCTCCGCTCCCCACTCCCGAGGAGAAATCCACTATCACAACCAGGTTTTCTACGATCACTCAAACAACGTTTACACCTCATAATGTCGGTTTTCAACGTTCACCGATCAACGTTCATAATCACTCACAATATCGATTTTTAATACTCACCGATCAACGTTCACTCCTCACACTCGGTTTTCTAGCACACTAAAAACTTTATAACACTAACAATGTAACAACAAATATGTTCTCTACAATAGATGAGAACTCAATGTAGCTCACTCTCAATTGTTACAACTCCCACAACCCAAATTATACTAAGTATGAAAATACAATTGTAGGCATATAAAATTGCTTATAGGTCCCTTAGCTCAGCTCGGCACAAACCGACGAACCAACGAGGCGACGAGATCGACAAATCGCACGCGAACAACGGAATGAATCCACCCGCGTGCAGAATCAAGCCAAGTGTTAAGGAATCAACGAGTCATCCAACCGAGAACAGACTCGGACGAATCACGATCGAATCAAGATCAGTTTCGGACTCGAACTCAGAAGCGGATTTACTGCCAAATCAGGAATCCGACTTACTGCCAAATCAGATCAACCAATCAGAGTCTCAATCAACCGAATCACGGACAAAACCGGAAAACGGACACAACTCAAAAACTCGGAAAACCCACACCCATAGGTGGCTCGGCACAGTGTCGGCCACCCAGAGGTGGCCGACAGTGGCCGACGGTGGCCGACATTTCTCTTTTTGCGGGCACTGTCCTGAGAGCCTATAAATAGGCCTAGAGATGTTCATTTCCAGGTCGAACTTTCAAGAGCCGAAACTCTGCCGGATTGAAGCAGAGGTGGCCGACAATTCCCTTTTTGCAGCCACTGTCCTGAGAGCCTATAAATAGGCCTAGAGATGTTCATTTTCAGGGGTCGAACTTTCAAGAGCCGAAACTCTGCCGGATTGAAGAGTGAACTCGGAGCTTGAAGACCAGAAGACTTGCACCATTCAGATCTGATCCTCGGCGACCATCCACGTCAGAAAAGGCAGGATCTCGAGAGGAAGAAAGAACAGATCTGAGATCTACACGAGACTACACTCCAGATCTAAGCTTGGTCTTAGATCTCGAGATCTGAGCGATTATTCCCTTGGTGGATTAATCCCTCCCGGCTATTATTCCCTTCGTGGAATAATACCCGCATACTCGTGTAGATCCGACCGGATCTAGATCGCGCGGTGGTCCACGGATTAACCCCGGCGCAGGCAAAGAACCCACCAAAGCGAGCGACCGCAAAACAGGAGCTCGTGATTTGTTCACAGAGGAGAGTTGTAATTTTTCTTTATTTTCTTTGATTTAGTTGTAACCGGATCTATAAAAGACCGGATCTTTGTAACCCAAGATGACAATCATATCAATGAAAAAGAAAACAGTTTTCCACGCGAACAATCTGGCGACCACAGTGGGAGCCGACGATCTCGCCAACGAGATCGATGCGTCGCAGCCGCGGATTGCAATCCCGGTCGTGGAGGAGGTCGAGTACGAGTTCGACCAAGCCAAGTTCGAGGAGTACGTGTCCTCGTCCGGCTCTATCTCCCCCCGCAAGTCCAAGAAGTTCTCCTCCGGGAGAAAAGCTCGTTGGTTTGAAGCTGCTCGGGAAGCCCACGAAGCTCTCAACCCAACTGACGCCGAAGTTGCGTCAAATGAAGTTCCACCGACCTCCAATCAGGTCAACCCAACTCCCGCCAACGCCTCTACTGTTCAGGGCGTTGTGACTCTCTCAAAGAGAGCCCGCCAGAGGCGTCGTCAACGCCTTGCGCGGCAATTCGCTAAGGCGATGGAGTCTACGGACGGATTCCGCTACCACGCGGAGTTGAAGAACAGAAGAGGCAAACAGCCTCAACCACCAATGAATGGCGACTCTTCCAAGCCGCCAAAGAAAGAATGGGTCCGCGTCAAACGGAACCGTTCGACACTCGAGGAGCGCATTCGCAAGCGCCGCGCGATGTCAGCGCAGGCACGGGCTCAAGCTCAGGAAGCCCGTAGAAAGCTGCAAAAGGAGGTGGAGAAGAAGCCACCACCAACACGACAAGTCTGGAAGCCTAAGTCTGAAGTGGCGACTCAGGCCAAAAAGCAACCAGTGCAGCCTTCTAAGGAAGGTCAAACTCCGGCGAGTCAACCAAAGTCGCCGTCAATCCCAATAACTTCTCCGGGAGATCATGCAGAGTCATCCCGCAAGAAGAAACCAATTTTGGAGCGCCTCGGTCCAATTCCTGACGTGAGAGGCAAAGCTCCAATTCACGAGCGTTTGGGCCCGATGAAGAAGCCCAGAACGACTCAACATACTGGGGGTCGCCATCACCTCCAGCATGACAAAGACCTCAAGGCAGCTGCGCGCACCAATTTGCGCATTGAAGTCCAAGATCACGCCGAAAATTCACGCCCAAAAAGGCATGTTTTGAGGCGGGTAACCTTTGAAAGCCCAAAGAAGGCAAGTCAACCTCAGATGGAAACATTATCATCTGATAATGATTGTGTTGTACCTGAGAAGGCGTGCCCGCACACGATAGGTTACTCTGACTGTCAAAATGACGAGTTGTACTATCGTGCTGGGGGTACGAATAGAACCAGGAAGAGGAGTCCCCGAGAACGGGAAATTCAATGTCCCTGTTCCAAACTCATTCGGGCGGTATTGTCGGAATGCAATTGCATTAAGGCGGTCCCCGAAAGAGTTTCAGTTTTTGAAAGACTTAATGCGGAAACGCCAAAACCAAGGCCTAGGCGCTTCCAACGAAGAAGAAGGGTGATTGAAGACGGAGAATTTCCGAGGGTCACCACCAACATGACGAGCAAAGGGACATCGGCACGAGAAGATTTCGAGTCGATTCTGAAAGCTTCCCGACCTAGAACCCGTCTGCAGTCCGGAACCATAGAGCGAGCAACTTATGGTAGGATTCGGACAAGACGCCCTTCAGAAGATGAAGAATCTGATGCCGGCTCCGCGGTGGCATCAGATAATACAGTATCCAGCGAGGGACAACCCCGCGAGGCCCTGATGATAAGTGCGGAGCAGATGGCCAAGATGCTTGAAGACGCTTTGGCTAAGCAGAAAGAAAGTTTCAAATTTGAGATGGAGATGGCCATGCAGCAGATGAGAGAAATGCATGACCAACAGATCCAAGCATTGGCGAACCAACAAGGCGAGCAGAATCATCGTAACCCGATTAATGTGGAAGATGAGGATACAAATGCTCGTAACACCAATGATCCTCCCGTCAACGCAGGGGGTGGTAATGAGAATGCTGGCGAAGAAACCGGCGAAAACCTGAAGATCAAGAACCTCGAGAGCAAAATCAACACACTAATTTCCGCTCAAGAGACGAAGAAAACAGGCATTCCTTGCCCATACCCAAGAGAATGGGAATCGATCCCATATCCGGCGAAGTTTAATCTAATTAACTTCACGCCGTTTAATGGGATGGGTTCACCTACCCAGCATTTGATTTACTTCAAATCGCATTTGGGGGTGATCTCTGGTAATGAGCCTCTGATGGTGCGGTCATTCGTCGGCACTCTTCGCGGAGCCGCCTTCGATTGGTATCGCCGCCTCAAGCCAGGCAGCGTGAACAGCTGGGATGACATGGAGACCAAGTTCCTGGCTAACTTCTTCGATGACGATACCGAGATATCTATCGGATCGTTGCTCGATGAGAAGCAGAAAGACGGAGAGTTAGTCGACACCTTCGTCAAAAGGGTCCGGAATAAGGCGATGAATTGCCGGGACCCGATCCAAAAGGTTCCGGAACAAGGCGATGAATTGCCGGGACCCGATCACCGAGGAATTCATCCTCCAGACCTGCCACAACAACCTCGCGTTGGACGTGCTGGAAGCAATGGGGACAGCACCATCCAAGACATGGAAGGACTTGAAAGTCTGGGGAGAGCAAGCTGAGCGATTCCTCAAGAGAAAGAAGGCGGAAAGAGGCCAACCGGCGACAAGTGCTCCAAAGCAAAACTTCGTCCCACGGGGGAAAGGTAAGGCACAAGCTAATGCAGTTGATGCTAATCAAACCTTTCAATTGCAACCACAGCAACAAGCACCCCAACAATCTCGAGGACAATGGCAACAACGGCCTCAGAAGCAGAAATCTGCGGAGCCGAGGTTTCCTAAAGTGTACTCCTTCAAGGATGATGAAGTTCCCGGCATCTTCAAATACCTGTTGGAGAACAACAAGATCCAGTTGCCGGCGATCGTGGATCAAGAAGGGGCGAACAAAGTGACGGACCCGAAGTATTGTGCGTACCACAGAGCGGTCCATCACCCAACCAAGTCGTGCTACCACCTCAAGGACAAGATCCAGGCGCTTATCGATGTAGGCGTCATAACCCAGAAGCCGGCCAAGAATGTTAGAGCAAACGCAGTATCAATCAGTTTTGGGTCGGTGCCTACAACTTGGTTCGAGCCAAAACGCGTCGCCAAAGTCGGGATGAAGACGGTGAATGACGACCCACACGGACAGCGCCAAAAGGGACTTGTGTCGCACACAACCCCAAATGGCGAAATCCTTTGGGTTCATCCAGATCTGATTGGAGATGAACAATGGGCTGGTTCGTCCAGAGAGAGATACCTGCTCCGCGAGGCTCATGAACCATCTTGAAGTCACGTCTATACAGCGATCAAGGTCACCAGACGGCGAAGCCAGATTGAGCCAGAAGTGAGCCGACAATTGAGCCAGATGAGCGCGAATGAGCCAATTTGAGTCAGATTGAGCCCTGGCTAGGACCAGAACCGAGTATCAGAATGAGCCAAATTGAGCCAGATTGAACAGAATGAGCTCAGTTTTGAGCAAATGAATCCAGTTTTGAACTCAAATTTGAACCAGAATGTCAAATTGGAGTCTGGAATTAAAACATGGGAACGATCTTTAATCAACTCACGTGTTTCTTCAGTTCCAATTTAATCGCCGTCTCTAACGTTAATTTGAGTCGGAGAGATTTTGAAAGACCGCAAATACTTACCTTTTTTGTGTCATGCATTTTTGGGCCGTTCAGGAATATCGAGATCTAAAGAAAGTCCGCAAAGTATACCGAGTATAAACTGCTTGCTTAATACTTCCAATAATGTATATGAGTATAAAGCTATTCCCTAAAGTTTGGTTGAGAAGTTCCTGGAGAATATTGTTATATAAGTATTTTAAGATAACTACCAGCAGCTACGCCGGACAAACCGGTTGTAGCATAAAGATCGCGTCACAATCGAGTGGTCACTAAAAATTATGAAATCAAGGAATCGACTTCAAAAGTTCAAAATTTCGACAAACGGTCAGACTATGTCATGCCCGGAACTCTTACAGAACTTTCGCAACAGCACAGACACGCCCTGGGAATTGAGGAGTCAAGAACAGAAATCATCCAATTCCCATTAAACCGACTAATAGGTGCGGGCAATCAGATCCAAAGTATTCCAGACCCTTCTATAAAAGAACGAGAGCTGAAACTAACTTCGGAGGGGGTATATTGTAGGCATATAAATTGCTTATAGGTCCGTTAGCTCAGCTCGGCACCAACCGACAGAGCCTGTACCAAGGGCCAGATTCGACAAATCGACTCACAACGGAATGAATCCACCGCGTGAGAATCAGCTAACGAGTTTAAGGAATCAACGAGTCATCACACCGAGAATGACTCGGACGAATCACAAGTCGAATCAATGATCATGTTCGGTCGAACTTCAGAACGGATTTACTGCCATCAGATCGCGACTTACTGCAGAATCAGAGTTCTCACTAACGATCACAGAAGAGAACCGACAACGACCGGCGCTGGCCCCACGGAAAGCCAACACGGGGTGATCCCCGGGAGGGCGCCAGACGGCTCGGAAAGCCAAGTCACGAGGCGGGCTCACGAGCACCAAGGTGCTCGGTGGCGCGACGCCACCAAGTATGGCTCGGCGAGCCACCTAAGTGGCGTCGGTGGCCGAGCCACCTTGGGTGGTCGGCCACCTCCGAGCCGCAATATGTGGCTCGGGAGGCGAGTGCCACTCTAGGTGCTCGCCAGTCCGAGCCCCATCTTGGGTGGCTCGGAGGCGCGAGCCGACCTCCTGGTGGTCGCGGCCACCAAGGATGGCTCGCCAGCTGCACCCCGGCCTTGAGCACGAGTGCTCGGTGGCGACCAGCAAGGTGGCCGCCGAGCCACCTGCTTTGGTGGCGTCGGTGGCCGCGCCACCAAAGGTGGCTCGGCTAGTGCCGGCCACCTCTGAGGTGGGCCAGTGCCCGACTGCCGCGGTTTCTCTTTGCGCGGGCACCTGTCTGAAGCCTTAAATAGGCCTAGGAGATGTTCATGTTTCGGGGTCGAATTTCAAGAGCCGAACTTTGCCGATTGGAAAGAGCAAACCTCAGAGTTTGAAGACTTGAAATTGACATAGACAATCTGTCTCGCGCCATCACCGTCAAAAAGGCAGGATCTCGAGAGGAAAGAAAGAACAGATCTGAGATTAACAGGTAATCGATACTCCAGATCTAAGCTTGGTCTTAGATCTCAGAGATCGCGAGGATTATTCCCTTGGTGGATTAATCCTCCCGCTATTATCTTCTGGAATAATACCCGCATAATCGTGTAGATCCGACGATCTAAGATCGCCGCGTGGTCACCGGCAAACAACCCGCGGCGGCAGGCAAAGACCACCCAACGAGCGGCCTGCAAAACCATGACTCGGCGATTTGTTCACAAGCAGAAAGCTTGTAATTTTTACTTTTGTTTCTTCTTTCTTTGATTGAGTTGTAACGATCTATAAAAGACCGATCTTTGTAATCCAAGATGACAATTATCTCATTAATGAAGAAAGCAACAGTTTTCCACGCGAACAACAATAAGCTCAATGTGGGTGTGTGTAACAATAAGGTATCAAATCTAAATTCAATATAAAAACTAGTTTTAAAGAATGATAATCAAAACAAATATGCAAATGTAAAGCTAGATGTGAGTTTAGAAATTCTTCTCTGAAAAAACAAGATGGAGAGATGGATTAAGATGAAACCCAAACAATGTAGATGATCTCCTCCACTTGTGAAATAGTCTTCACAAACCAAACTCTTTTAAAACACACAAAACAAATTTTAAAACACTCGTTAAACTTGTTTAAAACATTCTCATTGTTTACTCTGGTATAGAGGGGTTTGAGGGTTTATATAGGAAGAGAAACCAACAGCAAAAACCCCAATTAAAAGACCAAACAACCCACAGAATCAGAAATCAGATTCTGTACAAATAGAGCTGTTGGGCAATCGGCGGTCGACCATGGAAAACTCACGGTCGACCGCAAGCAACAAAATAGCAAAACTACGGCTCAGGACAACACCCGGTCGACCGCGGCGGTCGACCATGAAAACTTATGAACAGACGATCGACCATCACGGTTGACTGCAAAAGTTTCTGGTGGATCCTGAGGGAAAAACATTGGCGCGGTCGACCGTGGCGGTCGATCGCGAACTGATACATGAAAATACAGGTTTTGAAAGTTGTTTTTTGATTTTAAAACACTGTTTAAAAATATCAAATAAATTCCAAAAATTATGAAACTTTGGAAAATGATTGTAGACATGATAATACACATGCTACAAAAACTGGTTTTTAAAAAGGACCTTCCAAATGTAAAATATCATCATTTTACAAAATAGTCCAAAACATAAAAATGTAAACATATGAGTTTTGATATTTTAGCTTAACCATGTTTTGAAACATTACAAAATAATTTTATAGACTTAAAGAAAGATATAAACTATTGTTATGATGTCTATAAATAATGAATATAGTATTTTCACAATACAATAGAATATGAAACATATGAGTATGTATATGAATATATTTTTGTTTCATATCTATGAAATTAAACCAAACCACCTTATCCATGATAAACATAAAAACAAACATGTAGAATATATTTAATTTTATTTGCCTTGTAAAAACCTTTTGTTGTGCATAAGCCAAACCAAAATGTGTGTGTGTGTATATATATATATATATAAATCATATATATATATATAAATCTATACTATATATATAATATATATATATATATATATATATATATATATAATAAATTATATAATATATCACATCACACACACACACACGACACATAGAATAACCTATAAATGGTGTGTAATATATGAGCTTAAAGTACCAACACACATAATATAACACCTAAACTAAATATTATCCAAGCAATATTGATCTTCAATAAGCTTGAGTTGGTACGCTTGTGGATGAAGCTTGAACTTGAATCTTTAACTCGAATTGCATAGGCTTCACTCCACAATTCCGCCAACCTCCATTTGATATGATCGTGAATGCTCGATTCCATCCATCTTCCAACTCATTATTTGTCTATAATAAATAGAAGTACACAAACACTAGACAAATAACATTAGTGGTAAATTGTTTGTTAAACATCATCAAAACAAAGAGGCCAACATATATATGTTCTCAAAACAAACCCCAAAACACAGAAAAATCCACTAAAAACAACACAATCCCTGAAAATCAGGAAATCTGGAATATAGCCGTTACAGTGCTGTTGATCGACTGATGCACTATTCAATCGACTGATGAGCTAACCGTTGGCTGATTCTAGGAAA
This sequence comes from Asparagus officinalis, assembly GCF_001876935.1. Classification (NCBI taxonomy): domain Eukaryota; kingdom Viridiplantae; phylum Streptophyta; class Magnoliopsida; order Asparagales; family Asparagaceae; genus Asparagus; species Asparagus officinalis. The sequence goes on along the minus strand of NC_033799.1, from coordinate 57,310,864 downwards.
CCATCAGTCGACTGATGCAAGCCATCGGTCGACTAAAAACACTATTCAGTCGACTGATGGAGATCGGTCGACTGAGCAGAAACTTTTCAGCAATTGCAGAGTAGTTCATCGGTCAACTGACGAACAATGTCGATCGACTAAAAACATGCACAATCTAAAAACAGAATTTGCTGAAAACACTATTCACAACACTATTCAGTCGACTGAAAACAGAGGATATTTGTGCAGATTACCTAACAAAACAAATGCAAACACTCGACACACGATGTTAGGAATTGTTTGTTAATCATCAAAACTAGATTAGATAGTAGACTCAGAAACATAAGACCTAACATAAGATGCCTTGCCCTACTTTTTCCATCAACAAAAAGAATAAAAAAATAAAAAAATAAAAAAATAACCATTATGAAAATATGATTACAAACCTAAAGAATATGTAGGCTAAATATGAGAAAACTTTACTTTTAGATGACCTCTTGTAACTTTTGAACAACACACCCCCACCCCAAAGTCAGAAAGCCCCTTTTAAGTTTGAATTTTTATCATGAAACCAATTTGCTTGTCATCAATCTGTTTACACTCCTAACAAATACGAAGGTGGAAGTAAGAAACTTTCCCAAGTTAATTGAAGTTTACAGTCCCATATTGACATTTTATTTTTAAAATTTTCATCTAGCTGTGTAACTTAGTGAAGGTCTTGTAAATCTTTGCTTTTGATATGGTCCCAAATGGTTTCGTATTTTCCTTTTTCCCATGGTAAATAACTCAATGATTATTATATTACAAAGTCAATGACGAGTAAGGTCATTCCCTTTTATTTGGCCCTTCTACAACATAGAATAAGTCCAACAACCCACGTATTAATTATTTTATCCTTGCATTAAACTCAAACATCTATTCAAAGCACCTTTTTTAAAACTAGACCCATTGTGATATTTGTGATATTTATTTACATAACTTATCCTCGTACATGTACTAGTTTTGGTAATAGCATGAGTATATGATTGCAATGTGGTCAAACAGGAAAATGCTCATCTCCAAATACAACGAAACAATATGGAATCAACCTTCTAATTTGTGCACCAATAAGTTGCTTCCATTCTTTCAATGCTCTGCAGCTAAAACTATACGATATACATAATATTTTAAGTTACTTATAAAATTTTATTTGTTCTTTTCATGAGAATAATGTTTATGCTTAGTATCAAACACAAATTTGATATTTGGTAGTAATATACATGTTTCTCATCTAGTCATTTAGGGGTTGTTTGGATTGATTTTTTAGATAGATAAAAGGGTGGAAAGCTACCAAAAATGTCAGCTTTTTGGCAGCTTTTCCCCAAAATCACCTTTTATAGAAGTGATTTTTGGGAAAAACTGTCAAAAAGCTGACATTTTTGACAGCTTTCCCCTCTTATACCTATTTAAAAAATCAATCTAAACAGCCCCCTTAAAAGGTGTCCATTTTCAAATGATCCTCATTTAATTATAGGTCCATTAAATAAATAGAGTAGAAGTGATCCCATTACTATCAAACACGATGCATAATACCAATCATACCTATTATTCTCTTGCAAAATATATCTATATGATTTCTTCTTGATTTATTACATTATAAACATGTTGTTATTGTTATTATCGATTATGTTAAACTTGTCCGTGGCAAAAGTGTATGGACACGCTCTCCTGTCTCTGCCCACGGCAAACTTTACCTTTGTGACTCCAACGTGATGCGAGTCAATCCCTAGCTGTTCCTTTCAAAAACTGTATTACGTGTCACCATTCCATTAGTTAGTCCCGTCTATGGTGTTTTGTCTTAAACACTCGATTACAACCCGACACCTCGAGTTGAAATCGGGATGCTCTCACCCCTCAATAATCCCAAATCCGACCAATTGCTTGCTACATGGCGCTCCCAAAACGCCCGGTCTCTTCACCTTCCGGTGGTAAGCATACCGCTTTCTCTCTACTCACTTTCTCTTACCTCTCTCTAAATTATAAAACAAAAATCATTATAAAACGCTGCTCTTTTTCCACTTACTGTTTTTTGGCTCTCGAGATTTGAAGTGAAGAGAACGCGAAGGCGAAACAAAGAGATAGAAGTTGAAAAATTTTAGGGTTTCGTTTTCTCTTAAATCGAGATCTGAGATGTCAGATCCGTTACTTGACAGCGGCGATGGGCTGACGGCGGCGGAGTCAGCGCCGTCGTCGAAGGGGGAAGGGAAGTCGAGCTCGAGGAGAAGACTCGCGATCCGAAAGAGTTTGGATGCGGATGAGTTCATTAATTTGCTGCATGGTTCGGATCCAGTTAAGGTCGAGCTCAATCGATTGGAGAATGAAGTTCGAGGTCAGAATGCGATTTGATCTGAGCCTGTTTTCTTGCGTGTCAGAATATTTTTTTAAAGGGAGAAAATGGTTTATTTGAGCGATTTGGCTTTGGGTTTGATTTTTTATTTTCGATTTTTTTTTGAATTTTTCAGACAAGGATCGGGAGTTGGGGGAGGCGCAAGCGGAGATTAAGGCGCTGAGATTGAGCGAGCGCGCCAGAGAGAAAGCTTGTGAAGAGGTAAATTTTTTTTTCGAGAATTGAATGTAGAATGCAGTGATTCTCTGAGATATATTTTTTAAATTTATGAGGATTAACATCTCATTTACTTAAAGTGTCTTATCTTTCAGTAGATGCCCTTATGATTTGAGTTTGACCAGCGCTCTTGATACTTTATAGTTTTAAGATGGGGGCCAGTCAGATCTATGTGAATTCTTTCTTTTTGCTTTTTCCCCCTTTTCTTGAAACAAGCTTTACTCTGATTTATAGATATATATGTATGATATCTAAATCCATTATGGAATTTACTGATGGGATATGTTCATTCAGCCTTGTTTATTGAATGGTGATTATGACCCTTTGATTTCAGCTTAATGAAGAATTGGAGAAGTTGGATGAGAAGCTCAAATTAACTGAAGCCCTACTAGAACACAGAGTATGTCTCAGACTTCCTTGTTGCCTGGTTGTTTACCTCTTTTGCATCAGTGACTGATAGTATTGATGCTACTTGATTGCAGAATCTGGAAATTAAGAAGATTAATGATGAAAAGAAAGCAGCCATGGCTGCTCAGTTTGCTGCAGAAGCTACACTTAGAAGAGTCCATGCAGCTCAAAAGGATGATGACATGCCCCCAATAGAGGCCATTCTTGCACCGCTTGAGGCAGAATTAAAGCTTGCTCGTCAGGAGGTAAATTGTTCTTGCATCCATTTGCTTCTTGCCTCCACACTTTCATGAAATCAAAGTGTTTCTCATTGGAACTATATCCAACTAAGTTAAATAGCTGATATATATGTTAATGTTGAAAATAATGATAATATACTATGTGATTCTTGGCCTTTCCATAACAGGGTAATGCATAATGTAGGTTACATGTTTAGTTATCTTTTACTTCAAAAGATATAAAAATAACATAATAATTTTAACAAATAGGAATATGATTTCCCATTATAAAATATCTTTTAACAGAATAACAAGCTATACTAATTTACTATCAAGTACCACAATAACATCTATTGTAATAGCGTAGCGTTACTACATGTGTGAGTTATATCAAATGTTACATTATGTTCTAACTTGAAAGTTTGTTACGTTACATATAACACAAGTAACTAATTTTGTTTCCACACTAATATGTGTGTGCTCGCACATGTACATGCGGGGGAGAGGGGGTATTACATAAATATCTTGTGAGTAGCTTCAAGGAGTTTCCAGTATTCTGCTTAATCCTGCCTAGTTCACTTCTTTAAAGCGTTATTGTAGTTTAAATGTTCACATATAATGTTTGGTAGTATTTATTATTGGTACTTTCCAATCAGTTTCTAAATGCAAATGAACTGCGTTTTGAGGCATTTCTCAAGGTACACATCATTTTGCCCTTTTGCATGAGGCCTGTGTTTCATTAACCAAATAAAGATGAGATCTCTGTAGCTAATTGGAAATATATAGTTGGTTGAAGAGCATATTGTTAGAGGGAACAGTAAAAATGCCAAATTAATTAAACTTGTAAACATTGCTAGATTAAAGATTGCCTTCAAGTACATCTACTTATTTGTTTTCCTTTTTTCTTTTCCTCTCAATTTGAGAATAGTTAAAGATTCTTAAGATGAAAATGATGAAAACTATGCCTTAAGACTCTAAGCTTTATGCCTTTCCTTCATAAAGGATTTTTATGATTCACCTCGTGCCTTCTTTTTGAACATTGTTTCATATGCTGAATAAATTTTGTTACTCTTGCTAAGATCCTTTCTTGCTCAAATATTCCATGAACTTTTTTTTTTTGTAATATACTGAATGTTTACGGTCACTGCAAGTAAAGAGTTTCTGTCTCAAGGAGCAAACAAGGATCTCTTTGAGACTTGCGTTGAGTTACTGAGTAGCATAGAACAAGAATAAAGCAGTGTTATTTTTGTAAAGGTCTGTTTCTTCAAACTTAAGGTTCACTGCCACTATGCTATGACTGCAGATCACAAAGCTGCAGGACGACAATAGGGCTTTGGACCGCCTTACCAAATCGAAGGAAGCAGCATTACTGGAAGCTGAAAGGACTATCCAAATCGCTCTGGCGAAAGCTTCGATGGTGGATGATTTGCAAAACAAAAACCAGGAGTTAATGAAACAGATTGAGATCTGTCAGGTAACTACAAGGAAATTTCTCTATTCATGATCACAGAAAGATTGTAATTGTAGGACCAATAGTATGATCTAAATTTACCTTCTCGTCTAGGAAGAAAACAAGATCCTAGACAAAATGCATCGTCAGAAGGTTGCGGAGGTTGAAAAGCTCAGCCAGACTGTGAGAGAGCTTGAAGAAGCTGTTCTTGCTGGTGGTGCCGCTGCAAATGCTGTGAGAGACTACCAGAGGAAAGTTCAAGAGATGAATGTAACGTATCTTTGTTTAGTAAAAGACTCAGAAAATATCTTGAATCTATCATTTCCATCTTTTTTATGAGAACTCATCATTCTAACTAAATTCTCTTTCTAACTTGATCATTGATTCTTTAAATGCACATATTTAGGAAGAGAGAAAAACTCTTGACCGAGAACTAGCCCGTGCAAAGGTTTCAGCTAACAGAGTCGCAGTTGTAGTGGCAAATGAATGGAAAGATGCTAATGACAAAGTAATGCCTGTTAAACAGTGGCTTGAAGAGCGGAGATTCATGCAGGTAGGTTTTAATGCCACAACAGATTATTATCCATAAGTTTTCATGGTATGCCAGGCTCTATGCTGCTCTGGCCGGTTTTTTCTTGTTACACCTTTCTCTTCAAGGTTGTAGATTTAATCCATAGTAAGAGTGGGACTCATACTAACTTCTCTCTTAATACATTGGTATAGGGAGAAATGCAACAACTACGAGATAAACTTGCTGTTGCGGAACGTACTGCAAGATCGGAGGCCCAGTTAAAGGTAAAGTAGACTGCAAAAACTCATCAATGCTTCACTCTATTTGAAATAAAAGGAAAGAAAATTCTATGTGTACATATTTGGCATCTCAGGATAAATTTCAGTTACGACTTAAAGTCCTTGAAGATGGCCTGAGGATGTCTTCAAGTGGTTCAAATCGCTCCACTATAGATGCGAAGAGTATGAGTAATGGTTCTTCTCGTCGCCAGTCACTTGGAGGAGCTGAGAATATATCAAAATTATCTCCAAATGGCTTTCTACCCAGGAGATCACCATCATTTCAAATTAGATCATCACTTTCTAATAGTACTAGTACTGTACTGAAACATGCGAAAGGGACATCAAAATCATTTGATGGTGGAACTAGGTCACTTGATCGGGGTAAGATCCTTGTAAATGGGGCCGCCCATTCACTCAACAGATCTATTGATGGCACCAGAGACAATGAGATACCCAGTGATTGGAAGGAAAATTCAGATGAAAAACCATCTGAGTCGACTAATGCAGACACTGAAGATACTGTTTCTGGAATGTTGTATGACATGTTGCAAAAGGAGGTAATAACCCTAAGGAAAGCATGCCATGAGAAAGACCAAAGCCTGAAAGACAAGGACGATGCAATCGAGGTAAATTCTGTTTTGGAAGTTGTAATCTCAAGGCTGTTGCTTTTATCTGCTGGCCTCTCCCCCCAACCCTGTCCCATCCTTCCCAATTCCCATACATTACATTTCCCCTTTGTTGTACAGATGTTAGCAAAGAAAGTGGATACTCTAACTAAAGCAATGGAAGTGGAGGCCAAGAAAATGAGAAGAGAAGTAGCTGCTATGGAGAAAGAGGTAGCTGCTATGCGAGTGGAGAAGGACCAAGACAACAGAACTAAACGACTCGGCAGTTCCAGGGTTCCTGGAAATGCTTCTCAGCTACTTCCTGGGAGGTAGGTTTAAAAAGCAAACCTTTCAGTGATAGTAATCATCGTAATAGGAAAATTAGTGTGTAATCAATTGCATAACATTTTCAGATTTCTGTTTTGATTTATTAATTTGCATGTCTTTGTTGATGCTACAGCTGCTAGATTGAGATTTTTTTATTTCTTCCATGACATATTAACTGGGTGATTGTTGATTTTGTATCTCATCATACTATTGTGTCCATGACTATAGAGTTGTCTTCGGGAGCAGCTCTAAGTCTTGATGATGCTGAAGACTGAGTATCAGAACTTATGAATATATGGTCACCTATATTCGTTACACAGTTTATCTTGTAACTGAAAGAAAAACAAGGATTGAACTTTAGCTGATGAATTTTGGATTATGGTTCTGGGCATTTGGCATTGGTATTCACATTTTAATCTCTGCTAATTTATTTGGGTTTGTATTTTGTTTATACATATCCTTAAAGAAAAAGATTAAGAGAATAGTGTCCTCTCTGAAGACATCCTTTTATCTCAATACAAAATCAATGATAACCGTGGAAGCCATTGTCGATAACAACAATAAGTCAGGGTACAACTATTTTGGGATTGTTTCCTTCTAGACTGCAAATGCATTAAAGCTTCAATAATACCAAGCTGAACACCCTTCAAATCAAGTCTGAAATTCAACTTGTGTTTTCCTTGCCAACTTTTAATTATGGACCAAATGAGGGGAAATCCTGTATAGGGATATTTAAGGGGGTTTTCTTTCTGCGAGATTTACACAGAAATTAATTTACAAACAGTTACGCAGGGCTTTTCAATATGTGATTTTCAAAACTTCATCGAGGTCTCTCACACACACACCCTGAAAACCAAAAATTAACAAGGTACTATACAAACTGTAAGTTCTTTGCATACCCTTCTGGGGTAACTTTGGCAATTAGTTTGTCCTAATTCATGTCAGTTGCAAGATATTCATGCAAAGCTCTTCTTGTAAGATTCACTTGATATAATGTACCTATATAGTACGGTAACAAGGATAATGCGTTTTTTGTTCATTATTTATTTGTAAAAAGGATTGTTATTGCTTTACTGTGTATTATTGGTAGGTGCTAGGTTGAAAAATTCTAGTAGGATAATTGGATTATGGCCATTAGGCTAATCCATCTGGATCCACATAGACTCTGAAGTAATAACTTCATTTGAGTTATGTGGCTCAACATACTAGTCATTTCTAATTTTTGGACTAAATGACACCTCATACCAATTTAGCTAAACCAAAACCGCACTTGACACTGAATGAGTATGAGACATTGCTTATAAGTCTCTACCTTGGCTCAAATCAGTTGAGCCTAACTCAGGCCTAACACATCAATTTAGTGGATAATACATCATTTAGTGTATAGCACATCAATTTAGTGGATAATAAAGATGATATCTCAAGCAGTGTTCTAAAAAACGGCCTGGGCGGCCGCCTAGGCGCCCGCCTAGGCGGAGGCGGTGCTCAGGGCGTGCAGAAATGCCCTGAGCGGCCACGTTTAGGCGCTGGAAGCGCCTAGGCGGCCGCCCAAGGCTAAGCGGGCCGCCTCACAATTTAAATAGAAAAAAACGAAAATCCAAACCCAAAACCCGTAACCCAAACCCAAAACCCAAAACCCAAAATACAAACAAAGAAAAAATAACCCTAATCTAACTCTCCTGACGCCGCCAGAACCTCAGAGCTCTCGTCTTCGTCCTGGGCGTCCGATCTCGTCTTCGTCCTGGGCTTCCGATTCGTCTTCGTCCTTCGCTTCCGATCTTGGCTTCGTCCTTCGCTTCCGATCTCGTCTTCGAGCTCAACTTCCGACCTCGTTCTCATCTCGTTGCCAGTCAGCTTCATCTCTATAAGTAAAGGACTAAACTTATTATCTCTATCACTATCATATGCTTATATTATATTAAGTTTAATTGTTTAAGTTTAAACTGTAAATCTCAGAATTTTGAAAGAGAAAGTAAATATGTAATCATGGGGCTGTTTAATTGTTTAAGTTTAATTTTAAGTTCATTTTAAGTTTATAAGTAATTCTTGTTGTTCAAGGTTGTTCAAAGTTTAATTGTTCAAAGATTACATTTGTCCAAAGATTACAACTGCATTTGTTCAAACTTCAAAGATTACATTTGTCCAACAGGACTGTATTTGTTCAAAGATTACAACTGCATTTGTTCAAAGATTACAAGTTTACAATTGTACATGGATCACCGCATTCACCTTGTAGTGATAGTTGCAGCAATAACGAATGAAGTTGCTGTTTTTGAGCGCCTAGCGTTTAATGTAACATTGATCTCAAGTAACACTTTATAGACAAATCAAATTACAACAGGAAATTGTGACGTCTCCATCCAAGTAAACCTTAATACGTATTGTATCAAACAACATTTGTGCGTAACGTTGACCTCAAACTAGTAAGGTATAAAGCAAGCATCCATTGAACCATAAACTCTAATATCAATTTATTTTGTGAAAAGCCCAAGAACAAACTCTAAAGAACCTATTTATCAGTTCAAACATGGACAGCTTTTAATCATGATCTTCCCAACGTCAGGCCACATGACACTTTTTTGTTACGTCAAATCCCAAAAAAGGAAAACAAAATGGTCAGGCACAAACACAAAATTATTGAGAAGTGTAAGAAGAACAAACATACAGAAATAATGTGGTTTGGCCTTCAGCATATATCCTCAAGATGAGTACAATATTACTAATCAAATTGCGAGTGTACACAAGGCAAGGGAACACTCTTAACTCTAATTACAAATACACATCCCAATCCTCGGGTAGGAAATATCTCTGAAAGAAAACTCCAAATTTGTCACTTGTCACTAAACAAAGGCAGTATAAAGAGAGAGAGTTGGTTTATGTATAGATACATCAAACCTAATTATGGAATAGTTAAGATTTCTTATTCTTTTCTTCTCTTTTTTACTTATTTCTGTTCTCTCTGAATAAGGATCTAGCTACAATCAGAGAACCAAACAACTCCAATTAGAGAATCAAATAGAAGGGCGTCAAGTATGGCACACAACAGTCAAGTTCTGACCAGAACATATAATTGGAAGAGTCTTTGTCAATATTAATTGGATTATTTAAAATAACAGTCTGCTGCACAAGAACAATGACACCCTTCTTATTAATGTCCTAGTTCTACAATAAGAAGTTTTTCCAATTGATGTGCTTCATCCATTCATAAATTTTTTTATGTTAGCTTGGTATTACTTTGATTGTAACAATAAATGAAGTCAACTCTTATGTTTTAATTTGAGCCTTTCAAATAAACCTCTCAACCAAAATATCTTCCTTTATATCTTAGTAACTTTATATATATTCCATATTCATGATAGGCAATGCAATTGTCATATGTAAACTAGCTTTCCAACACGCGCTTAAAGAGAGCCTGAAACTGATCTTTCAAGATCTCCCGGAATCAATGTCATCAACACGAATGAACAAATAAATGGAAAAAAAATCATTTTGCAAGCTTTCTGAAATACATACAGCTGTTAGTACATCCAATATTGACTACAAAAAGAAAAAGTTAAGACTTGGAAGATTGTTGAGACCATATAAATACTTCTTTCAACAGTCAAAGACATTCGTCATGGCCTTCAATTTCAAAACCCTTTGGTTAATGCATATATATCTCTTCATCTAATTCGACATAAAGTAAGCCAATTTTTGTATCAAAATTTTCTAAATCCAAATCATGCATAGAAATCAAACCCATAAAGACGAAAGTAGATATAACCTTCACAATAAAAGGAAATTACATTATTAAAAACTAACTACTTTTACTTAGTTGCACCCTTATACAACCATCTCATGTATCGAGCATCTTCCAAAATTTGTGACTTGTTATTTCTTTTTGAACTCATCAGCAGCTGAGTGTCTTATTTCTACGGGTGTATTTATGAGCTCCTATTTTCCGGTTTATGGAAAGATTCAATTATTCATCCTATTTCATCCATAGCAACAGATACTATATGTTAACCAACAACGGAGAAGCAGTTATAAATGAGCAACAATCTAGCAGTTAAACTGAATCTTTCCCAAAATAAGAAGGGCAACAGAAGTATATGAAGAAACTATGACAAATTCTAGCTAGAAATTGCCCTGTAAATCACTGAAAGCACGAATAAAGAAATATAACCAATATATTACCAGGTCAACCTTCTTCTTATAAGTTTAATCCTCTTTTGTTCCAATTTCCATGATAAAAATGGTCAATGAGATCAAGGCTTAGCAATTTGTATAGCACATGGTCTAATGCTTCACAGGTATGCAATTCATAAATCTAGTAATTACATTGTATCTATCTCGTAATAGTTGATTAGGTTCTCTAAAGAAGTTTCTGACAAGAACCTTGTAGATTGAGTTTTACAAATCCTGTTACAGAGACCCACTTAAGATATTATCCTGGCCGTGCGTAGGTTTAATTTCAATCAACATGCATGGTGGGTTGATTACTGCCATGAACCAACCCCTGTCCAAAACCATTCTGGAAATTACAAGGTTGATCCAATCTTCCATCGCATAGAGAGAACACTGGCTTTGCATGGACCAGATCTATCTTCATGGATCAATCTTCCATTGCATAGATAGAACACTGGTTTTGCATTGATCAAATCTATCTTCATAGGCAGCAAGAAATAAATATGTGTACTTGGAGGATCCAAATGAATTATACAATAGAGATGTCAATTTCTCAACAGCAAGTCAGTATCCTGTAACCTGTTTCTTTGTGTGATCTGGAAAGATCATTATAGGGCCTGTCAGGACATGATTTCAGCTAATAAATTGTATCCTCACAGGGTTTTATATCTTAAAAGAAACTTGCAGAAGCCTATAAGGTAGTAAAATTCCTGAATAATTTGGCAGATTGACACTTTCTTTAAGTCCAATGCATTAACAATTTGAACTATTAATAACTTGAAACTTTGGGACATTATGCTCTGCTCTTCTTGGCAGCAAGCATCATCTTTGAGGTCAAAGGTGGATCAAGAATTCAGTTTCACGTTTGTAGAGTGCTTTCATGATACTTTGTCCGTTATGTTCAAGTTGTGTGACAAAGTGCCAGCAGATTTGTGAAGATGGAGCATATCTTTTTTGCTTTAAATATGCGTATAGCAGCTATATATCATTTGATCATAAATTGAAAACTGTTGTGACGCATACACAGGACTGTGGCGAGAAGTGCGTCGATGCGCAACATGTAATGAGAAGCTAAGTGCAACATGTAATGAGAAGCTAAGTGAAGCAGTAATGAGTTACAAGATAGGCTTTGGTGTCTTTTGTCAATTTTCTTTTCTTCCCTCTTTTTTCCTACTCATTGATTTATAAAATTATAACTGCCGGCAAGCCTGTGATAAGCGTGAATATTTTAGGAAGCAAATTTGAACAGATGTCGGTCTAGATGTTACATTGCTGACGCTGCTATAATAAGCGGTGGTGGAAGTGATGCTGAAGTTTGCTAACACTCGAGTCCTTATCCTTCTGATAAGAACTTCCTGCTTTGTTCTATAGATTGGTGGGTCTTTCTCTCTTCTTCCATTTGTAATTTTCAGTTGTGTGATGGATTCTTTTCATTCCCAGGTTGTGAATATTATTGTAATTGCACATGAGCACTCACTTGAGTTGAGTTGTGTTGTGTTGTGTTGCTGTTGACTTCAGTTTGTGTCTTCGTAATGGTGAATCTGAAGGCAGTTGGTGTTTTATATAGGGGTAATTGCGGATATACCCTGTGGTATCACTGTTTGAACATAGTACCTCTCTAGTTTTATCGTTGCAGATAGATTCCCTAAATGGAATTGTTTGAATGCTTGGAACTCGGGGATCTATTTGTCAAAAAACAATTATCTTTCTATAAAGGTACACATGTCACAATGGTCTATTTGCAACAGTAAACTAGAGGTTTAGTAAATTCAAAACAGCGATACCGCAGGGGTTTGTCTGCAATTAGTTATATCCTTTTATATCTATCAATATGGTTTGTTTTTTCGTCCCTTTGCATCATACGTTTGCCGAATAATGGCTTGCTTCTGAGATGAATTTATGAATATTACTGATTTTACATGGAACAGTCAATCTCAATTGGCAAGTTGATCCAGCTAGCTATACCCGTTATGATTGTAAAAGATCATAAAGTGGGTCCAGGTTTCATGTTCAGATGAGTGAAAATGTCTATGTTTTTGTTACTCGGAGCTTAAATTCGTGACATTCTGAGCCTTGTGACTCCCTGCTGCATATAAAAGCAAGGGTTACCACAGTTGTTGCATATTAAGTGTCAAATATCTTTTCGTGCGCTGTGAATACAGTTGTTGCATAGTGAGACTAAATGGGCTCTAAAAAGAAAGTCCAATCTACCGTAATAGATTTACTTTTTTTGTTAAGATCACATTGATCATCTCTTAAGAGCGTTATGAGGTTGCAATGGGCTTGCAAACATAAATTGTTGATTTTGTTATGAGGTTGCAATGGGCTTGCGAACATAAATTGTTGATTTTCTACAAAACGGTGAAAACATAGGAAAAGATCAGGAAAAATGGAGCTGATATACATTCAGGTGTTCTCCGGTGACCGCGAGCTTTGGCACGGTAGACCGACAACGTGCATGACTTAGTACAGATTCTGGATTTTTGGCCGGTCGACCGCGACGATTTTGGTGGTCGAGCGCCAGACGCTGTAATTGAATTTTGGGTTCTGTCGTTCTGTCCGATCGACCGCGGCGTCAAGTGTGGTCGACCGCGATTCGGGTTTGGACCTGATTTTGTTTTCCTGTTTGGTTGGGTTTGCTGTTTGATATAAATTCAAGCACACGTTTTAGGGTTTCTTTGGAGCAGTATTGGGGATATTTGGAGCAGAGAAAATGGATCTTTCTAGAGCTATTGGTTAGGGTTATTGTTTGAGAGATTGAGAGATTTGTTGGTTTGTTTTGAGTGATTTGTAATCTCAGTTTGTACTCTCCTTCTGTATTAGTGAAAACTCATCTCCTTCTAGTCACGTGGACGTAGACAACTTGCCGAACCACGTAAAATTAGTTGTTTGTGTTTGTGCCGTTATTTTGCATCGTTTGGCTTTCTCTCTCGGTGTTTGGTTTGGTTCCTCGAAACATAATGATTGGTGGCTTCCGCGCACAACAAGTGGTATCAGAGCTTGGGCTACGCTTGGGCTAGTTGGAGGAGTAGATCACTTTGGAAGTTCGTCTAGGGTTTCAGTTGGTGATAAATGTGTGATTTTTACTATTGTGGATTTTGTCTACCATCATGTGGGGGTGAGATCTTTTGGAGGCCCTTGTTAGGGTTTCAGTTGGAGGTAAAAATATCTCTTTTTCAGTTTGGATTTATTCTTCGTTTGTTCTGCATTGGTTTGTTAGTGCTTTGATAAAGATGACCGAGAAAGAAGGAGTTGTGGATGGTACTTCTGACGTAAATACCGTCCAAAGTTTGAATATTCACTCTATGAAGATAGATGTAGAGAAATTTAACGACACTAATAATTTTGGTATTTGGAGATGCGAAGTCTTTGATGCGCTCAACACGTAAAATTTGGAGGATACATTGGAGTTCGACGGGAAACCGGACGACATTGAGAAAAAGGTTTGGAAGAAGATGAATCGAACAGCGTGTGGTGTGATTAGGTTTTCTTTAACACAAGATTTGAAATATGATATGGTCAATGAGACTTTTGCAAAGAAGATTTGGGAGATTCTAGAGAGCAAATATTTCACAAAGAGTGTGAAAAATCACTTGCATTTGAAGAGGAGGCTTTATCGCTTCCAATTGAAGAAAGGAACCTCCATTGGTGATCACATGAACCATTACACGAAGCTTCTTACGGATTTGGCGAATGTAGATGTGATGATTGAAGATGAGGACAAGGCATATTATTGTTGAGTTCCTTACCCGACGAGGAATATGAGACCTTCATCCTTATTCTTATTAATGGGAAAGCATCTCTTTCATATAGTGAGATCACCACTGCACTTGTGAATTATCAGCTTCGGAAGAAGGATAATGAGACTTGAATTGAGCCAGTAGTGGGAGCATTGGTCGCAAGAGCAAAGAGTCCAAACCGAGGTAGGAGATCACAGTCTAGAGGGGCCCATCCTGTAGTTGGTAGGAATCGGTGTGCTTTTTGTAAAGAGGATGGACATTGAAAAGCCGAATGCCCAAAGCTGGTTGATCGAGTCGGGAAGAATAAGGGGAAAGCTACTCAAGCTTTAGAGGTGAATATTGTCAAGGCTAGTGGCAACAATTCATATTCGGATTCTTCGGACTATTCATGCCCTGCACACCGTCAGTTTGTGTTACTGACTCTACAAGTGGATGTTAGATTCGGGTGCTTCTTATCATATTTATCCTAGGAGGGATTGATTATCAAGCTTTTAGGAGTTGGAAAGAGGGGATGTCGTGCTCATGTGTAATGATCATGAATGCCCTATTGATGGTATTGGTACCGTTCATATTAGGATGTGTGACGGAGTGATTCGGGAGTTGGATGAAGTGAGGTTCGTTCCATAGTTGAGGAAGAACATCATTTCACTTGGAGTTTTGGTGACAACAGGCTATCGTGTGACCTTAGAGGATACATCTTTGAAGGTCACATTTTGGTCCATGATTGTGATGAAGGACGTCAGGAGGAAGAATTTATATTATTTGATTGGGAGCATGGTGATTGGTAGAGAGCTGACGACTTCTTTGGATTTGGCTAGGCTGTGATGTTTGTTGAGACTGGGTTATTCGGTTATTGGTGTCGTGCATGGATTGTTGAGGAGTGTTTTGACCTGCAGATTGAAGTTCTGTGAGCACATTGGTATGAGCAAGGAGACCGAGGTGGATTTTGGCACTTCTATTCACCAAGCGAAGGGTCTTCTAGGTGGTGTTCATTCAGGCATTTGGGGGCCTTCCAAAGAGACATCATTGGGAGGTAATAGATATTTGGTTTCTTGTGTTGGTGACTATTCTAGGCATTTGCGGGTTGCAACCAAGTCCCGTTGGTGTAAGGTCCTAGTAGTCAACAATAGGTGGAAGAAGTGTATTGGCAGAAAGGTAATACATTGTTCTGATTTTGGTAGGGGTTCTTTTCTGCATTTGTGTCGAGTTCACGATAGTTTGAGATATTTTATTGGAGAGGAAACACTGGGGATACGTGATGAGATGACAGTTTTGATAGGTCGTTCATTGCTAGAGGAGGATCGGCGGTTGATGTCGAGCATTGGTTTTAGTGTTGGAGCTTTGACATATTGGTATCATGTTATTCATAGGTTACCGACTGCTGTGTTTAGAAATTTTGGATCCAGTGGAGCTGCTTCAGATATTGGGTTGCTTCGGATGTTTGGTTGCCCAACATATGGTCACATCAAGGATGTGAGATTTGATCTGAGTACACATTTGGGATTCAGAGGCTCGTTTGGTTATCAGCTGAGGGCCTCTGATTTTGTTCTGAGCAGGTATGTCATATTTGACTCTTGGCAGGTGGAGAGTGTTGATCAGATCGTTGGGATATCGCAGCAGGTAGAGGGTGATGCTACTTCACGTTGGGTGAAGATTACTCCACATACTCCAGATCATACTGCATCATTTGAGATTCCAGCTGAGGTGACACTGTTTGGGGATCATATCGATGTGGATGCTGATGATGAGTTCGTTGATTCGAGTGCAGCTGGTGAACATAGTTCGAATTTTGATATGACCGTTGATTCATTTCATATGGAGGTGTTTGGATCGTTTCACTTTGGGGTCATTGGAAGAGCTATCGGTTGCAGATTTGTTGGTGATGTTAGAGAGGGGTTGAGAACTCTTCTAGTTGACTGAGGGCCTACGGAGGTCATTTGGGTAATTACGTGAAGGCTTGATTCCTTGGGTAAGAGGGTACGTAGGTAGTCATTTTATGATGCAGCTGAATTGGTAAGTTGATACCGATATTTGAAGATTGTTCGCAATCTCATTTTGGTTCCCGACTTGTTGTGGATTGAGTATGTTGTTGTGGATTTGTTTCACCTCGTACTGGACGCAACAAGTGGGACATTTGGTTTGGTTAGTATCAGCTCAGTTTTTGGAAAACTTCATCGAGGTGGAGAATTATAGAAACAGTGAAAACATTAGAGAAAATCAGGAAAAATGGAGCTGATAGACATTCAGGTGCTATCTGGTCGACCGCGAGCTTTAGCACGATCGACCGGCAACATGCACGACTTAGTACAGATTTTGGATTTTTGGCCGGTCGACCGCGATGATTTCGGTCGTCGACCGCCAGACACTGTAATTAAATTTTGGGTTCTGTCGTTTTGTCCAATCGACCACGGCGTCAAGTGCGGTCGACCACGATTCGGGTTTGGGCCTGATTTTGTTTTCCTGTTTGGTTTGGTTTTGCTGTTTGATATAAATTCAAATACATGTTTTAGGGTTTCTTTGGAGCAGTATTGAGGATATTTGGAGCACAAAAAATAGATCTTTTTGGAGTTATTGGTTAGGGTTATTGGTTGGGAGATTGAGAGCTTTGTTGGTAAGATTAGTTGGTTTGTTTTGAGTGATTTGTAATCTCAGTTTGTACTCTCCTTCTCTATTAGTGAAAACTCATCCCCTTCTTGCCCCGTGGACGTAGTCAACTTGCCGAACCACGTAAAATTGGTTGTTTGTGATGTTATTTTGCATCGTTTGGCTTTCTCTCTCAGCATTTGGTTTGGTTCCTCGAAGCATAGCGATTGGTGGCTTCCACGTACAACAGATTTCTATTAATTTAAATACTTGATTTACAACTTTTAATGTTGTTACACCCTGAAATAATAGAAATACAAGTTACGCAACAAAAACGATTCATAAGCAAGACAAGTTTCATGCATGTGTTAAGCCTGACACTTCATATCACACAGTTTTTCTCAAAATATATGAACTTGTTGATGATAAAAGTTCAAAGCAAACTATATATATAATAATCAGTACTTACAACACACAAACTCACGGTCATAAGTATTTTACATAAGAAAAACAAGTTGTTTAGCTATACGCAAAGCAAAAGGGAAGCTCCCTCTGTAATACCTCCTAGAAAGATCCTAGAAAAACTTTCTTATACTGGTAAACTGAATACATTATCATGAATACTTGAATAAAAATTTTGCAATTGAGAAACACTGAGAAAATGGAATATAAAATTTTGTGTAAAGAAAGAAATCACCATATTTTCTAATTCATAGTCAAATGTTAAAATCTTAAATATCGATGAGTTGTTCATATGGTTGTCAGAATCCCCTCAAAGGTCGCACTAAGGTTACAAATATTACAGTCCAATAACATGAGAACGCAAAAAAACACAACATTTAACATATAATTCCCAAGAATATAATGTACCAACACTGTCATAGGACGCTAGCCACATTACAAATGCCTAAAAGTGCCGCTTCATAAAGGGCTAAAATAGACACGTAAAAGTGCTTCACTATATGACTGACATAAACACATCATTTCTTAGTGTAGTTTTAAAGGTTTTAAAAACATCATTGATTTAAAAAACACATCACTTGTCAAAATCAATTGATTCAAAAACACGTCATTTGTTAAACTTGCTTATTATCAAAAACAACACTTGTCAAATTACTTGATTTCGAAAATACATATTTTGTCACATTACCTTATTTCGAAAACACTTATACCAAAAATACTATTCGTATAAACTTGTTCACTTGTCAAAGTCACAACCGCTTCCAAATCAAGTGAACGAGTGTAAATTTCATTATCACAATTACATAGTTTAAAAAATTCACTTTTATTAATTTTTATGTCAAATACCAAATCACAAAAAAAATCTTTTGAACCCACCAAACTGTTTAAACACATTTAAATTATTTCATTCTTCAATAGCTTTCTAATAAAGCAATATTCACAATTATTTGAGTCAGCATGAAAACCAAAATCGCTTATCATGTTTTACATAAAATCTAATTTATTTTTAACATCTCATATAAAATCAAAATCATATTGTGGGTTAGCTCACAATAGAATAGATCAAATCACATTTCATTATATATTACATGACAAATAAAGAATAATTATTTTTTGTGCACAAAATCAATCAATTATAATTCTCATGCAATTATATATATAAAGATACTATTGAGAAATGAACTCACCTCTAACTTATTGGAGTCTTTTAAATCTCCAAAATTTGATCCGCTCGATATTCACAAGATCCTATAGTATATAAAATTATAAGGTTAAAGCCCCACTAATATAAACTTATACTAATTACTTCATAATCTAGGTCCAAATAAGATAGAATATGATCAAATAGTAATCAAGGCTCATAAATAGGGTTCACATAGGCTTATTACTAATTTTATCAATTTATCACAAATTTATTGCACTTTTCTAATGAATTTGGACCTATTAATAATTCATAGTGCCTACAGGGAGCTGCAGATAGTTAACCAAGCCTAAAAGTAGTTTTATATCATTCAGTATGGTCCTGATTGCAAACTAAGGAAATACCAAGGTCTTATAAGTAATTTATCCTTGCATATTTACAACTAGGTCCTCTCTATTGGGTCTGGTTACTCTTTATGAACCTTAGGGGAGTTTACTAATTTTCCCCGGTGTAGGCGTCAAAAATTACCTATACGTTCCCGTATGCAGCTCGAGATGAAGAGAAGATAATAAACATCATTATCCGAGTTAAGGAAGATTATTTAATACCGACAAGCGATTGAAGTGAGTTGACGAAGCATACGAATCAACAGAACGACAGAATAACGAAAAGACGATTCGATCGGGAATTACGTTTTACCCACGAAAAACAAAGCATCACTCATGTCTCGTCCACTCCACGTGTGATTCACCCATGAGATATTGTAGATCTCTTCTCCAGCTTTCTAACGCATCTTGAATCGTGTCATTCCGAGGTCGGACCGGGAATTATGGGAAAAAAGGATTAAGGCATGCAACCGAGACATGTATTGTGTCTCGGCCAAGGCCGAGACACAAAGTCTGTCTCGGGGGTAAAAATGCTAATTTTGCCCAGATTTCGATTTAATCTGATCCAAAGCCTCCCACACTGATCTGAAGTTATCCTGGAATGTGGTTGAGTGGTTATAACTGAGGATGAGATCAAATCCATCGTTCTTATCCGAAAACCGAGCTTCTAAAGCCTATAAATACAACCTTAGGGCCTTCATTTGCACGGATCCAGAATTCTAGAGCATCGACGAAACCTTGTCAAACTGAAGAGTGAGGAGCAAGAATTTCAGAGAGGAGAAGGAGATCTCGGTGAGCTATTCAGTAGAAAAAGGAAGAATTCGAGAGATCTGCACCCATTCATCCATTTCTTTGAGATCGTACCAAGCTGTGATTCTTGAGAAGAGTGATTGTCTCACTGTTACCGAGATAGTCACTTTAGTTTCTTATCTCTTTTGCGAGGCAAGGAAATCTATATTGGATCTGATCAGCCGGTGGTCCACGGATAAACCCTGGCACAAGTCAAGAACCCACGCAAACAGCGCGTGATAAACGTCCGTTGTGTGTGTTTTAAGAGAATTGTAATCTTTTGTTTTTATTTTTTTGTTGAATCATTGTAACGACTAAAGTTGTATTGAGTCCACTAATGAAAGAACTAACTTTCCACCAAAATATACTGACGAACACAGTAGGAGCCAACAGCTTCACTGCCGAGGCTGTCGTGTCACAGCCACTGATCAAGATCCTGGTGGATGAAGAGGTCGAGTATGAATTCGACCAATAGAAGTTTGAGGAGTACGTCTTCTCCTCCTCCTTCTCCAGATCTTCCTCTACCTACAAGCGCATGAAGACCACTTCCGTGAAGAAGGTTAATTGGCCTTCAGATCTGAAAACTCAGGGTGATAGTTTTCACCCAACTGCTATTGAAGACTCCTCTGACCTCCAAGAAAGCCAGATCTGACATTTGTGACAACTCCTCAAGAGTTAAGGAGTCCCCCGTCAAAGGCCCATCAGTGCTAACGAAGAGGGCTTGCCAGAGGCGTCGCCAACGTCTCGCTCGCCAATTCGCCAATACTTTGGAGCAGGTGGATAGACTCCGCTACCAAGCAGATCTAGAGTTCAGAAAACATCAAGTGGCTAAGCCGTCACCACAACAAGCATCGGGATCCTCCTCCCAACCACCGACTAACAAATGGGTTCGTGTCAAACCAACCCGTTCTACTCTTGAGGAGCGCATCCAGAAGCACCGTTCACTTCTTGCGCATGCCCAGATCCTTGTGCAAAAAGCACAAGAGTTGTAAAAAGAAGAGGTAGTCAAAGAGCTACCAAGATCTAAGCTGGTTTGGGTGTCGTAGGCCAAAATAGTGCCTACAACTGCATCAAAAACAGCTAAGGTGCCCCTACTTGACAAGAGACACCAGTCATGTCTCTCACTCAATTCCAGCTCCAAGGCTGTTTCCCAGCCTTCGTCAATTTCAGATCCCGCTCCTTCTGCTCCTGCACCTCCGGTGAAGCCCTTTAACAATGTGGAACTCTCCAAATTCAAAATTCCGTTGAAGGATCGCCTAGGTCCTCTACACGAACATCGAGGCAAGACTCCTGTCAAGGAACACTTGGGGTCGTTCCTCAATTTCGGAGCAACTATTCAGATTAGAAGTCGTACGCACCATTCAACAAGTTGATTCCTGTAACCACCCGCTTGGGGGTGTGTGTGGAAGACCAAGAGCCTGTTAAGGTCTCACCTTCACGAATGTGTGATTCCAAACGTGTGACTCCTAAGGTCGCTAACAAGGCATTACCTATTCAAAAGAAAATATGTCCGACAGATGACAGAGTTATACCTAAAAATTCAAGTAAACAACCGATAGGTTGCTCTGGCCATAATGCCGATGAGTTGTATTATTGGGCTGGGGTACGAATAACTCTCAAAAGAAAAGTACCCTAAAATCAGACTCACACTGGTCTTGTGAGAGGTTAATCAGGGCAATATTATCAGAATGTAGCTGTCCCAAGACCGCTCCATAGAGGGTCTCGGTATTCCAAGGGCTTTCCACTAAAGCGTCAAAACCCAAATTAAGACACTCCCGCAAAAGAAGATCGGCCATTCAAGATGACAAATCCCAGAAGTCACCATCAACATGGCTGACAAAGGAAAGTCTGTATTCAATTCGAATAACGCTAATCCCGACTTTTCTCCATGAAGGAAAGTCGATTCTGGAATAGCCCGACGAGTGTCTCAGCTCCAGTTAGAAGCCGTCAGACATGAGGATTACCTGAAGATGCACGAAGGACTGTCATTAGAAGATAAACTTTCAGATACTTGCTCCGCAATCGCCTCCAACGATATAATGTCTAGCATGGGGCAAGCTCGAGAAGTATTCATGATCACTACCGAACAAGTGGCTCAACTTCTTCAAGAAGCCTTGGCCAAAAAAATAAGATTTTGAAATTGAAATGGAGATGGTCGTGCAGCGGGTAAAGGAGTTACATGCTCAACAACTTCAGGAGTTGTCAAATCAGCATGGTGAATCCAGTCGTCGTCACACTACCAATCAAGTAGATAGCAACTCAGAGGTAGAGGAGACTATCAATGCCGATACTCACAATGATAAAGATATTGGGGGTGGCCATAACAATAATACCAATACTGGGGGTGGCCCTAACAATAATACCAACACTGGGGGTGGCCCCAACAGTAATGTCAATGCTGAGGGTGATCCCATCGTTCATCCTCAAAGTCACCCGAAGAAAGATATAGGCGACGACGAGATGATGAAAGAGCTAGAGAATAAGGTCAGTGTCTTAATGTCCACTCAAGAAGTGAGAAAAATGAGCATTCCGTGCCCGTATCCAAGAGAGTGGGATTCGATCCCGTACCCGGCAAAGTTCACCCTAATTAACTTCACGCATTTCGACAGGAGAGGCTCTCCCACTTAACACTTGATCTATTTCAAGTTTCATTTGGGAGTGATCTTCGGGAATGAAACACTGATGATCTGGACATTCATATGTACCCTTCACGGGGATGCATTCGATTGGTATCGACATCTCAAGCTAGGAAGCATCAACTGTTAGGATGATATGAAAAGCTCATTCCTCTCTTTGATGATGACACTGAAGTGTTAATTGGAGCTCTTCTAGATGAGAAGCAAGAAGATGGAGAATCAGTTGATACCTTCAATCAAACATTTCCGAAACAAGGCGATGAACTATTGAGATTCAGTCACAGAAGAGTTCATACTCCAGACCTAGCATCATAATCTCTCACCCGATGTTCTCGAAGTCAGGGGAGTTGTCCCCTCAACCACCTAGAAAGATTTAAAACTACGTGGAGAACACGTCGAGTGCTTCCTCAAAAGAAAGAAGGCCGAGAGAAGCCATTCGACAACACCTGTGGTTGCTGTTGATGTTAATCAAACGTCACAACAACAACATCAGAAACAACGAAGGACTCTAGATCCGAGAGTCCAAAATGAGTATTCCTTCCAGGATGAGGAAGTTCCAGCCATCTTAAAATACCTCCTCGCCAACGACAAGATCGAACTACCACCTATTAAAGATCAGGAAGGAGCTAAGAGGATTACAGATCCAAACTACTGTGTGTACCACAGGAAGGTTTTTCATCCCACCAAGGTTTTCTTTGGCCTCAAAAATAAAATCCAAGCCTTAATTGACTCCGGCGTCATAACGGAAAAACAAGCCAAATGAGAACGGTGTATACTCCAACAAGGTATACAAGTATAAACTATTTCCCAAACCTCTAACTGGTACACGAGGCTAAACTGTTTCCCAAACCTCCAACTGGTACAAGAGGTTAAACTGTTCCCTACATTTAATGGGAAGTTCCTAGAGAATACTACACATGGTATTATTAAGGATAACCTAAAACCAATAAATTCTTAATCATGATAAAGAATGATTAAGAACCTCCCACTCTGGCTATTTAATCATTTCAATAAATTCTTAATCATGATAAAGAATGATTAAGAACCTCCCACTCTGGCTATTTAATCATTTCCAAGATGATTAAAACCCTCCCATGATAAAGAATGATTAAGAACCTCCCACTCTGGCTATTTAATCATTTCCAAGATGATTAAAACCCTCCCTCTGTGACTTCTCAAGCACTCTTCATCGAGATGAGATTCAATGACTTCATCTGGTCAATCTTCCCTCACGAAAACCCCACGGTCTAATTGTGGAGTGCTTAATCCCTCACTGGTCAAATTAATTGACGTTGGCTCCACTAAAAATTATTTCTAGTTTGATCCACTCAAACTCTCACTGTGTCTGTACACTCAACGCTTCCATTGTTAAAGTTCGGACATAGTATTGAAAGTTTCAAACCCCTTTGTGTTAAAGTCCTTGCAACTTGACACCAAAAACTCCCACTGTATTTACACAATAATTTGTGCAAATCGACACTCCTACTGTTATTTGTACCACCTCACCCCTATTTTGTCAAACCTTTTAAATAGTTAGGGACAAAGCCAAAATCCTCTCTTGATTCCTTCCACGAACGAGAGGTCCACAAATTAAACGATCAAACCTTTAAATAGTTAGGATCGTCTCAAACTCCCTTTAGTCAAACCTTTAAACAGTTAGGGCCAAAGCCAAAATCCCCTCTCGATTCCTTCCATGAATGAGAGGTCCACAAATTAAATGATCAAACCTTTAAACAGATATGATCGTCTCAAACTCCCTTCGGTCACCATTAAATGGTTAGGGCCAAAGCCAAAATCCCCTCCCGATTTCTTTCATGAACGAGAGGTCCACGAATTGAACGATCAAATCTTTAAATAGTTAGGATCATCTCAAAATCCATCTTGGTCAAACCATTAAACAGTTAGGACAAAAACCAGAATCCCCTTTCGATAAACGACAGGCTTCCACCCACATCGAGCGATCAAACCTTTAAACAGTTAGGATCATCTCAATTTGCCCTTTGGCTAAACCTTTAAACAGTTAGGGCTAAAGTTGGAATTTTAACTCGATAAATGAGAAATTCATTTTTAGATTGGATAACTAAACCTTTAATCAGTTAGGGTTATCTAAATTTTTTTGATTCTCGGAGTGGAGATCTCACTCTTAGTTTCATCCTTCAGATTCTCAAAGTGGAGATCTTACAACACCAAAATCTATGCATTTCACACATGGGGAGCATTATTTCGACTCCTGAATAGAGATAAGTCTATGCCTAACACGCGTTGTCGGTTAGTCTTTTACCGCGAAAAGGACAACAGTCTACGTATTCGACATCGTGGTAGGTTATTATTAATAACACCAGAATCCATGGTTCACACACATAGAGAACTTTATCTCGACCCATAATTAGAGATAAGCCTATGTCTAACACGTATTACCAGGTGGTTCGTTCCCACAAAAATGACAAAGTCTATGTATTCAATATCATAGCACCAAGTTTAAGAGAGGTTATTCTTTTAGCACAAAGTTACACGTGAGACGAGTTTAAATAATTCATATACTAGCCCGATTCAAACGGTGATTGGTAAATGTAAGTCAAATCCGTTGATGGCTGAGGGTTTGCCATAAATCATATGAGCATCCCATGAGGAATGATTAAGCCTATGTATTCAATATCATAGCACCATGTTTAAGAGAGTTTATTCTCTTAGCATAATGTTACATGCGTAACAGATTTAAACAATCTGCATACTAGCCCGATTCAAATGGTATTCGGTAAAGGCACTTCAAACCCATTGATGGCTAAGGATTTGCCAAAAATCCTATGAATATTATGCTTATCTATTCAAAACAGAATGGGTAATCATAATAAGGGACAAAAGTCACTAACACATCAGCTTCACCAGTTAGTCTCGTGACTTGAATAGTCGAGCTAACCTCAACTTCAACCGAAGCTTTGAGGATAATAACTTCACATGTTCGGCAACTTCAGAGATAGTAGCTGTATTAGCACCAACAGCTAGTCCGACAATCAGAGATCAACCTAGCGAGCATCCGAAGCATTCTCAGCTCACTCTTCTTGACACTCCGATGAGTATATGAGTATAAACTACATCTCTTTGAACCTCCAACGGGTACACGAGGTTAAACTGATTTCTGAAACTCCCAGGAGTATGAGTATAAACTGGTCCTCCCTATTCCAACACCTTAAGAGACTAAATTATGTAGACTCCAGTTAACGTCTAAGTATAAACTATGTTTACACTGGTCAATGCGTAGCCTTGAGTCAACACCGATCAACGCGTAGCCTTAGGTTAACGCCGATCAACGCATTGCGATGCAGGTCAGCGTCGGTCAACATGTTGCAATGAAGGTCAACATCGATCAACGCATAGCCTTAGGTCAATACCGATCAAAGCGTAGCCTTAGGTCAATGTCTGTCAACGCATTACAATGAAGGTCAACGGCTGTCAATGCATTACGATGAAGGTCAATGTCAGTCAACGCGTAGCATTAGGTCAATGCCGGTCAACACGTTGCGATGAAGGTCAACGT
The DNA here is from genome assembly GCF_001876935.1 of Asparagus officinalis. Taxonomy (NCBI): domain Eukaryota; kingdom Viridiplantae; phylum Streptophyta; class Magnoliopsida; order Asparagales; family Asparagaceae; genus Asparagus; species Asparagus officinalis. The sequence goes on along the minus strand of NC_033799.1, from coordinate 57,285,044 downwards.
CAGTCAACGCGTAACCTTGAGTTAATGCCGGTCAATGCGTTATTATAGAGGTCAATGCGGCTCAGCTCGTCACGATGAAAATCAACGTGTTGACAAATTTCACCGAAACAAGGCTCAAATCAAGTCTATGCCCGACCAGATGAGTCGACACTACTCAAAACACGAAGCAAGTCGACATGAAACCCGACTAGTCGACATGAAGCTCGACGCCTCTTTTGTCAACATGACAAGCGGTCTTAGTCGACACGCCCTGCGGTATCAGTCAACATGCACTCTGATTCTTTGAGATTGTATGATAATCTCCAAGGAGTTCAGCCGTAATTCAGATACGAATCCCTGATGAAGATAGTCAGTTCAATGTCGACTCAACGACACTAGCTAAAATCAAAAATCAACACACCAGTCTCAGTTCGAGACTTCGACATCGGTCATACGATAAACGTAGCGTCGGAAGAATTTTAGCTATTTGAAAAAATACTAAATAGATTGTAAATCAAAGAATTTAAGAACTAGAGCCAATTGTAGGTCCTTTTACACTGACTGAAGGTTGGGCCTATCACATTCAAAGTATTTCAGGCTCTCCTAAAAGAAACGAGACTAAAACACTTTGGATGGGGTATCTATAGGCGTCAAAAATTACCTATAGGTTCTCGCATGCAGCTCACGATAGATTAAAGACGTTGAACATTATTATCTATGTTATAAAAGATTATTTAATGCCGACAAGCGCATGAAGTGAGTTGATGAAGCGTACGAATCAACAGGACGGTAGAATAAAAAAATGACGATTCGATCGGGAGTTACATTTCACCCATGAAAGACGAAGCGCCACTCATGTCTCATCCACTCCATGTGTGATTCACCTATGGGAGATTGTAGATCGCTTCTCTGGATTTCCAACGCATTGTGAATTGCATCATTTCGAGGTCGAACTTGGGAATTATGAGAAAAAAGGATCAATGAACGCAACCGAGACACGTATTGTGTCTCGGTCAAGGCCGAGACACACTTGGCCGAGACACAAAGTCTGTCTTGGGACTAAAAATGATGATTTCATCTAGATTTTAATTTAATCTGATCCAAAGCCTCCCACACTGATCTGAAGTTATCCTGGAACGTGGTTGTAGACGGTAAAAATTACAACAGAAGCACGAGTCAAGAACTAAATCCGCCTGCAAATGGCAAGCTGGCTAAACCCATTTGAGTATAGGGTAGCCGCTATCCCACGTACAAGGAGGGGCCATCCTACTCCTCATGACGTGAAGGAAAAGAGTACAGTACTCCGAGCCCATTAAGCAGCCGCTCATAGTACAAACCTAAGGCATGGTATCTCCCAACAGTACATAGTCATATCCCATGATTCAAGGAGCGGCCACGTCATCTCCCTTCTATTTAAGAACCTCTCCTAGCTTCGGAAAAGAGGTTCGCTCATAGTTAATTGATTAATTCAATCAGTTAACTAAACCACTAGCTCACGACTCTCAAAGGAGTCGACGACAAGCTCTTTGCATAATCTTTGCACTGCAGCATCTTCTCCTAGTTTCGGGCCCTGATTGCCGTCGAACTCGGAGACTCAAACTCTACTGACTCGAGCTTCTACTGCGTACTGAAGCTCACCAGCAACCTCGGTTGGATCGTCCAAGGGAAGCAGACTCGGTACGAGAACCGAGCGAGGCGTCCTATAGCTACCGAAAGTCCCCACGTTAAACAAGGAGGGCATTCCCTCCGCTTCTATTGTAATTTTTGATTCATTAGTTTGTAATAAGCTGTTCTTATAAATACAAACGAAATCCCTATTTCGGGAGATCAGAAATTCACACCTACAGAAGATGGCGACCACATTGGGAGAAACTATTTCTTCAACCGAAATGGTGGTAGCTCAGTTTGATGAGGTTGCTGTTGGGACGACTATGGAGTCCCTAGAAATCGAGTTTGACTAAGCCAAGTACGAGGAGTACTTATCTTCTTCCTCCTCTAGTGGCGATGCGTCCCGCAAACGTCACAGAGTCGTGCGTAGAGGCCGACCTCAAACGGTCAAACCCTCCGCGCCTGGAGACTCTACTCGAATCACCTTGGGGGAGCCCACTCCCTCTAAATCGATCAAGGCTAAGCCAGAGGTCGAGAGCACAGGGCAAAAGACTGCCAGATGGGTCGCTAAACGGCCCTCGTAGACACCCGCCTAGGAGGAAACAGTGGCTCATTTCGACGCAGACCATGCTGCCGCAATTCGCACGGACGCTCCTCTTTCCAGAAGAGCTCGCCAGCAGCAACGATAGGCCCTCGCCCGACGGGAGGCCCGAGCCTTCATTTCATACGACGGCCTAAACTATCACCCAGGTTCGAAGAGAGTAAGGCGAAGGGGCAACTCGCCTGGCACTGGAAGGCTCTCCAAATCAGGCGCGCCAACCAAGATGGACGAGACCGCCCACTCGGGTGGACTTCACTTTTTAGGTCACATCCCTGATGCGAACAAACCACCCCGAACAAGCAAACCTATCTGAGTAGGCGAACCCTCAAAGGCGGGCGAGCCTCGCTATGACCCCTCGACGGATAAGTATAACAAGCGAGAGAGACTTGACTACAAAAGCAAAGCAGTAGGCGATACCTCACAAACTCGTCTGCACGAGCAAAGGGTTGAGTTTCGCCTGCATGCTGGAGTTCGCCCAAGCGCGAGGACTAGTCTATCAGGGAAAACTCGTCCAACTCTAACACTTAACCATTCCACCCAGTGTACACCAGGGAGTGCATCCAAAACTCTCTCGTGCGATCATTCGGGTAATCTTTCTGATGTTGGGGGTTGTCGCCAACCGCCCACAGAAGACCTACGGGGTTACCTAACTCACAAACGCACCATACATGAGGTGAATCCTCAGTGCCACTACGAAAGGCTTATCCAAACAGTACTCGCTGACTGCCGATGTATAGAAACGGCAAAACCTTTAGTGTTTGAGAGGCTCTCTCAACGGCCTCCTCGACCGAAACTTTCTCGTCGAAGGCGTCGTCACCAAAGAGGATGCGCCGCCGATGATCTGGAGCTCCCATCCGCTATGATCAACATGACGGACAAGGGTAAGGCCGTACTTTCTGGTTCTCCAGATCCGGACTCCTTCCTCGGACCTAATCCTCTGCTTGTTCAACGTGGTCAAGGCGGCATATACCAGCGCACCCGTAGTCGCACGGGGGCGAGCATCGGGTTTGATTACTCGACCTTAGCACCTCCCTCCGACGACGAAGACGATATTTACTCAGCGGTGGCTACGTCCCAAGCATCGCACTCAAGTCAGGATGCACTAGCAAGGGTACACATGGCTGAACCCACCCATGAACAGACGGTGGCCCAAAAGTTCGAAGAACAATAAGCAACCATCGACTCCTTAAGGGAGATGTTGGAGCAACTTCTGAACAAGAAGAAGAAGAAGAAAAGAACCCCGCACACCGTAAAGAGGCAAGCGGGGGAAGGGGGGGTAAGGAATGGGTACCTCCCCATCGTCCAACGACTGAAACAGAGGATAATGTCGGTCCACAATCTGATTACTCTTCCAATACATCAATAGGGACGTCGCATACTGAGGGTAGCGCCTGCGACAAGAGGTTAGATGAGTTCCAAAGCCAACTCAACGTTTTGAAACTCCAGCAAAACATGAACAAGCTGGGGGTAGTCCGGCCCTATCCTGTCGAGTAGGATATAGTCCCATACCCAGCAGAGTTCAAGCCGATTAGCTTGGTGCAGTTCGACAGCAAGGGCTCGCCCTCGCAGCACATTTATTATTTTATGGCGCAAACTGGCTTCCTTACGGGGAACAATGCCATCCTCACACGATTGTTCATCGGTACCCTCAAAGGCGTGGCCTTTTAATGGTTCTGCAAGTTGGAGCTTGGCTCCATCACATCTTGGGCCGACGCAGAAAGGCTCTTCCTAGCCCGCTTCTTCGACGATGACACGGAGGTGTCGATGGCCACCCTCCTCGGCAAAAAGCAACGGAAGTCAAAATCGGTTAGTTCACTGCCGAGACCAGGTCTCCGAGTCTACATTGATCGAAATGTGCCGCAATAATCTCTCAATCCATATTCTGTCTAAAGTCGGCGCGGTGGAAACCCAGACCTAGAAAGAACTTGTTCGTCACGGCGAGCAAGTGGAAAACATAATCAAAAGGCTGGAAGCCGAGGAGCCACATCCCAAGAAAAGAGCCGTAGAGCCGACCACGCCAAAGAATCCCCCTCGAACAGGAGGAAAATAGATCATGGCTGTCGATTCCGCCCCGACACCCAAAACAGCTCAAAGGCCAAAGCCCATGCAATTCTAGCAATGCCCCCCACGGCAATACGACTTTAAGAAAGACCAAGTGGTGGCGACATTCGATACGCTACTCAAGAGCAATCGAATTAAACTATCGGAGGTCACAAAGCCTGAAGAGGTGAACAAAACCAATGACCTGGGTTATTGTGCCTATCACAGATTCCTTGGCCACCACACCTCTAAGTGTTACATCCTCAAGGACAAGCTTCAGGCCCTCTACGATGCAGAAGTCCTAAAGAAGGAGAAGATACAAAAGCAGGTGACCACGAATATGATCACCTTGAGTTTTGGGGTAGATCTCCCAGAGGTTCAGGCTCCATCAAGGATAATCCCTATCCCAAGGCAGTCCTGAAAGTCACTAATGACGACCCTTACAATCAACAAGGGAAAGGCTTAGTACCTCTGATTTTGCCGTCAGGTCAGATGATGTGGGTCCATCCGGACCTCCTCAGCGACGAACAGTGGACTACAAAGCCCTCCAGGAAGACCAAAGGTAGACCATGCAATGCCATCTCAGCCGTGCCAGATGGGGACCAGACTGCAGTATCAACCCTCACTGACTCCGAGGAGGAAGCCACCGTCCTCACCATAAGGACAGGGAAAGAATTCACAAAAGAATACCCTACGAGGGTGGAGAACCCGGTAGGACCTCCCACAAGGCCAGTGACAGTAGCTCCTCTGGATCCAGACAGGCCGAGCTTGAGCAATCAGCCCTTCCGATTCAATGTGCTTGCGCAACTGAAAAGCATCCCTGCACGCATTACCATGTATGATCTCTTGTGCTTGTCCAGGCTTACCCACTTCTCGAGGGAAGAAGACACGGAGTGGGAATGTGTGATGTGTTGCCAAACCACCGAGAGGCGGGTCCCTTGCATCACGTTCACTCCTGAGGACATGCTCATCAAAAGCACCTCCCACGATTGACCACTGTACTTCAGAGGGTACGTCGGTTCCTCGAAAGTGGATCGAATTCAGGTCGACCCAGGGTTTGCATTAAGCAGCGTACCTCTGAAATTGATCAAACACCTGGGGGTGCCCTCGAAGCGTCTGTCAACGACTACCATAACTATCTTCGGCTTCAACGCCACGGGAACCCGACCACTGGGCAAAATACGCCTGAAGTGCCAGATAGGCGACATGAAGACAGAGGTGACCTGTTATATCATTGACCCCGAGCCATCCTACAATATGCTCTTGGGATGACCATGGATCTACGGTAACCGGATAGTCCCATCTACCTTACATCAATGTTTAAAATACGTGGACGACTATGATCGCGTGAAGACAGTAGTAGCCGACAAAAAACCCTTCAAAGGCGTCGAGAACTACTTCACGGACTCTCTGCTGTACCAAGACCCCGACGAGCCGTCGATCAAGGAACTCGAGAGCGGCAATGAGGCGGATAGCGAGTCCGAGTATGGTGACAGCCTGGTCCTGAATGATTTCAAATCAATTGTAATCGGCTGCGAAAGTCACAATGTAACCAACGTTATTCAGGCGGAGGAGATTATTGTGAATGAGAAGTTCAACTTTGCTTATTTGTCGTCTTGCTCAACGTCCGAGGATGAGGCGCCTAACGACCTAATGTCGAAGCTCTATAACGACCACTCCTTGCACTTTCCTATATGTTCGTCGTATGTCGCGAAGGCACAGCCGATCAAGTCTTCACGAGCTGTACTCGTCGTACCACAATGTTGAATCGATCACCCTTTGCGCACATTGTGGGACGAGTCTGAAGATGAAGACCCCACGCCTTAATTTTCGTAGTAGAGTCAAATCGCGAAGCGCATGATGAGCAACATGGGGTATGACCTTACTCGCCCAGAGGGCCTGAATTACGGCCGAGGGCGCAAGACGGTCATCCGACCTGCTTACGTACCTAAAGGCAAACCCTAAAATTACTTCAACAGGACTCGGAGAGGTTTAGGATATTCCTCTTCCTCATCGGATCTGTTCTGTTATGTCAACGAGGACTCCGACTATGCGCGTTCGGGGGATCGATCGTCGACAACCTCAGCATGGGACTTAGACGTCAGCGTAAGGAATTTGTTCGACAACCTTACGGTCAACATGGTTGTGATTGATCCCGCAAAAATGGCCGGGGACGAATAAGTCCTACTTTATGATGAGACATGGGACCGCCACGTCAACGCTCAGTGGAATAGTTACTTCGAGCAACGCGAACTACCAACCGAAGATGAAATCCTCCAGGTGAACATGGGCAATGAGGCGAACCCCAAGCCCATATTCATCAGTGGTAGTCTACCTCCTCAGGAGAAAGAAGATCTCATTGCCCTCATATGGGAATACATTGATGTCTTCGCGTGGAATTACGAGGACATGCCCGGCCTCGATCCGCAGGTCGCCATGCATCGCCTCAACATCGGCTCAGATGCTAAACCAGTCAAACAGTAGCATGTAGGCGTATAAAACTACTTATAGGTCCCTTAACACAGCTCGGCACGGTGATTCGACAAACCAACGAACCATCGGGCGATGTATCCAAGCGTGATCGTTAGTCCACAACACCGAAGCTAAGTGAAATGCGACAAAGCAGATTAACGAGGCGACGAGGTTAAACGAACCGCACGCAAACAACGGAATACATCCACTCGCGTGCGGAATCAAGCTAACGATTCGGTGAGTCAACGAGTCATCCAACCGTAGAACGGATTCGAACTCGAACACCGAAGCGAGTTTACTGCCAAATCAGGATACAGACTACCAAATCAGAGTTCGGATCAACGACGAAGCTCAGATAAACCGATGAACCGCGGAACCGGACGACGGACGACACGGCACCACACCCGGACGACTCGGCCAAAGCCGAACCACCCAGGTGGCTCGGCCAAAGCCGAGCCACCAAGAGGTGGCTCGGCCATGGCCAAGCCACCAAGAGGTGGCTGCCGATCCACCCATGGGTGGCTCGGTGGCCGAGCCACGGGCAGATCTGGGCCCAGATCCGCTTTCAGTGCCTATAAATAGAGTGGGCGTGGCTCATTTTTTGAAAGGTTGGAACTTTTGGAGCCGAAACTCTGCCGGATCAAGAGCTAAACCTCGGAGTTTTGAAGCTTGGAAGACTTGAACTTTTCAGATATGGTTCTTGGTGATCGTCCACGTCAGATAAGGCAGGAGTTCGAGAGAGAGGGATCAGATCTGAGATCTACACCACTATCCTCCGGATCAAAACTTGGTTTTTTGATCCCGAGAAGAGTATCGATTTCGCTTGGTCGATTTCGATTACTAAAGGCTATTATTTCCTTGGCGAAATAGTACCCCCGGCTGTTATTTCCTTCGTGAAATAGCACTCGTCATATCGTGTAGATCCGACCAGATCAAGATCACGCGGTGGTCTACGGATTAACCCTGGCGCAGGCGAAGAACCCACACAAGCAAGAGACCGCAAAACAGGATCTTGCGATTTGTTCTAAAGGAAAGTTGTAATTTTCTTTTCTTTCTTTGATTTCGTTGTAACCGGATCTTATAAAAAGACCGGATCTTTTGTAATCGAAAAACTATTACTTGAGAGAACAATGAATTCAATGAAAACAACTTTCACCGCGAACATAGCAGAGGCGGTTTTGCCCGCAGATAATGGAGGCGATCGAGGCCGAAGTGAAGAAATTGATCGAATCCGGTTTCATCAGAGAGGAATAGCACCCCAACTAGGTAGCCAATATTATTCCAGTCTTGAAGAAGAACGATAAGATTCGCATCTGCATCGACTTTAGGGATCTCAATACTGCGTACCCTAAGGACAAGTTTCCTTTGCCCATCACGGATGTCATCATTGATAACACGTGTGGGTTTGAGAGGATGTCCTTCATGAAAAGACGGTGCGGCAATCGATCATGGAAAACGCGCGGTCAACCGCGAGCAGCAAAAAGGAAAAACTGGGGCTCTGGAAAACAAACGGCCGAACGTGATCCGGTCGACCGCCACGGTCGACCGTAAGCCATCAGGAAACATACTGAGTCTCTGTACTCAGGGGCGGTCGACCGTGGCTGTCGACAGCGAACAGATATATACAATTTGATAGGTTTGAAACAGTTTTCTGATTTTAAAACCCTGTTTAAAAATATCAAACAAATACAGAAAAATGTAAAACTTTTGAAAATGATTATAGACATGATAATAAACATGCTAAAAAAACTGGTTTTTAAAATGACCTCCCAAATGAAAAATATCATCATTTTACAAAATAGTCCAAAACATAAAAATATAAACACATGAGTTTTGACATTTTAGCTTAACTATGTTTTGAAACATTACAAAATGATTTTGTAGACTTAATAAAAGATGTATATAACTATTGTTAAGTCCAAAAACTGAGAATACAATATTTCCATAAAATTGCATATCTTTGCAAACTTTTCAAAAAACAATAAATATGATTTCATTAAATATATATTAGATATTGATAAAATCATATATAAGCATATAAACATGAAACAAAAAGTATTTTCCAATTATATTCAATTGTTTTATATTTAAACTTGAAAAAAAAATAATAAATATGAAGGATGTAATTTCATATTTATATATACTTGGAAACCAAAACATGTATGTATATATATGACTATATATATACATAGAAAAACCAAAACGTGTATGTGTGTGTATGATTGAGCTTAAAGTACTAACACACATAATATAAAACCTAAAACTAAATTTACGTAAGCTTGTGATCATCAACGAAGCTCTATCTTGGTACACTTACGGATGAAGCTTAAACTTGAATCTTTAACTTTGAATTGCGCAAGCTTCACACCATAATTTCGCCAACCTCCATTGGATATGATAGTGAATGCGCAATTCCATCCATCCTCCAACATGTTGTTTGTCTACAATAAATAGATAAACACATACACTAGACAAACAACATTAGTTATAAATTGTTTGTTAAACATGATCAAAACAAAGAGGCCAACCATCTCCTCCATTTTAATGATGACAAACAATTTATAAAAAGGATATATGCATGAAAGGAAATGAATATACATTATTGTAATTATCATGTATATAAACAAGAAAGGTTATACTCACAATATTTCTCCCCCTTTGACAACATCAAAAAGAGGAAAACTATAAAGAATGAAGAGAGCGAAAGCTTTCCCTATCAATATGCATGGGTGAGTATAAAAAACAATAATATAAAAGGGAAGACTCCCCCTAACAAAATGTCATATGGAGTATATGAAATAGAGACCAAGGCAAAACATGTGAGCAAGCATAGATGAAAAAATACTAAATGTTACTCACATACATGAGATAATGAGAACATATATAAATATATCAAGATGAACAAAGTGTCTCATATCACAATTATAAAAACATAGTGTAAAAAATAGATTTATGAAATCAAAACAAGAGGAACATGAGAATCATGCAAAAAGTTTTCAAATGAAAATAAATTAACCAAATGAAATCATAAATCAAATTTTAAGCCCAAAAATGATATTTGATCAATAAAAACTTGATCAAACCACATAAAAAATACATTATAAAGTATATTTGAAATTTGAATCATCTATTTGTGCTTATATAATGAATTTAAAAGAACAAATCAAAGCAAAATTTTCATAGTTCAAAAGTAACATACAAGAATTCAAAATTTTCATAGTTCAAAAGTAACATACAAGAATCATGAACTATGGATTTTAAAAACCAAAAATCATTTTTAGGAGTATAAAACCAAACCATCATTGATTTTTTAAAATCAAGAGAGGCAACCATATCTAGCTTTTGAGCTAGTAACAACCCATATAAATATTTAAGCACCTGGTAAACAAGATTTGGGAATAAACACCCAATAAACCCAGAGGGGTTTTATAAACAAAAACCTCTCATCAAAAGCAAAACTAATAATCATGAAAACAAAGAATTGATCAATAAAATTTGTTTTCATATTCAAAAATTTCAAAGCAAAATTTTCAAAACCAAGAAAAAAGAAAAATAAAAACACTAAAATTCTTGGTTTAAAATCAAATTTGTTTTGGTACCCAAGTAATCTTGGTACCAAAAGGTTTAGGGACATGAACCTTATCATTTAAGCTCAAAGTCCTAGGGTTATGAACCCTCTTGGACGCATTTAGTGCACGAACATGGTCAAAATAAAAATTGCTCAAATGACCCTTCCGATTACAATATGTACAATAGAAAGGAAGCATTTACTTATGTTGACCATTAAAAGGTGCACGTGGAACATTTGAAAACAAAGGTAAATTATTTGAAGCTTTTTGCAAATGTGAAATATTATCAAAATAAAACTTTCCTAAGTGACTAAATCTACCACAAACATTACATTTATAAACATATGGTCTACTAGAAACATTTGGCAAATGAGACTTATTTTTAAAATCAATACAATATTTGGCCAAATGACCAAAACGACCACAAATATCACATTTAAACACATGAGCATGCTTATGATGAACTTTATGAGTGTGTGCATGTACATATGTGTGTAATGAAGAAGCCTTATGAGATGCACAAGAAGCATTAACCTTAGAAGATTTGTGTACATCATAACAAAATTTAGCAATGTGTCCTTTACGACCGCAAATTGAGCATTTGTAAATTTTGCTATATAAGTGTACATAGTGTGTAGGTGATTTTGACTTAGACTTGGCACACATATCCATAAGCTTCTTATGATTGTTGATGCATATTTTCAAAGTTGAATCTAAAGATGAAATGCGTTTATTCACAAGATTCAAATCATCATTAGGCACATATGCATTTTATTAGAAGTAGAATATAAATAGTTATTTATAAAAGAAGCAACTTTATTTTTTATGTTCTCTACTTCTAATATGGCATTATCTTTTTCATGAGTTAAATTAGTAACATTTGAGATTAAAGAATCATGAATAGTTTCATACTTAGAAGCTAATAACTCATGATCGGATTTTAATACAACATGCTTGCTTTGTAATTCAATAAAATCTTTGTGCAATTTGTTATAGGCATGCAATAATTTTTCACTAGCACAAGAAAGTTCATCACTAGATAAATCATTGATGGATTTGAACTCGTAAACCTCACGAGGGCTATCGCCTAGTGGTCGTGTGCATAAAAATGAAGCTCCATATGAACTACAAGCGGAATCCTCCAAAGCTAGTCAGATCGCCTCTAAATTCCCTTGATGTACTTATATAAGTTTTCACAATGTGTAAGCACTATCAAAAGAATCAAGCTTGTTAGAAAAAGATGAAACGAACGCATTATGTTAAAATTCTAACAAGAGCTTGTTCATTGTAAACATTTGATGATCATTTTTATTCCACTTGGATTTCTCCGAATTGGGCACAATATAAGCATCATCTATAATTTCCCATAAATCAAAGTGTCTAGATTGAACAAAAAGTTTAAATTTAATACACCATTGGGTATAGGGAAAAAAAATTTAATCTAGAAGCAATATTGATGACATAACCTAAACTAGGTGCACCGTGCATATCTATAATGTATATATGTGCAAGCACAATTAAAACAAGATAAGCACAAAAAGATAACTTGGATCTTTAACTCAATGTGATTAGACCTTAAATCAAAGAGCACTAAGCTCTGATACCAATTGTTAGACCCTAGAGGGGGGTGATTAGGGTCTTATGCTAATCTAATCCGATTTTATACCAATTAAAACTTATTAATAAGTTATTCTTCTTGCAATATAGATATAAAATATGTTATAAGCAAGAATAAGCAATATGAATAAATGAATATATCCTAGCAATGAGATATACTATAAAATATATGCAAGGATATATAAACTAACACAAGAGTGAAATAAACAATTTACAAAGTGATAGGCCAATTGACAATGGTGACAAGAATGTAATGAACACTAAACACAAATAAAACGCCAAAGCAAACACAAACACAAGCAAATGATCATGGAGTTCGGACCTTCTGTCCTATATCTCCGCTCCCTACTCCCGGGGAGAAATCCACTATCATAACCTGGTTTTTTACGCTTACCCGAACAACATTTATATCTCACACTCGGTTTTCTAGCTAACCGAAAACTTTACAATCACCACTCTTACAATCACACTTTACACCCTCTCAAGTGTTGGTCTCTAGCCCGTGTCTTCCTCAAGTGTTAGGAATTACAACCTATCTCTCGGTATTACCACCTACCCCACTACTCTTGGGATGACCCCATCTCTTACCACACACTCCTCTCGGTGTACAAGTGTATTACAAAGTGAACCTCATAATTAAGCACGAATACAACAAATGATTTTTCTCTAATGAGAACACAATGAAAGCTCACACTCAATTGTTACAACTCTCACCAACCCAAATGTACTATGTATGAAAATACGATAAGCTCATGTGGGTGTGTGTAACAATGAGAATAAATAAAATCTAACTCAAAAATACGATAAGCTCATGTGGGTGTGTGTAACAATGAGAATAAATAAAATCTAACTCAAAAAGAACTAGCAATAAAATTGATATGAAATACAATCTAACTCAAAAAGAACTAGCAATAAAATTGATATGAAATACAATAGTAAAAATGCTAGGAAATTGACTTAAGAAAACTTCTCTATAAACACAAAGAGAGGATGATGAGATATTGAAGATGAACTCCTTAACAATTGATGTAAGCTCCTCTTTGTAAAAGCAAACCCCAAACTTAAAACAAACTAAACCAACTTAAACCCTTATTAAATCTTGTTTAAAAACTTCCTTTATCTTGTTGTTGGTAGAAGGGGTTTGAGGGGTTTATGTAGGAAGAGAAACCAACAGCAAAAACCCCAAACAAAAGACCAAAAAGCCCCACAAAAATAGCTGCAAAAAATAGCCATTGGTGTATGAAAAGACAGTGTGACGGTCGATCGTGAAAAACACGCGGTCAACCGCGAGCAGCAAAAAGGAAAAACTGGGGCTCTAAAAAACAGACGGTTGACCGTGGCGGTCGAACAAAATTCTCTGGACTGCATCCGATCGACCGCCACGGTCAACCGCAAGCCATCAAAAAACATACTGAGTCTCTCGACTCAAGGGCGGTTGACCGTGGCTGTCGATTGCAAACAGATATATGCAATTTGACAAGTTTGAAACAGTTTTATGATTTTAAAACCCTGTTTAAAAATATCAAATAAATTCAAAAAAATGTAAAACTTTTAAAAATGATTGTAGACATAATAATAAACATGCTATAAAAACTGGTTTTTAAAAAAGACCTCCCAAATGAAAAATATCATCATTAAATATACACATGAGTTTTGACATTTTAGCTTAACTATGTTTTGAAACATTACAAAATGATTTTGTAGACTAAATAGAAGATGTATATAACTATTGTTAAGTCCAAAAACTAAGAATACAATATTTTCATAAAATTGCATATCTTTGCAAACTTTTCAAAAAACAATAAATATGATTTCAATAAATATATACTAGATATTGATAAAATCATATATAAGCATATAAACATGAAACAAAAATTATTTTCCAATTATATTCAATTGTTTCATATTTAAACTTGAAAAACCAAAACAATAAATATGAATGATGTAATTTCATATTTATATATACTTGGAAACCAAAACATGTATGTATATATATGACTATATATATATATATATATATATATATATATATATATAGAAAAACCAAAACGTGTATGTGTGTGTATGATTGAGCTTAAAGAACTAACACACATAATATAAAACCTAAAACTAAATTTACCCAAGTTTGTGATCTTCAACGAAGCTCTATCTTGGTACACTTATGGATAAAGCTTGAACTTGAATCTTTAACTTTGAATTGTGTAGGCTTCACTCCACAATTCTGCCAACCTCCATTGGATATGATCGTGAATGTGCAATTCCATCCATCCTCCAACATGTTGTTTGTCTACAATAAATAGATAAATACAAACACTAGACAAACAACATTAGTTATAAATTATTTGTTAAACATTATCAAAACAAAGAGGCCAACCATCTCCCTCTTTTTGATGATGACAAACAATTTATAAAAAATGATATTTGCATGAAAGGAAATGAATATAAATTATTGTAATTATTATGCATATAAACAAGGAAGGCTATACTCACAATATTTCTCCCCGTTTGCCAACATCAAAATGAGGAAAACCATAAAGAATGAAGAGAGCGAAAGCTCCCCCTATCAATATGCAAGGGCGAGTATAAAAAACAATAATAGAAAAGGGAAAACTCCCCCTATCAAAATACCATATGGAGTATATGAAATAAAGACCAAGGCAAAACATGTGAGCAAACATAGATAAAAAAAATGCTAAATATTACTCACATACATGAGATAATGAGAACATATATGTAGGCGTATAAAATTGCTTATAGATCCCTTAGCACAGCTCAGCACAAACCGACGAACCAACGAGGCGACGAGGTTAACGAATCGCACGCAAACAACGGAATAAATCCACTCGCATGCGGAATCAAGACAAGGGTTCGAAGAGTCAACGAGTCATCCAACCAAGGGCAGACTCGGACGAATCACAATCGAATCAAGATCAGTTTCGGACTTGAACTCAGAAGTGGATTTACTGCCAAATCAGGAATCGGATCTACTGCCAAATCAGATCAACAAATCAGAGTCCGAATCAACCACGAGACCGGACAAAATGGCAAAACCCAAACACCAAAGGGGACTCGGCCAAAACCGAGCCACCTCTAGGTGGCTCGGTGGCCGAGCCACCT
>NC_033799.1:57244095-57269477 GCF_001876935.1 Asparagus officinalis | reverse complement strand
AATGAAGAAAGCTACGATTTTTCCCGCGAACAATCTGGCGACCACAGTGGGAGCCGCCGATTTCGCTGCCGAGATCGGAGCGTCGCAGCCGCGGATCTCGATCCCGGTCGTGGAGGAGGTCGAATACGAGTTCGACCAGCAGAAGTTCGAGGAGTACTTGTCGTCCTCGTCCGGATCAACCTCCCCCCGCAAGTCCAAAAAGTTCTCCTCTAGGAGAAAAACTCGTTGGTATGAAGATGTTGAAAACACCAACGAAGATCTCACCCCGTTTGATGCCAAAGTCGCATCAGGTGAGATTCCTCCAATTCCCAACCAGGGCAGATCTGCTCTGGCCAACCCTTCTGCCGCAGGGGGCGTGGTGACTCTCTCGAAGAGAGCCCGCCAAAGGCAACGTCAACGCCTTGCGAAACAATTCACAAAGGCCATGGAGTCTGTTGACGGGATCCGCTACAACGCGGATCTGAAGAACAAGAGAGGCAAAAAGCCTCAACAATCGATGAATGGTGGTTCCTCCAAGCCGCCAACAATGGAATGGGTCTGTGTCAAACGGAACCGTTCGACGCTGGAGGAGCGCATTCGCAAGCGCCGTGCACTATCAGCGCAGGCACGGGCTCAAGCTGAAGAAGCCCGTAGAAAGCTGCAGAAGGAAGTGGCCAAGAAACCGCCATCAATTCGCAAAGTTTGGAGGCCGAAATCTGAAGCGGCGATTCAGACTAAGGACCAACAACTGCAGCTTTCAAAAGTGCAACTTTCGATGAATCAATCCAAACCGCCGATGATTTCCACAACTGCTCCGGGAGATCCCGCGGGACCATCTCAGAAAAGGAAGTCGGTTTTGGAGCGCCTCGGTCCACTTCCCAAGGAATGAGGCAAAGCTCCAGTTCAGGAACGTTTGGGACCAATGAAGAAGCCCCGAACGATTCAACACGCTGGGGGTCGCCACAACCCTCAATATGACGAGGAAATCAGGGCAACCAAGCGCACTACGCTGCGTATTGAAGTTCAGGAGCCTGTTGAGAATTCACGCCCACAAAGGCGTGTGTCGAGACGTGTGACTCTTGAAAGCTCGAAGAAGGTAGTTCGCTCTCGGAAGGAAACGTTATCGTCTGATGATGATTGCGTTATACCTGAGAAATCGTGCCAACACACGATAGGTTGCTCCGACTTTCAAACGAACGAGCTGTACTATCGTGCTGAGGGTACGAGCAAAGCCAGAAAGAGAAGTCCTCGAAGGCTAGAAACTCAATGCCCTTGTTCAAAGCTCATTCGGGCGGTATTGTCGGAGTGCAACTACACCAATACAGTCCCCGAAAGAGTTTCGGTCTTCGAAAGGCTCAGCACCGAAACGCCAAAACCAAGGCCTAGGCGTTTCTGACAAAAAAGAAGGGTAGTCGAGGAAGGAGAATTTCCGAGGGTCACCACGAATATGACCAGCAAAGGGACGTCGACACAGGAGAATCCCGAGTCAATTCCGGAAGTACCCCGGTGTGTAACCCGTCTGCAGTCCGGAGCCCTCATACGAGGAACTTATGGTAGGGTCCGGACAAGATTACCGTCAGAAGATGAAGAATCAGATTCCTGCTCTGCTGTCGCATCAGACAATACAGTATCTAGCGAGGGACAACCTCGCGAGTTATTCATGATAAGCGCGGAACAAGTGGCCAAGATGCTCGAAGAAGCCATAGCTAAACAACAGGAGAGCTTCAGGTTCGAAATGCAGATGGCCATGCAGAGTATGAGAGAAATGCATGACCAACAAATCCAAGCATTGACAAACCAGCAAGGCGAGCCAAGTCGTCGTAACCAGGTTCATCAGGAAGATGAGGACACAAATGCAAATGAGACGCATAATGCCAATAATCCTCCCGTCAATGCAGGGGGTGGTAACGAGAATGCCAACGAAGACTCGGGTGAAAACCTGAAAATCAAAAATCTCGAGAGCAAGATCAATACGTTGATTTCCGCTCAAGAGATAAAGAAGACTGGCATTCCTTGTCCATACCCGAGAGAATGGGAATCAATCCCGTATCCAGCGAAGTTCAACTTAATCAACTTCACGCCGTTTGATAGGAAGGGTTCACCCACTCAGCATGTGATTTACTTCAAATCACATCTGGGGGTCATCTCTGGCAATGAGCCTCTGATGGTACGGTCCTTCGTTGGCACTCTTCGCGGAGCCGCCTTCGATTGGTATCGCCGCCTCAAGCCAGGTAGCGTGAATAGCTGGGACGACATGGAAACTAAGTTCCTCGCTAATTTCTTCAACGACGACACCGAGATATCCATCGGAGAAGCAGAAGGACGGGGAGTTAGTCGACACCTTCGTCAAAAGGTTCCGGAACAAGGCGTTGAATTGCCGGGACCCGATCACTGAAGAGTTCATTCTCCAGACCTGCCACAACAATCTTTCGTTGGACGTGTTGGAAGCAATGGGGACAGCACCGTCCAAAACATGGAAGGATCTGAAGATCCGAGGGGAGCAAGCTGAGCGATTCCTCCGAAGGAAGAAAGCCGAGAGGGGTCAATCAACAACTAAGCCTCCGAATTCTAACTTCGCCTCCCGTGGTAAGGGCAAGACACCTGCAACGGCTGTTGATGCTAATCAAACGTCGCAATAGCAATCCCAGAGACAGCAGAAGACTTCGGATCAGAGTCCTCAAAAAGAGTACTCCTTTAAAGACGAAGATGTTCCAGCCATCTTCGAATCACTCCTTAAAAATAACAAGATCAAGCTGCCACCGATCACGAATCAGGAGGAAGCTGACAACACTACGGATCCGAAGTACTGCGCATACCACAGGAGGATCCTTCATCCCACCAAGGCCTGCTTTACTTTAAAGAATAGTATCCAGACCTTGGTTGAAGCCGGCGTCATAACGCTAGAGTAAGCCAGTTGAGAACGGCACTACTCCGATAAGTATAAGAGTATAAACTGCTTCTTAAGACTCCGAAGAGTATACGAGTATAAACTGCTTCTCAATCCTCCGACCGGTATAAGAGGTTAAACTGCTCCCTGATACTCCAATAGGTATATGAGTCTAAACTATTTCCTTTCTTCCACGGGAAGTTCCTGGAGAGTGTCATGTGTGGTATTCTTAAGGATAACCCGATCATGCAACCGACACGATGATAAACCCAGTTTCGCAAGAAAAGCTGGGGGTGGATAATTCATGTAACGGGAAGTTCTTGAAAGAATGTTACATGTAATTTTCTTAGGGATGACCCGATCATTACAAATAAAGTGATAAGCACTAAACCCACCATTTACCTGGTCAAACCTTAGGACCACAACCAAAATCCCCTCTCGATTCCTCTAATGAACGAGAGGTCCACCTTTAAATCAAGTGATCAAACCTTCCTATAGTTAGGGTCACCTCAAACTCTCGCTTGGTCAAACCTTCCTACAGTTAGGACCAAAACCACGATTTACTCTCGATAAACGAGAAATTCATCTTTAGTTCGGTAATCAAACCTTCCGACAGTTAGGGTTATCCGAATCTTTTCGATTCTCGGAGTGGAGATCCCACTCTCAGTTTCACCTTTCCGGATTCTGGGGGTGGAGATCCCACCTCGAGTCTCATTTCCAGAATCAAGGAATAGAATATAAAATTCTTCCTTCCTTGTTCGGGGAATAGAATATAAAATTCTTCCTTTCCCACACCAACCCTTTTCCAAGAATTTAGGATTCATCCTAGGAAGTTTATCCCGAATCCTAAGCAGGGATAAGTCTGCGCCTAACACGCGCTGCCGGTTTAGTCTTTCTCCGTAGAAAAAGACACCAGAGTTCGATTCTGGGGTATTCTATCCTGAAACCTAAGCAAGGATAAGTCTGCGCTTAACCCGCGCTGCCGGATAGTTCTTAGCCGTTAAAAAGAACATCCGTCCGCATATTCAACATTGTGGCAGGTTGTTATTAATAACACCAAAATCCATGCCTCACACGTATGGGGAATTTCATCCTGAATCCTAAGAAAGGATATGCCGATGCCTAACACGCGCCGTCGGTTTAGTCTTTCTCCGTGGAAAAAGACACCAGAGTTCGATTCTGGGGAATTTTATCCCGAAGCCTAAGTAGGGATAAGTCAGCGTCTAACACGCGTGGCTGGGTAGCCTATTCCCATAACGATGGCGAAGTCTATATATTCAAAGTCATAGCAACAAGTCTCAGAGGATTCAATCTCTGAGCGCAACGTCACATGCAGAACGGACTTAAAATAATCTGCATGTAAGCCCGAGTCAAACGGTAATCGGTAAGAGCACGTCAAATTCGTTGAAGGCTGGGGGTTAGCCAAAAACCCTAAAGACAACGCCTAACACGCATCGCCGGGTAGTCTATTCCCGTGAGAAAGACGAAGTCTACGTATTCAATATCGTAGCACTAAGAGCGTTAACTCTCTTAGCACAACGTCACATGCGGAACGGATTTAGACAATCCGCATGTAAGCCCGATTCAAACGGTAGTCGGTAAAGGCTAATCAAACCCGTTGAAGGCTGGGGGTTAGCCAAAAACCCTAAAGTCAACGCCTAACACGCGTCGCCGGGTAGTCTATTCCCGTGAGAAAGACGAAGTCTACGTATTCGAAGTCGTAGCAGCAAAGTCTAAGAGAATTCACTCTCTCAGCACAACGTTACATGCAGAACGGATTTAGACAATTCGCATGCTAGCCCGACTCAAACGGTAGTCGGTAAAGGCTAATCAAATCCGTTGAAGGCTGGGGGTTAGCCAAAAACCCTAAAGTCAATGCCTAACACGCGTCGCCGGGTAGTCTATTCCCGTGAGAAAGACGAAGTCTACGTATTCAATATCGTAGCACTAAGAGCGTTAACTCTCTTAGCACAACGTCACATGCGGAACGGATTTAGACAATCCGCATGTAAGCCCGATTCAAACGGTAGTCGGTAAGAGCACGTCAAATCCGTTGAAGGCTGAGGATTTGCCAAAAATCCTAAGTCAACGTCTCATACACGTTGCTGTTTAGTCTTTTCACAGGAGAAAGACGAAGTCTACGTATTCAAGATCGTAGCACTAAAAGGGTTAACTCTTTTAGCTTAACGTCACATGCGGAACGGACTTGAACAATCCGCATGCTAGCCCGACTCAAACGGTAGTCGGTAAAGGCTCATCAAACCCGTTGATGGCTGAGAATTTGCCAAAAGTTCTATAAATACGAGTCATATATGTATCAACTCCATAGATTGGTCTCGTGACTCGAGTATCCGCCACGCTCCAATTCCTTAAGAGCTTAAACTGTGTATACTCCAACTTGGATGCTGGACAACGCGTTACAATGAAGCTTAGACGCCGGACAACGCGTCACAAGGAAGTTCAAACGCAGGACAACGCGTTATAAATGAAGATTCAGCGCCAACGACCGATGGTCAGTTCTATGTTGAAATAACCAACTCGAGCTAAAAGTCAGAAAATTGAGAATCGACTTCAAGTTCAAAATTCCGATAGACGGTCAGACAACAAATGCAACACCGGAACCCTTACTGACATTCGACAAAGCACCGAACAAAAGTATCCCGTCGTAACCAATCGAAGGATGGGACAATCATATCCAAAGTATTCCAGACTCTTCTATAAAAGAACGAGGCTAAAATACTTTGGAGCGGGTATCTGTAGGCGTATAAAATTGCTTATAGATCCCTTAGCACAGCTCAGCACAAACCGACGAACCAACGAGGCGACGAGGTTAACGAATCGCATGCAAACAACGGAATAAATCCACTCGCATGCGGAATCAAGCCAAGGGTTCGAAGAGTCAACGAGTCATCCAACCAAGGGCAGACTCGGACGAATCACGATCGAATCAAGATCAGTTTCGGACTTGAACTCAGAAGTGGATTTACTGCAAAATCAGGAATCGGATCTACTGCCAAATCAGATTAACAAATCAGAGTCCGAATCAACCACGAGACCGGACAAAACGGCAAAACCCAAACACCAAAGGGGACTCGGCCAAAACCGAGCCACCTCTAAGTGGCCGGCCCAGATCTGTGCGCGGGCATAGTTCAGAGAGCCTATAAATAGGCCCCCTTGGTTTATTTGTAAGGGGGTTGGATTTTTTGGAGGCGAAGCCCTGCTGGATTGAAGACTCAGATCTAAAAAAGATCCAAGCTTTGGGACTTCGAGGACTTGCTCTTCCAGATCTGGTGCTCGGCGATCGTTAACGCCAAATAAGGCAAGTGTTCGAGAGGACCGGATCTCAGATCTATGCAGGCGTACTCCGGATCAAAGCTTGGTCTTTGATCCCAAGAATTAAAGGCTACTATTTCCTTGGCGAAATAGTACCCTCGGCTATTATTTCCTTGGTGAAATAATACCCATCATACTGCATAGATCCGACCGGATCTAGATCTCGCGGTGGTCCACGGATAAACCCCGGCGCAGGCAAAGAACCCACAAAGTGAGCGACTGCAAAACAGGAGCTCGCGATTTGTTCGACAAAAGAGAAAAGTTGTAATTTTTATTTTCTTTTTTGATCTCGTTGTAACCGGATCTTATAAAAAGACCGGATCTTTGTAACCGATAAACGATTACTTGAGTGCAATGGAATC
This sequence comes from Asparagus officinalis, assembly GCF_001876935.1. Taxonomy (NCBI): domain Eukaryota; kingdom Viridiplantae; phylum Streptophyta; class Magnoliopsida; order Asparagales; family Asparagaceae; genus Asparagus; species Asparagus officinalis. The sequence goes on along the minus strand of NC_033799.1, from coordinate 57,262,916 downwards.
AATGAAGAAAGATACGATTTTTCCCGCGAACAATATATAAATATATCAAGATGAACATAGTGTCTCATATCACAATTATAAAAACATAGTGTAAAAAATAGATTTATGAAATCAAAATAAGAGAAACATGAGAATCATGCAAAAACTTTTCAAATGAAAACAAATTAACCAAATGAAATCATAAATTAAATTTTAAGCCCAAAAATGATATTTGATCAAAAAAGGAAATTTTCTTTGTAAAACTTGATCAAACCACATAAAGAATACATTATAAAGCATATTTGAAATTTGAATCATCTATTTGTGCTTATATAATGAATTCAAAAGAACAAATCAAAGCAAAATTTTCATAGTTCAAAAGTAACATACATGAATCATGAACTATGGATTTTAAAAACTAAAAATCATTTTTAAGAGTATAAAACCAAACCATCATTGATTTTCAAAAATCAAGAGAGGCAATCATATCTATCTCTTGAGCTAGTAACCACCCATATAAATATTTAAGCACCCGGTAAACAAGATTTGGGAATAAACACCAAATAAACCTAGAGGGGTTATATAAACACAAACCTCTCATCAAAAGGGAAACTAATAATCATGAAAACAAAGGAATTGATCAATAAAAATTGTTTTCATATTCAAAAAAATCAAAGCATATTTTTCAAAACCAAGAAAAAAGAAAAATAAAACACTAAAATTTTTGGTTTAAAATCAAATTTGTTTTGGTACCCAAGTAATCTTGGTACCAAAAGGTTTAGGGACATGACCTTTATCATTTAAGCTTAAAGACCTAGGGTTATGAACCCTCTTAGACGCATTTAGCGCACAAACACGGTTAAAACAAAAATTGCTCTAATGAACCTTCCGATTGCAATATGTACAAAGGAAAGGAAGCATTTAATTATGTTGACCATTAAAAGGTGCACGTGGAACTTTTGCAAACAAAGGTAAATTATTTGAAGCTTTTTGCAAATGTGAAATATTATCAAAATAAAACTTTCCTAAGTGACCAAATCTACCACAAACATTACATTTATAAACATATGGTCTACTAGAAACATTTGGCAAATGAGACTTATTTTTCAAATCAAAACAATATTTGGCCAAATGACCTAAACGACCACATATATCACATTTAAACACATGAGCATGCTTATGATGAACTTTATGAGTGTGTGCATGTACATATGTATGTGATGAAGAAGCCTTATGAGATGCACAAGAAGCATTAACCTTAGAAGATTTGTGTGCATCATAACAAAATTTAGCAATGTGTCCTTTACGACCGCAAATTGAGTATTTGTAAATTTTGCTATATAAGTGTGCACAGTGTGTAGGTGATTTTGACTTAGACTTGGCACACATATCCATAAGCTTTTTATGATTATTCATGCATATTTTCAAAGTTGAATCTAAAGATGAAATGCGTTTATTCACAAGATTCAAATCATCATTAGGCACATATGCATTTTTATTAGAAGTAGAATATAAATAGTTATTTGTAAAAGAAGCAACTTTATTTTTTATGTTCTCTACTTCTAATATGGCATTATCTTTTTCATGAGTTAAACTAGCAACATTTGAGATTAAAGAATCATGAATAGTTTCAAACTTAGAAGCTATTAACTCATGATCGAATTTTAATGCAACATGCTTGCTTTGTAATTAATTAAAATCTTTGTGCAATTCATTATGGACATGCAATAATTTTTCACTAGCATAAGCAAATTCATCACTAGATAAATTATTGATAGATTCGAACTCGCAAACCTCACTAGGGCTATCGCCTTGTGGCTGTGTGCATAAAAATGAAGCTCCACAAGAACTAGAAGCGGAATCCTTCAAAGCTTGTCGGATCGTGTAATGACCTTGAAATTTTGATACTAGTTAAAATAATTTTCTAGTATTTTAAAATATTTAATTATAATTTTTAAAAGAGTATTTATATTTATGTCGATTTTCTAGAATTTTATATGATTTAAAGTCCAAGTTTTATATTTATTTAAATGGTTTTGATATTTATAAATTAAATTAGTACAGTGAAATTTTTTGGAAATTATCCGTTGTATTATCGATTCTATTACATATTATTTTAAATAATACGTTGTATTAATATCACTGTTACGTATTATTTCGTATAATACGTTGTTTTGATAATTAGGTATTATTTGTATAAATTGTTGTATTAATTCTATTATTGAATATTATCTGTCGTAATAGCATAATTGGTACATTTTATTGCATGGATAATTATCCCATAATTATTTGATTTTAAATATAATAAATTATATTTTTATTTAATTATTCATGTTTAATTGTACAATTTGTTGTATTAATTCAACTGTTGCGTATTTTCGGTTATAATACCACAACTGGTACGTTTTGATGTGTAGATAATTTTCATATAATTATTTATATTTTTATTTAATTATTCATGTTTAATTGTACAATTTGTTGTATTAATTCAACTGTTGCGTATTTTCGATTATAATACCATAATTGGTACGTTTTGATGTGTAGATAATTTTCATATAATTATTTATATTTTTTTGTAATTATTATTATTTAAAACAGATTTTAAAACCCTAATTTTCTCTCTCTCTCTCTCTCTCTCTATATATATATATATATATATATATATATATATATATAATATATTATATATATATATATTAATTTATTTTTAATTTTTCTCTATCTCCTTCTCCTCTCTTCTTCACGAAACCACCTCCAAGACCACAACTGTGACGCCTCTGCGTTCACACAAGGCTGCAGTCCAAGGTGAAACCAAGAATGTCAAACCTGCCATGCCACCACACGCTGCAATAACATGTTTCACCATCACAATTAACATCTATTAGTAGAATCAACAACAGGTGTATGTACAAAAGCAAGTGAAAGATAACACAAGAAATACTGATGAAATGAAATCACATAAATATCTCATCATCCAACATACAGAAATACATAGTACAATGTCTGAATAGATAACTGGAATACTCAATAAGTCTCAAATACAAATGTCTGACAAGAGGAAATTAAGGCACACAGCCTTTACAACTTCTAGAACAAGACTGCTCAAATGTCTACACAAAAGAAAATCTAAAGTGGGAGCCCAAATAAACATATAACTAACTAGACAGCTGAAGCTAAAATACATCGCTCATCACCTGCGACTCTGCCGGGCTCCTGGCTCGTTACCTGAAAGGGGGAGGACAACGAGCGTCAAAGCGCTAGCGAGTAACATCACACAACCAACCCCAAGGGAAAGGGCTCGTTGTAATACAGAAAATACAGTAAATACATAATATTCTAAAATCATAGATCCTAACAAAAGAGGATTTTAGTATTTAGAGATTTACAACACGAGCATAGGTACGTCGAGCGAAATAATCCAAAACAGTGGAAACCCTCATGTATATACTTGTATCTCAAATTGTAAATCCCTAAACACCAAACCCAAAATCTAATACAGGAATCAATAACAAAGAGAAATACAACCCATCTCAGAACTTAAATACTGTGTCATGCCATAACCAATATAAGTGTCAAACGGTCAAAATTTCAATAAGTGTCATGTACAGCCTAGGTAGCATATCATGTCCAAATCTCATGTAATCATGTCATTTCCTGATTTAGATAAGTGTCATACTCATAGCTTAACAAATGTCCAACAATGGTCTAATAGGTAAATGTCCAACACGAGGGACTGAAATTGATTATAGTCCAACACGAGGACTTTAATGGATTATAGTTCCAACATGAGGACTTTAATGGATTATAGTCCAACACGAGGACTGAAATAATATAGTTTGCCCAACACATGGACCAAATAGTAAATATCGATGGGATATGTGAAAGATATACTTACACGAATTTCATACGCATCTCGGTGTATGATTCTAAATTGGTGCCCTCGGTAATCTATCATGCATAGATACTTAGTAAGACTGAAAACAAATGGCAGATGATGCGAGCAAGCACTCGAACAAGAATTTTTTTTTTTACAGAACAGTTATGTGCTTAAAACTGTGCGGCGGTCGACGCGCCCCGGTCGACCGCACTCAGAGCGAAACTCACTGCTGCAGCAGAAACCCTCACGGTCGACCGCCACGCATCGCGTCGACCGCCAAAGGTATCGCGGTCGACCGCCGCGGTCACCGCGCAGAGGGCAGCACGAATTCTGCCCTTCTGCACGCCAGCGGTCGACCGTCGCGATCGACCGCGAGGCAGACAGAAACCCAATCTGGGTTTTCTGTCAGCTGTTAAACCTGTAAACACGAAAATTTTTATTTGATATTAAATTACTAATGTTTCTAATAATCATATAACCATATACGACGAAAACATTGGTGAACTTTATTACCCAAAACATTGGTGGACTTTTTATAAACTGAAACACAAGATTTTCGCATCATATGCTATAAAGAACATATTTTTATACTCACATATACGTTTTAGGCTCAACAAATCCCATTAAAACTGATTAGAAAACTTTTAAGAACATAGGAGAGGACTGGGCGAGATGTTACTCGCCTGAGGGGGTATTGTAGAACTCCTGAACACGCGTGACCATGCTCCTCCTTCGATAGAATCGCTCCAAATCCCGCTGAAACCCTTCGAGACTCCTCAAAAATCGCCAAGAACGGATCTAGGGTTTGGGAGAGAAGAGGGGGGCTGCTAGGGTTTGTAAAACAGAAGAAAAGAGGTGATTTTCGTGATATAACATGCATATATATAGCATCAAACCCGAAACCCGAAACCCGAAACCCGAAACCCGAAACCCGAAACTGGAAATTCAGTCTGACTAGGAACATTCTCTTCGGTATTTTGGCTATAACTTTCTCATACGACCTTGGAATAAGGTGATCTAAGATTTGTTGGAAAGCTCTTGAAGAGACCTACAACTTTGGTATTATACACCTTTCCAGATTCTTAATGAATCAGTGTGAAAAACATAGAAACTCTCAACTGGTCAAAATTCTCAGATTCTCACTCTTTGCCTTTGTGCATGTTTTGTGAATTTGAACTCATATATTCACAAATATACATTGAATTGTCCTCAAATTAATTCTTATCATACCCAAACATCAAAGATGTATTATTTTCACCATATAATATATTTATAATTAGTTATCACATTATATTCAAATTTTCAGGGTTTTACATTCTTCCCTCCTTAAAAGAATTTCGTCCTCGAAATTCAGAAATCATACTTAAGCAAATAATAATACTAGAAAAATACATAGTGGGTCTAATTCAACCCGCAACCAGAAACATTTAGAATTTTACTCTTGATAAGCATATATGGATATTTATATTTAACAGTCCAGGATGACTATATTCCCACTCAACCCTTAATCGAATGGGACTAGTACGTCGGGCGAAAAATCCAAACAAGGAACCCCCCATATATATACCATGTGTTCCGAAAGATTAAGAATTAAGTGAAAATATCCTCATTCTAGCGTTAAATCAAAATATAACCACACAAATAATCGTACACATAAATCAATGCACTTCCTCAATAGGTTCAGGAAGTCGCGCGGCATAACATTTTCGCGCCCCTGAAAATCATCTCAACTCCTTTCTGGTTCCACTGAGTTTTCTCCAAGGAAAAAAAATGTCTTGTTTCTAAATTTTTCGTCTTCTCTAGCAAGTATACAAACTAGGATTTCAATCGTAGTCAAACCATCCAGAAGCTAAATTTCTGATGCATTCAACACTCACTACTGTTCTTCATCACGTAATTGTTTCTTAAGCATAGAAACATGAAATACATTGTGTATACTAGACATCGATGCTAGAAGATCTAGTCTGTATGACACAGCTCCAATGCTCTCTAAAATCTGATACGGTCTAATGTATCTCGCAGTAACCTTTTTCCGTCTTCCGAATTGCTACCTTGAAAGTCAATGACACAAGCCCGGCATTTATTTTCCAACATCTAATTTACTCTCTCCGTCTGACCATCCATCTATGGATGAAATGCACTACAGTACGATAAATCTGTTACCCAAAAGAATCCTGGAAACCCTTCCAAAAATGTGGAATGAACACTAAAATCTCAATCTGGAACTCCATGAAGTCGAATAGTCTCTTGAATAGGTATCCTCGCATACATCTCAGCTGTATAGTTAGTCCTTGCTGGAATAAAAATGTATTAACTTCATCAGTCCATCCATTACCACCATCTCAGCTGTATAGTTAGTCCTTGCTGGAATAAAAATGTATTAACTTCATCAGTCCATCCATTACCACTCAAATCGAATCATTCTCTTTCTTCGATTTCGACAACTCTATAATAAGGTCCATAGAAATGTCCGCCCACTTCTACTCCGAAATGGTTAAAAGCTGACGTGATCCTACTGGTCTCTGATGTTCCGCCTTTACTCATTGACAGGTAAGATACTTAGCTACATACTTTGAAATCTACCTACGCATAACACTCCATCCAAAGGTGTCTCTTTAAGTCCTTGTACATCTTAGGAGTCCCTGGATGTACTATGAACTAAGTACGATGTGCTTCATTTAGCAACTCCTTCTTAAGCTCTGCACTGGTTGGCATAACCAGTCTATTCTTCATCCGTAGACTTCCATCTGCTCCAACGGCCCAATCAGTCTTAGGCGCTTTGGAAATTTCCTCCTTCTGGATTTGAATTCAATAGTTTTCCAACTGAGTTCTGACAACTCTGTCTCTCCAAGTTGGCTGCAATGACACAGCTCCCTATAATGCACTGGTTCCACCAATCTCATGTCTAAAATCACACTGACTAAGGGTGAGAATATCTCGATACAACGAGCACTTCTAAGCTAAAACCCGATGTCGACGCATCCTACTCAAGGCATCTGCTACAACATTTTCTTTTTTTTTTGGATGATACTGAATCGCGAACTCGTAGTCCTTGGTAAACTTAATCCACTTCCTTTGTCTCTGGTTGAGTTCCTTCTGAGAGAAAAGATACTTCAGACTCTGATGGTCCGTGAATAATTCATACTGTACTTCATATAAGTAAAGTCTCCATGACTTCATTGCAAATACCACTGCTGCTAACTCCAAATCATAAGTAGAAATAGATCTGCTCATGTACTCTCAATTGCTGTGAGACATTTGTTACTACTCTCTGAGTCTGCATCAAAACGTCTCGTAACTCTGCCAATGATGTATTTGTGTAGACCACAAATATCTTGGATAAGCTTCCAATAATAGCCGGCTAAACCCGAAAAGCTATTAATCTCTGTCTCCGTCTTTGGCAGCTCCCAATCAAGAACTACTACAACCTTAGCCGGATCCACTGCTATGCCCTCTCTACTGATGACGTGGTTTAGAAATCTAACTTCTGAAAGCCAAAATTTACACTTCTGAACTTGGCATATAACTGACGCTCCTGTAGAGTCTTCAAAGCTAACCGTAGATGCTGCTCGTGTTCTGCCTCCGATCTCGAATAAATGAGAATATCATTGATAAAAACTATCACGAACTGATCCAAAAAGGGACGAAAAACCTAGTTCATAAAATCCATGAATACAGTGGGTGCATTGGTCAACCCAAATGGTGTGACCAGAACTCGAAAGATTCATATCGAATCGGAAAAACAGGGCTTTGGGAAAATCCCTCTCCCGAACTCGCAACTACAATAACCCAAAACGAAGATCAATCTTCGGGAAACTTGCGCTTCGCACAGCAGATCGAACAAGTCATAAATCCTAGGTAATGGGTACCTATTCCGGATAGTGACCTTGTTCAACTCTCTATAATCAATACACAAATGCATACTGTCGTCCTTCTTCTTCATGAAGAGAACTGGCGCTCCCCACGGAGAATGACTCCGATGAATAAAACCCTGAGCTAATAACTCGTCCAACTGGGTCTAAAGCTCCCTCATCTTAACTGGTGCCAGGCGATAGGGTGCGCGGGATAATCGGGACTGTGCCTGGCTGCAACTCAAAACGGAACTCGACCTCTCGCGCAGGAGGTAATCCAGGTATATCCTGAAAGACATCCTGATACTCTGAGATAACTCTAGTCTCTAATAAATCAATACCCTGATCCCATCGCATCACCTCATCGATGTACACCAGAAATGACTCCGCAAAACGGTTGCCCTGGGAGGTTGCTATAATCATCTCGGACCCATCGGACGCTCACAAATTGACCGTCTACGCAAAGCAGTCAATACTATCATGGTAGGAAGATAACCAATCCGTACCAAAAATTTGACATCGACAACACGATCAACTCGATGTCTAACTCAGACTCATCTAGTTTGATGACACATCTCCTACAGATGGAAGGGACACCCCCTCTAGAGGAGTAGAGACTGACAACAGAATATCTAAGGAATGTGCTACAAGCTGAAACCTATCAACGAAGGTATGAAAGATAAGAGATAAGCAAATTTCCTAACTCAACTAGATCCTAGCTGAAAAGGAAATCACGAAGAAAACTCCACTCGTACCCTGATCACGCGGTACTATTGAATAGACTATGCTGGATAATGCAATTATGGGATAATCTGTCCTTCAGGAATCTCTTGGATAAAGCAAATCTAGCCTGCTGGCTCCTAAATCCTCGGATTAACAAGTAGTGTCTCTATTTTTCCGCTGCTGGCCAAAATTATAACTCTGAGACTATCGACTGTGACCTTTATCATGCTAACTTCCTGCTGGTGTACTGCGACAAGTCTTTCGTTCTTTGTTCAATATTGTTTTGATTGTAACATGTACTCCGGACTCTGCGCTACTTCGGCGCTCTCGAATCATATTGAGCTCCTTTCTTATATTGTCCTTGTTACTTGGTTAAAATCATTCTCCCGCTGCTAGGATTCTCTAGATTCCGTAATAGTTCTCTTGTCATTATCATTGCCACTATTCTGATTTGATTTTCTTCCTTTACTACGTGTATATCTCCCTGCTTCACTTAGACTAGCTTTTAACTACTTATTGAAGTAGTGACTAAAATTCTCCCAAATAGGGGTTAATTGCTGCCCCGTCAAAAATCTTGATGTCGTTGCTATCCTCCAGCGATGTCCTCAATGCTGAATACATCTAACTTCTGCTTGGTACTAAGTTGACGTTCAAGAAATTTCCACATACTCATTCCCCTATAGGTTGCAAATGAAATTAGTGTGACTTGAAACTTTGGTGCTCTTATTATCTGATATCTTTCTTATTCTTTTAGAGCTAAACTTCCTATTCTATGGCTCTATAAACAGCTGATTGTGGTGATGGTGCCCTCATTGATATTGCCTCTTTATTTTCATGACGGGTACAACCGGTGATGAACTCCTGAAAGTCGTATTGCTGACGAAAACGGATACACCTCTTGCTCCTCGAGTATTGTAAGATCTTGCTGCTAACAGTGCTATGATGTTGATCAAATACTGTGGAGCCTGCTACGGCTCGGGTCTGCATGCCCAGTTCTCTAGGTACGAGTTTTACCTCGACCACATTCTCGTTTTGATATTTATAATATAAAAAAGGAATGCTTAATTATCATAGTAAATGAGATAGCAAAAGTACATATATATATATATAACGTATCACAATACGAATTCATAACACATAGTATTCACGCAAATACCTTCAATCAACATAAAATAGTTGTCAAAAAAAAAAATCTCAAATTTTTAGATATACGCATACATCGTCCTCACTCATACTAGGAAATTCTTATCGGACTCTACACATGAATCCTAAGAAACTCTAACCTAGCTCCACGACTCGACACAGAATGATCCTAAGGATACTGGAACTAGAGCTCTGATACCAACTGTGACGCCCCTGGGTTCACACAAGGTTGCAGTCCAAGGTGAAACCAAGAATGTCAAACCTGTCATGCACCACACCGTGCAATAACATGTTTCACCATCACAATTAACATCTATCTAGTAGAATCAACAACAGGTGTAGGTACAAAAGCAAGTGAAAGATAACAGAAGAAATACTGATGAAATGAAATCACATAAATATCTCATCATCCAACATACAGAAATACATAGTCAATGTCTGAATAGATAACTGGAATACTCAATAAGTCTCAAATACAAATGTCTGACAAGAGGAAATAAGGCACACAGCCTTTACAACTTCTAGAACAAGACTCTCAAATATCTACACAAAAGAAAATCTAAAGTGGAGCCCCAAATAAAACAAATAACTAACTAGACAGCTGAAGCTAAAATGCATCGCCATCAACCTGCGACTCTCCGGGCTCCTGGCTCGTTACCTGAAAGGGGGAGGGACAACGAGCGTCAAAGCGCTAGCGAGCAACATAACAACCAACCCTAACGGAGAGGGCTCGTTGCATATAGAAAATACAGTTAATACATATACATTCTTCCCTCCTTAAAAGAATTTCGTCCTCGAAATTCAAGAAATCATTACTTAAGCAAATAATATACTAGAAAATACATAGTGGGTTGCTAATTCAATCCGCAACCAGAAACATTTAGAATTTTAGCTCTTGATAAGCATATATGGTATTTAATATTTAACAGTCCAGGATGAGCTATAATTCCCACTCACGCCTTAATGCGAATGGAACTAGTTAGGTCGGGCGATAAAATCCAAAGCAAGGAACCCCGCATATATATACGCCATGTGTTCCGAAAGATCAAGAATTAAGTGAAAATATCCTCATTCTAGCGTTAATCAAAATATAAGCCAACACAAATAATCGTACACATAACTCAATGCAACTTCCTCATTAGGTTCAGGAAGTCGGGCGCGCATAACATTTTCGTGCTCCCCTGAAATCATCTCAACTCCTTTCTGGTTTCCACTGAGTTTTCTTGCCAAGGAAAAAATGTCTTGTTTCTAACATTTTTCGTCTTCTGCTAGCAAAGTATACAAACTAGGAATTTCAATCGTAGTCCACCATCCAGAAGCTAAATTTCTGATGGCATTCAACACTCACTAACTGTTCTTCATCACGTAATTGTTTGCTTAGGGCATAGAAACATGAAATAGCATTGTGTATACTAGACATCGATGCTAGAAGATGCTAGTCTGTATGACAGCAGCTCCAAAATGCTCTCTAAATCTGATACGGTCTAATGTACTCGGCAGTAACCTTTTTCCGCTTCGCGAATTGCTAGCCTTGAAGTCAATGGACACAAGCCGCGGCATTTATTTTCGCAACATCTAAAATTTACTCTCTCCGTCTGAGCCATCCATCTATGGATGAAATGCAGCTAAAAAAAGTCAGTACGATAAATCTGTTACCAAAAGAATCGCTGGAAACGGCCTTCCAAAAATGTGGAATGAACATGAAATCTCATGCTGATGGCTATCGGCTCTGGAACCTCCATGAAGTCGAATAGTCTTCTTGAAATAGGTATCCTCCGGCCTACATCTCAGCTGTATAAGTTAGTCGCTTGCTGAATAAAATGTATTAACTTCCATCAGTCCATCCATTACCGACTCAAATCGAATGGCATTGCTCTTCTATCGAATTTCGACAACTCTATAATAAGGTGCATAGAAATGTCCGCCCAGCTTCTGACTGCGAAATGTTAATAAAGCTGACGTGAATCCTAACTGGTCTCTAGATGTTCTCGGCCTTTACTCATTGACAGGTAAGATACTTAGGCTACATACGTTTGAAATCTACCTACGCAATAACCTCCAATCCAAAGGTGTCTCTTTAAGTCGCTTGTAGGCATGCTTAGGAGTCCCTGATGTACTATGAACTAAAGTAGCGATGTGCTTTCATTTAGCCAACTCCTTCTTAAGGCTCTGGCACTGGTTGCTAACCGTCTATTCTTCATGCGTAGACTTCCATCTGGGCTGCGCAACGGCCCAATCAGTGCTTAGGCGCTTGGGAAGATTTCCTCCTTTTTTTTGGATTTGAAATTCAATAGTTTTCCAACTAGAGTTGCTGACAAACTCAGTCTCTCCAAGTTTAGGCTGGCAATGCACAGCAGCTCCGCCTATAAATGCAGCTGGTTCCAGCAATTCTCATGTCTAAAATCACACTGACTAAGGTGAAGAATATCTGCGATACAACGAGGCACTATCTAAAGGTTAAAAACCGCGATGTCGACGATCCTAACTCAAGGCATCTGTACAACATTTATCTTTTTTTGGATGATACTGAATCGGCGAACTCGTAGTTCCTTGGTAATAACTTAATCGACTTCTTTGTCTCTGTTTTTATTTTGAGAAGGTTCGCTTCTGAGAGAAAAGATATCTTCAGACTCTGATGGTGCCGTGAATAAATTCAACTGTACTTCATATAAGTAAAGTCTCCATGAGCTTCATTGGCAAATACACTTGCTGGCTACTCCAAATCCCATAAGTAGAAATAGATCTGCTCATGTACTCTCATTGCTGTGAGACATTTGTTACTACTCTCTGAGTCTGGCATCGCGCGCCGAAGACGTCTCGTAAACTCTGGGGCCAATGATGTATTTGTGTAGACCACAATATCTTGATAAGCTCGCAGAATAATAGCCGGCTAAACCTGCGAAAAGCTATTAATCTCTGTCTGCCGTCTTTGGCAGGGCTGCCATCAAGAACTACTAGCAAACCTTAGCTCGGATCCACTGGCTATGGCCCTCTCTACTGATAGTGGTTTAGAAATCTAACTTCTGGAAAGCCAAAATTTACACTTCTGAAGCTTGGCATATAACTGACGCTCCTGTAGAGTCTTCCAAAGCTAACCGTAGATGGCTGCTCGTGTTCTGCTCCCGATGCTCGAATAAATGAGAATATCATTGATAAAAAGTATCACGAAACTGATCCAAAAAGGGAGCGAAAAACTAAGATTCATAAAAATCCATGAATAAGTGGGTGGCATGCGTCAGCCCAAAATGGTGTGAACCGCAGAACTCGAAAGATTCAATATCGATCGGAAAAAAAAGGGGCTTTGGGAAAATCCCTCTCGCCGAACTCGCAACTACAATAACCCAAAACGAAAGATCAATATCGGGAAACTTGCGCTTGCACATCCAGATCGAACAAGTCATAAATCCTAGGTAATGGGTACGCTATTGCCGGATAGTGACCTTGTTCAACTCTGCTATAATCAATACACAACTGCATACTGTCCGTCCTTCTACTTGCATGAAGAGAACTGGCGCCATCCCCGCCACGGAGAATGACTCCGATGAATAAAACGCCTGAGCTAATAAGCTCGTGCCCGCGCAGAGGGCAGACGAATTCTGCCCTTCTGCATGCCCAGCGGTCGACCGTCATGGTCGACCGCGAGGCAGATAGAAGCCCAGGCTGGGTTTTCTGTCAGCTTCAAACCTGTAAACACGAAAATTTTTATTTGATATTAAAATACTAATGTTTCTAATAATCATATAACCATATACGACGAAAACATTGGTGAACTTTATTACCCAAAACATTGGTGGACTTTTTATAAACTGAAACACAAGATTTTCGCATCATATGCTATAAAGAACATATTTTTATACTCACATATACGTTTTAGGCTCAACAAATCCCATTAAAACTGATTAGAAAACTTTTAAGAACATAGGAGAGGACTGGGCGAGATGTTACTCGCCTGAGGGGGTATTGTAGAACTCCTGAACACGCGTGAGCATGCTCCTCCTTCGATAGAATCGCTCCAAATCCCGCTGAAACCCTTCGAGACTCCTCAAAAATCGCCAAGAACGGATCTAGGGTTTGGGAGAGAAGAGGGGGGCTGCTAGGGTTTGTAAAACAGAAGAAAAGAGGTGATTTTCGTGATATAACATGTATATATATAGCAGCAAACCCGAAACCCAAAACCCGAAACCCGAAACTGGAAATTCAGTCTGACTAGGAACATTCTCTTCGGTATTTTGGCTATAACTTTCTCATACGACCTCGGAATAAGGTGATCTAAGATTTGTTGAAAAGTGCTTGAAGAGACCTACAACGTTGTTATTATACACTTTTCCAGATTCTTAATGAATCAGTGTGAAAAACATAGAAACTCTCAACTGGTCAAAATTCTCAGATTCTCACTCTTTGCCTTTGTGCATGTTTTGTGAATTTGAACTCATATATTCACAAATATACATTGAATTGTCCTCAAATTAATTCTTATCATACCCAAACATCAAAGATATATTATTTTTACCATATAACATATTTATAATTATTTATCACACTATATTCAAATTTTCGGGGTTTTACAGAAAAACTCGTTGGTATGAAGACGTTGAAAACACCAACGAAGATCTCACCCCGTTTGATGCCAAAGTCGCATCGGGTGAGATTCCTCCAATTCCTAACCAGGGCAGATCTGCTCTGGCCAACCCTTCTGCCGCAGAGGGCGTGGTGACTCTCTCAAAGAGAGCCCGCCAAAGGCAACGTCAACGCCTTGCGAAACAATTCGCAAAGGCCATGGAGTCAGTTGACGGGATCCGCTACAACTCCCCTCTCGCCTCCACCTCCGACCAGCGTCGACATCAACCTCGTCATCCGCCATTCAGATCCGATCAGATTCACCCACCTTAGTATCGTCGCACTCCACCTGTTTGATCATATGCCAACACATATCCAGTTGGAGAACCACCACCTTCTAGCCGCCAACGAGCCCGTCGGAACCCCAAGACATTCCAACAACACCCGAGGCAAGATCCCGAACCTTGATTATTTTATTTTAATTCTTAGTTTTATCGTAAATTATTATATGACTCGTCATTCAATTTCTAGATGTGTTATGAGTTAATTAATTAGATTAGTCTATGATATATTATTACCTGCGTGGGATTGCTTGACAAGAATAGCCGTGTGGAAGCTTGTTGTGTTATCACTTAGTTATTACTCAATAGGAGAGACTGTACATGAAGACGATTTCTGTTAAAAGTATAATTTATAAGCGTGCTTCAAAGCATGGTTATACTCGCTCGACATCAATATCCCGATGTGAGGTGTCCCGAGTTCCCTCGATATCGATATCCTAGTATAAGGTTTCCTTGATTATTACTATTATAGCATTGACTAGACGATGCACTTTTGATCGGACGTGTTGTGGATCACGGTTATTTTCATAGTTTTACAGAAGTCGTTCCACGGTAACTCCGTGGCTAGTGCATAATATTTCATGTACAGCTACGTAATTAATATGACAAACATGGGGTTATAAAGGGGAATTGGACGGAGAATATAGCATGTATATGGGTTATAAAGGGGAATTGGACGGAGAATATAGCATGTATATAAACGGGCACAACGCTTTCCTGTTATTATGATATCATGAGTGTTATATACATGGGCCAGGGGACCAATACTTGATTTGAAGGCGGCCCCCGGATGACTTTACGGGGACCCGATTATATACATCAAAATATTCTTCCCCAATTCAAATAACATGTAAAACAAGAATAATATGCTTGTGTGCTTTATGGTAGACTTTGTTAGTTTTGTTGAGGTGTAGACCAGTGTTGTTCTTTTCATACATGGATCAGGATTAATATTTATTTATTTACAATTTGAGACATATGGTATATACATGAGGGTTTCCTTGTTTGGATTATTTCGCTCGACGTACTATGTCTCATGTTGTAGATTTTTAGGTATTAATTCCATCTATTGTATGCCCCTGTTACTTGGATGATTAGACTGATCGCTAGCTGCATGATCTCGTTACCTGATCGATTTGGATGCTTTATGTTTATCATGTTTTAGTAGTGTTTTCGCATGTTGATTTTGTCAGATTTCCAGTTGCATGTTCTTTTGTCATTTCTGTTATCGTATTGTTTTCTGCTTGGGTTTTCGTTCGCTATATTTGTTTTGTGGGGTCTTACCGTGTGCCATACACGCTGACGTACACATGTTTTCTCTAGTGTACGTCAGACTTAGAGGAATAACAGGCCTAGCTGGGAGATCGTCAGGAGCCAGAGGATTCTCAACATGAGTGCCTTGCAGACGTAGTAGAAGAAGCCGAAGCTTAGTCATTCCTTTCAGTTTGTTTTGTAGCACCTTTATTTCCTTTTGATCAGTGTATTTTTATATTATCCAGTATTTCATTCAGATAGTTTTTGTATAAGGGCACGTTTGAACTGTATTATTATGTCTCGGATGTTATCCCATTTGTGATATGATATTTTTATTCTGAGTTTGTCTATTATATTCTTGCTGATTGTGATCGGGGACCTATGACTTCGCATTGTATTTATTTCCAGACGCTTAGCGTATTGGATTAAGAAGAAAAGAAAAAGAAAAAAATAATAGTGTATATTTCTTCTCAATCTAATACGTCACGGGCTTATGCACGTTCCGATTCCCGGGTATTTTGGGAAGCGGGGCGTGACAGGTTTTAGTGGTGGCCCATGCAGGTCACGGTCCTGAGTTCTTACTAGTGAGAATATAATGGGCAATTTAGAAACATATCATATTTCATCCGTGAGACTATTCTTGAGGCCTTATTCTATTTTCTTGATAGATTTCATTTCGTCCCTATCTTATCACTCTTTGACTCCGGAGTTTCCATGGTTCTTGTCCCATCGCTTCGCGATTACCCTCTCTTGTATAACTCCTCTATCCTCGTACCGATCGTTATTATATGTGTTATTATTTTTATAACTATATTTTCTTGATTTGACTTATATATTATTTGATTGTATTAATTTTGCATTATTTATTACATATTTTATGTATCACATACAGTGTTGTATTGTATATTTTTATTTGTTCATAAATCTGTTTTATCTTCCATAGTTTATGTTTTATGCATTATACATTTTATTTATGTATATTACACTAATTGTATTTACGTGATTTTTGACTATTTCACAATATACAGCTATGTCTAAATTGATTTTATATAGTGATTATTATTGTTGTTGAATCTTGTTTATCCCTTTTTGCTTTTATATCTTTTATTTTTATACTCTGATTTTATTTGTGTTTCTTTGAACCTAATTATGATTTGGCATTATTTACTTTGTGTTATATAACTGTTTGTATGCTAGTGATTATTATGTATCGTTTCATTCTGCTATTGATTATTATTATGATTTGTCTCTGTTTGTTTGTCTACATGTATTGATATTTTTTATCTATGTTTATTTCTTAATGTTATTTCAATTGTGATTATGTATGCTCTGTATACCTTATTATAATCTTTATTGTCCTTCTGCCTGATTGTTTTGCATTCTTGTCTTATATCTTGTACTTTTCTAGTGATATTACGTCATTCTCGTGTTTAGTATATTTCAGTCATTTTACATTATCATTGTCTACTATTGTATATTATGTTATAAGTTTATTATCTAGCTTGTATTATTACGTATAAAGTAGTTCCATTTAGTATATTTCATTTCATTCTTTACTCTGATGGCAAGTATCATCATTGTTTGTTTTAATTTATCAATCATTTTATCTTTTTAGTTTTGTTGATGTTATGGTTACTTATTTTCTAAATACAGTTTCTTATTCATCATAATACTTACTTATATATATTTTGTTCCTTGTTCAAGTTTGTTTGCTTCAATTTTCTAGTCATAATATTATGTACCCAATAGTCATAATACTTATATAAAGTATGTTTCGATAATTATTGTTATGATATACATCTATAATTATCTATTTTATTTTGATATGATATACTGCTTATACTTTTATGAATTGTTGTGTCATCTCACATTGTCTTTCCACGATTGTGCTTACTGTTTTGTTCCAATTAATACTTATGTGTTGTTTGACTATTGACTTATTGTAATGCTTATACTGTATTGTTCTTGTTTTACATGATATTCTTGGTATTAATCTGCAAATTATTATATCATTTCATGATTTGTTTGATGGTTACTATTGTGCTATTTTACTTAAATATGTTAATATCGTTTGATTTGTGATCATGTATATGTCATATAAATTACTATGTATCTATTATGGTGAATTTTCATTTTAGTGCTTTCTACATTTTTATGGTGTTGAATATCATTATGTTTATGATGCCTATATGTGCATGATATTTATTTTTGTTTTTTGTATTATTATGCCTGATATGCTATGACTTTGATATGACTATCATTGTATTTTATGCACTTCACACTTATTGTGATAGTATATATAATTTTTATGATACTGTTTTGAGCCGTATTACTTAGCTGAATAGTTATAACTGTTGATGATGTAGCTTTCTTTTATTATCTTGAATTATGCATATAAGTGAATCACTTTTATTTTAATTTCGAGGGCGAAATTTATTTTAAGGGGTGTAGGATGTAATGATCGTGAAATTTTTATACTAGTTAAAATAATTTTCTAGTATTTTAAAATATTAAATTATGATTTTTAAAAGAGTGTTTATATTTTTCACGATTTTCTAGAACTTTCTATGATTAAAAGTCCAAGTTTTATATTTATTTAAATAGTTTTGATATTTATAAATTAATTTAGTACAGTGAAAATTTATGGAAATTATCCGTTGTATTATCGATGCTATTACATATTATTTTAAATAATACATTGTATTAATATCACTGTTACGTATTATTTCGTACAATACGTTGTATTGTTAATTAGTTATTATTTGTATAAATTGTTGTATTAATTCTATTGTTGAATATTATCTGTCGTAATACCATAATTGGTACGTTTTATCGTGTGGATAATTATTCCATAATTATTTGATTTTAAATATAAGAAATTATATTTTTATTTAATTATTCATGTTTAATTGTACAATTTGTTGTATTAATTCAACTGTTGCATATTTTTGGTTATAATACCACAATTGGTACATTTTGATGTGTAGATAATTTTCATATAATTATTTATATTTTTCCGTAATTATTATTATTTAAAACAGATTTTAAAACCCTAATTCTCTCTCTCTCTCTCTCGCTCTCTCTCTCTCTCTCTCT
>NC_033799.1:57233394-57243716 GCF_001876935.1 Asparagus officinalis | reverse complement strand
AGCTCGAGCACAGCCCGACAGCCGCCTGACTGTCGACCTTAGCAGCCACCGACAACAGCTCCTACACCACCGACCAGAGCTCTCCAACCACCATCACCTCCTCCCCGCTCGCCTCCACCTCTGACCAGCATCGACATCAACCTCGTAATCCGCCATTCAGATCCGATCAGATTCGCCCACCTTAGTGTCATTGTACGCCACCTGTTTGATCATATGCCAACACATATCCAGTTGGAGAACCACCACCTTCTAGCCACCAACGAGCCCGTCGGAACCCCAAGACATTCCAACGACACCCGAGGCAAGATCCCGAACCTTGATTATTTTATTTTAATTCTTAGTTTTATCATAAATTATTATATGACTCGTCATTCAATTTCTAGATCTGTTATGAGTTAATTAATTAGATTAGTCTTTGATATATTATTACCTGCGTGTGATTGCTTAACATGAATAGCTATGTGGAAGCTTGTTGTGTTATCACTTAATTGTTACTCAATAGGAGAGACTGTACATGAAGACGACTTCTGTTAAAAGTATGATTTATAAGCATGCTTCAAAGCATGGTTATACTCACTCGACATCAATATCCCGATGTGAGGAGTCCCGAGTTCCCTCGATATCGATATCCCGGTATGAGGTTTCCTTGATTATTACTATTATAGCATTGACTAGATGATGCACTCTTGATCGGACGTGTTGTGGATCACAGTTATTTTCATAGTTTTACAGAAGTCGTTCCACGATAACTTCGTGGCTAGTGCATAATATTTCATGTATAGCTACGTAATTAATATGACAAACATGGGGTTATAAAGGGGAATTGGACGGAGAATATAGCATGTATATAAACGGGCACAACGCTTTCCTGTTATCGTTATATCATGAGTGTTATATACATGGGCCAGAGGGCCAATACTTGACTTGAAGGCGGTCCCCGGACGACTTTACGGGGACCCGATTATATACATCAAAATATTCTTCCCTAATTCAAATAACATGTAAAACAAGAATAATATGCTTGTGTGCTTTATGGTGGACTTTGTTAGTTTTGTTGAGGTGTAGACCAGTGTCGTTCTTTTCATACATAGATCAGGATTAATATTTATTTATTTACAATTTGAGACATATGGTATATACATGAGGGTTTCCTTGTTTGGATTATTTCGCTCGATGTACTACGTCTCATGTTGTAGATTTTTAGGTAATAATTCCATCTATTCTATGCCCCTGTTACTTGGATGATTAGACTGATCGCTAGCTGCATGATCTCGTTACCTGATCGATTTGGATGCTTTATGTTTATCATGTTTTAGTAGTGTTTTTGCATGTTGATTTTGTCAGATTTCCAGTTGCACGTTCTTTTGTCATTTCTGTTATCGTATTGTTTTCTGCTTGGGTTTTCTGTAAGACCCCGTAGATTTTTGAGTATGTATATGTACATCAGTAATGAGGTTGAGTGTGCAAGATTTCAAATCATATGCCGCAGAGTCATAGTATACAGTTTCTAGTCCATGAGTCGACCCATGACTGTCATGAGTCGACTCACAAAATCGAGTCCTGTTGTCATTTAGTCTCTGCTGAGTCGACTCATTATATCATGAGTCGTCCCATGAGTCATGAGTCGACCCATGACTGTTATGAGTCGACTCATCGGGGTTTTTCTGGTTTTCTGGGTCGGGTTTGTTTGGGTTTCGGGTCGGGTTTTATCCACTCATATATATTTTCTCTCTACCCGAAAACACTCTTTTTGATCAGAAAACCCTAGAGAAACCCTAGCCTCTTCTCCCCCTCTAAACCCTAGCTCGTTTTTTGGGATTTCTTGGGCGATTTTTGGGTATTTTTAGCGGCTTTTCATGGATTGCAGCGAAGGGGATTGTTCATCATCACTTTTGAGGCGAGTAACATCTCGGCCAATCCTTCTCCCATGTTTTTAATAGTTTACAAATGTTTTTCATGAGTTTTATTGAACCTAAGACTTATTTTCAAGTATAAATCAATGTTCTTGTTAGGGTGAATGCTAGAAATCATGTGCTTCAGATTCTAAATACTCACCAACGCGTTTTGAAGAAAACCCAGATCTGGAAATATTTTTTAAGAAATAAGAATATGAGTTTTCTTTTTGACTAAATGCTTTATTTCATGTTTAGGAGTTAAAAGTTAGATCTAACATGCTAGTATCGTTTCTCTTGCTATATACATGAATTTATCACTACCTCATAGTCTAGAATTGATAGTTATGGAGGTAAAGATCAGTATGTTGGGAGTATGGGACGAGATGGACGAGCTGCAGTTGTGAAATTTCCAGTTTTCAGCCCGTGAGTCGACTTATGACTCATCATGAGTCGACTCATCAGGTTGAGTCGACCCATGACTGTCATGAGTCGACTCACAAAGTCAATTCCTGTTATTCATTAGTTTCTGTTGAGTCGACTCGTCAGTTCATGAGTCGACCCATGAGACATGAGTCGACTCATAGTTGATTTGAGTCGACTCATCGGAATTTTGCCTATTTTCGTTTGTATTTTCTGTTTGATCAACTATTATGCTTATACTTTCATACAATGTTCATATATGATCGTGGGTTCTACTGAGCTTTTGTTGAACATGAGTGGTTGCCTTGTTTATCGGGTATTAAATTGTAGTATTTATATATGAGATGACTTTTCTGACACAAGCTTAGATCTGTACAGCGAGGCATGCACAAGAGTAGAATATGTATACCTTTACTTCTAGTATTCCATGGTTTATATATTAAGTCCTCGTGTTGGACTATAATCCATTAAAGTCCTCGTGTTGGACTATAATCCATTTCAGTTTTATGTTGGATTATTGTTAAACCTTGAGTATGTTTATTAACCAAGTTTGGAACACAACATATTATATGAGGCTGGGACATGATAGTTACCTTGGTTGGACATGACATCTATAGTAGATTTGAATGGTTTACACGTTATCGGTAGAGATGGGTTTGTATTCTTTTTCTTTATTTGTTTCTTGTGTTAAACCTCGGGAATTGTATTTAGGGATTTACAATTTGAGATACAAGGTATATACATGAGGGTTTCCTTGTTTGGATTATTTCGCTCGACGTACCTATGCTCGTGTTGTAATTCCCTATGTACTAATACGCACATTGGTTAGTATAAATGATTTATATTATTGTGTATTAACTGTATTTTCTTATGCAACGAGCCCTATCCCTTGGGGTTGGTTGTGATGTTGCTCGCTAGCGCTTTGACGCTCATTGTCCCTCCCCCTTTCAGGTAACGAGCCAGGAGCCCGGAGAGTCGCAGGTTGAGGACGACCCTTACTAGTGTCTACTATCCTCTTTTTAGATGTATTTATTTTTGTACTCCACTTGAGACATTTTAGACTTGAGAGGTTTATGTTCTAGAGTTATAAAGGCTGTTTGCCTTATTTCCTGTATCAGACATTATGTACTTTGAGACATGTCGAGCTCTCCAGATCATTATTATTCATTTCAGACTTTGACTGTGTACTTCAGCTTATTTTTGATTTATGAGATGTTTTTATTTGAGTCCTATCATTCCATTAAGCAATTGTTGTAAAATCTTTTACTTGCTTTGTACTACACCTGTTTTTGATTCCACTAGAGAGATAGTAATTGTGATGGTGAAACATGTTATTGCACGGTGTGGTGCATGGCAGGTTTAACATCTCTGGTTTCACCTCGGACAGCAGCCTTGTGTGAACCCATGGGCATCACAGTTGGTATCAGAGCTCTAGTTCCAGTATCCTTAGGATCATCCTGTGTCGAGTCGTGGAGCTAGGATAGAGTTTCCTAGGATTCATGTATAGAGTCCGTAAGGATTTCCTAGTATGAGTGAGGACGACTTATGCGTATACCTCAAAATTTGAGGAAATTTTTTTTTTATGATAACTATTTTGCAAATTTAAAGTATTTTGTGTGAATACTATATGTTGTGAAGATTGTATTGTGATATGCTATTTATAGAAGTTTATTTTGACTCATAAACTTTTATCGCGCCACTGACACCACCACCACCACCTCCAGTAATTCCACCATAGGGGATACCAGCCGTCCCAATCAGAGGGAGAAACCCAGAGGTAGCACCTGCAGTTATTCCACCAACGGTACCGGATAGAGCCACGGAGCAGGAAGCTTGGCTTCTATTGGTAGAGAGGTACCAGAAGATGAGAGCACCGGAGTTCCAGGGCTCTTCAGACCCACTTGTAGCCCACAAGTGGAAGGAGGATGTGAGTAATGTCTTGGATATACTCAATGTAGACACAGTTCAGAAGCAAAGACTGGTATCATATAGTCTAAAGGGGGATGCCAGGAGATGGTACCGATTTTAGTTTCCAGTAGAGCAGCGGATGATCCTCACTTGGGAGGATTTTATTTACTTCTTTGACGCGCAGTATGTCTCTTCCGCAGCACGGACTGGGAAGGAATTCGAGTTGTCCCGTTTGACTCAGGGGGACATGTCAGTTGCAGAGTTTGAGAGCAAGTTCATGGAGTTGCTGCATTTCACGGGGATGTGGCAGACAGGAGAGCGTCAGGCTCAGATGTTCCTAGCAGGGCTTCGCCCTAATCTTCACCGATACCTCGTCTCGAGGAAGTTCTATTCAGTCCGGGAGGTAGCTGAGGCCGCCACCTCACAGGAGAATGAGACGGCTATGTTTCAGAAGGACAAGGAGGGAAGACTAAGACAGGACAGATTGGAGACAAGGGGAAAAACAAGAGGCCATTGTAGGATAGCAGCAGCAGCAGCAGGGCCCTCATAAGAGGGGACCTCAGCAGGATCAGAGTTCACATCATCAGCACAAGTTTTAGGGGGTATGCTTTAACTGTCGCAAGGTGGGACACAAGGCATCGGAGTGTCATAGTGCACCAGCAGGAGCTCAGCCGGGCAGGGGTCCGAACCAGCAGCAGCCGCGATAGCAGGGCCGAGGTCAGGGTCAGCAGGTCAGGCTTGAGCCACCGCCAGCAGCACAGAGACCAGAGGGGCAGGTTCGAGCAGTCCAGGAGGCCCCCTAGGGGCAGATTGTCCCGTATTTTCCAGTACCAGTGGTAGATCAGTCTTCAACACCAGGCAGAGTGTATGTAGTGGTTCATCGTGATCATGGTGCCAGCGGTGCAGTTGTGGAGGGTACGTTCCTCGTGAATTCCTTTCCCGCCCATATTCTTTTTGATTCAGGAGCTTCACATTCTTTCATTTCGTATGCTTTCATGGTTAGACTCCAGCTCGTAGCTCATTCGTTAGACACCCCTTTATCAGTTTCCACCCCTCTAGGAGAGGTATCGCTGCTGGAGAGCATTTGTAGGAGGTGTATTATCAGTTTAGACGAGTCCGAGTTCATAGTCGATCTGATAGTTTTGCATATGTCCAAGTTTGATGTCATCCTTGGTATGGATTGGTTGTCATCCTACCATATTAGTATTGACTGTTTTGCGAAGACAGTCAGATTGCGAACGTCTGATGGGTCCGAGATGATTGTGGCCACTTCTCAGGGCAATCGCTTTGCGGAGTCATTTCTGGCGTCCATCGATGAGGTGATGTGACGGGATCAGAGTTCTGATTTGTTGGAGACTAGAGTTGTCTCGGATTATCAGGATGTCTTTCAGGACATACCTGGGTTACCTCCTGTGAGAGAGGTTGAGTTTTGTATTGAGTTGCAGCCGGGCACAGCCCCGATATCCCGCGCACCCTATCGCATGACACCAGCTGAGATGAGGGAGCTTCATACCCAGTTGGACGAGTTGTTAGCTCAGGGTTTTATTCGTCGGAGTCATTCTCCGTAGGGCGCACCGGTCCTCTTCGTGAAGAAGAAAGACGACAGTATGAGATTGTGTATAGATTATCGGGAGTTGAACAAGGTCACTATCCGGAATAGGTACCCACTACCTAGGATTGATGACTTGTTCGACCAGTTGCAGGGAGCGCAGTTCTTCTCGAAGATTGATCTTCGTTCTGGTTATCATCAGTTGCGGGTTCGGGAGATGGATATCCCCAAGACCGCTTTCCTCACGCGATATGGATCTATGCCATTTGGGTTGACCAATGCACCCGTGGTCTTCATGGACTTGATGAACCGGGTTTTTCGTCCATTCTTAGATCAGTTCGTGATTGTTTTCATCGACAACATCCTCATTTATTCGAGATCGGAGGCAGATCATTAGCGGCATCTCCGATTAGCTTTGCAGACCCTACGGGAGCACCAGTTATACGCCAAGTTCAGCAAGTATGAGTTTTGGCTTTCAGAGGTTAGGTTTCTCGGCCACATCATCAGCAGAGAGGGCATATCAGTAGACCCAGCTAAGGTTTTAGCAGTGCTTGATTGGGAACCGCCGAAGACGGTGACGGAGATTCGTAGATTTTTGGGTTTAGCAGGTTACTACAGGAAGTTCATCCAGGACTTCTCGAAGATTTCGACGCCACTTACACGCCTTACGAAAAAGGGTGTACAGTTTATTTGGAGCACAGGGTGCCAGGAGGCCTTTGATATATTAAAGGCTAAGTTGACCACAGCACCAGTTTTGACTATTCCAAGCAGCGACAGGACATTCGTCGTCTACACAGATGCATCTTTGGCAGGATTGGGAGGCGTTCTTATGCAGACTCAGAGAGTAGTAGCTTACATCTCACGGCAGTTGAGAGTGCATGAGCAGAACTATCCTACTTATGACTTGGAGTTAGCAACAATGGTTTTCGCACTGAAGTCATGGAGGCACTACTTGTATGGTGTGCAGTTCGAGCTGTTCACAGACCACCAGAGTCTGAAATATCTGTTCTCTCAGAAGAAACTCAACCAGAGGCAGCGGAGGTGGATTGAGTTTATCAAGGACTACGAGTTCGTGATTCAGTACCACCCGGGGAAGGCGAACGTCGTAGAAGATGCTTTGAGTAGGAAGCGTCGATATCAGATTGCGGCTTTGAGGTGCTCATTGCACAGAGATCTCCTCACTCTTAGCCAGTTTGATTTTAGACCTGAGTTTGGTGGCACTAGTGCATTTTTGGGAGCTATATCAGTGCAACCAACTTGGAGCGGCAGAGTTGTTAGAGCTCAGTTGGAGGATTCTTGGATTCAAATCCGTAAGGAGGAGATTTCCAAAGAGCCTAAGGCCGATTGGACCATTGGAGCAGATGGAGGTCTACGGATGAAGGGTAGATTGGTTATGCCAGCCAGTACAGAGCTGAAGAGGGAGTTGTTTGATGAGGCACACCGTACTCGGTATACAGTACATCCAGGGACTACCAAGATGTACAAGGATCTAAAGAGGTACTTTTGGTGGAGTGGCATGCGAAGAGAGATTTCAGAGTATGTGGCCAAGTGTTTTACTTGTCAGCAGGTAAAGGCAGAGCATCAGAGACCGGCAGGGACACTTTAGTCGTTGCCTATTCCAGAGTGGAAGTGGGCGGACATTTCTATGGACTTTATTGTAGGGTTGCCCAAGTCGAAGAAGGGGAATGATTCAATTTGGGTCATTGTGGACCGGTTGACAAAGTCAACACATTTTATTCCAGTGAGGACTACTTATACAGCTGAGGCGTATGCGAGGATCTTCATTCGAGAGATAGTTCGACTTCACGGAGTTCCGGACACGATCGTGTCGGATCGAGGATCAGTATTCACTTCACATTTTTGGAGGAGTTTCCAGGACTCATTTGGCAGCAGGCTATCTTATAGTAGTGTATTCCACCCACAGACAGTTGGTCAGACGGAAAGGGTGAATCAGGTGTTGGAAGACATGTTGCGGGCATGTGTCATTGACTTCCAAGGCAGCTGGGAGGATCACATTCCATTGATAGAGTTTGCTTATAACAATAGTTATCAAACGACGATCGGTATGGCTCCGTATGAGGCATTGTACGGGAGACCCTGTAGATCACCGATATGTTGGGCAGATGAGGAAGACTACTGAGAAGGTAGCATTGATCAGGGAGCGGATTTTAGCCGCTCAGAGTCGGCAGAAGAGTTATGCAGATAAGAGGCGAAGACCCCTAGAGTTTCAGATTGGGGATTTGATTATGCTGAAGGTATCGCCTATGAAAGGTGTACAGCGATTCGGGAGGCGAGGGAAGCTTGCCCCGAGATATATTGGACCTTTCCAGATTTTGGAGCGGATTGGAGCTGTGTCATACAGACTAGATCTTCCAGCTTCTATGTTTAGTATACACAATGTATTCCATGTTTCTATGCTCAAGAAACACTTGCATGATGAGGAGCAGCAGCGGGTGTTGGATGCACCGGAGATTGAGCTTCGAGATGATTTGACTACTATTGAGATCCCAGTGTCTATACTTGCTAAGGAAGACAAGAAACTCAGGAACAAGGTGATTCCATTGGTGAAAGTTTAATGTAACAGAAGTAGAGTTGAGGAAGCTTCATGGGAGCGCGAGGAGGACATGCGACGCGACTACCCACACTTGTTCGAGCAGGTAAAACTAATTAAAGTATTTATGATATGACTTATTACTTGAATATTTATATCTACATATATATTTTGATACTTATATATGTATCATCATTGTTTGTTTTAATTTATCAATCATTTTATCTTTTTAGTTTTGTTGATGTTATGGTTACTTTTTCTAAATACAGTTTCTTATTCATCATAATACTTACTTATATATATTTTGTTCCTTGTTCAAGTTTGTTTGCTTCAATTTTCTAGTCATAATATTATGTACCCAATAGTCATAATACTTATATAAAGTATGTTTCGATAATTATTGTTATGATATACATCTATAATTATCTATTTTATTTTGATATGATATACTGCTTATACTTTTATGAATTGTTGTGTCGTCTCACATTATCTTTCCACGATTGTGCTTACTGTTTTGTTCCAATTAATACTTATGTGTTGTTTGACTATTGACTTATTGTAATGCTTATACTGTATTGTTCTTGTTTTACATGATATTCTTGGTATTAATCTGCAAATTATTATATCATTTCATGATTTGTTTGATGGTTACTATTGTGCTATTTTACTTAAATATGTTAATATCGTTTGATTTGTGATCATGTATATGTCATATAAATTACTATGTATCTATTATGGTGAATTTTCATTTTAGTGCTTTCTACATTTTTATGGTGTTGAATATCATTATGTTTATGATGCCTATATGTGCATGGTATTTATTTTTGTTCTTTTGTATTATTATGCCTGATATGTTATGACTTTGATATGACTATGATTGTACTTTATGCACTTCACACTTATTGTGATAGTTTATATAATTTTTATGATACTGTTTTGAGCCGTATTACTTAGCTGATTAGTTATTACTGTTGATGATGTAGCTTTCTTTTATTATCTTGAATGATGCATATAAGTGAATCACTTTTATTTTAATTTCAAGGGCGAAATTTATTTTAAGGGGGGTAGGATGTAATGATCGTGAAATTTTGATACTAGTTAAAATAATTTTCTAGTATTTTAAAATATTAAATTAAGAGTGTTTATATTTTTCTCGATTTTCTAGAATTTTCTATGATTAAAAGTCCAAGTTTTATATTTATTTAAATGGTTTTGATATTTATAAATTAATTTAGTACAGTGAAAATTTATGGAAATTATCCTTTGTATTATCGATGCTATTACATATTATTTTAAATAATACGTTGTATTAATATCACTGTTACATATTATTTCGTATAATACGTTGTATTGTTAATTGTAGGCATATAAAATTGCTTATAGGTCCCTTAGCTCAGCTCGGCACAAACCGACAAACCAACGAGGCGACGAGATTGACTAATCGCACGCAAGCAACGGAATACGTCCATTCGCGTGCGGGATCAAGCCAAGTGTTCGAAGAGTCCAGGGTGGCTCGGCCAAGGCCGAGCCACCCCCTGGGGTGGCCGAGCCACCTCAGGGTGGCTCGGCATGAGCCGAGCCACCTTGAGGTGGCCGGCCACCTAGGGTGTCGGCCACACGTGCACACGGGCACAGTGACGCTTGGCTATAAATAGGAGAGGGGGTTGTTCATTTTGAAGGGTTGGAAATTTTGGAGAGAGGCGAAGCCCTGCTGGATTGGAGACTCAACTTAAAAAAAAGATTGAAACTTTGGGACTTCGGGGACTCACTCCTTCAGATCTGGTGCTCGGCGATCATCAACGTCAAATAAGGCAGGTGTTCGAGAGGATCAGATCTCAGATCTACGCTGGCATACTCCGGATCTAAGCTTGGTCTAAGATCCCGAGACTTGGACGATTGTTTCCTTGGTGAAACAATCCTCCCCGGCTAATATTTCCTTGGTGAAATAATACCCGTCGTACTGCGTAGATCCGACCGGATCTAGATCTCGCGGTGGTCC
>NC_033799.1:57226995-57232394 GCF_001876935.1 Asparagus officinalis | reverse complement strand
AGAATCGACTTCAAATTCAAAATTCCGACAACGGTCAGACAATAAATGCAGCACCGGAACCCTCTCAAGAATTCGACAAAGCACCGAATAGCCTGGAGGATTGAAGGAATCGAGAACAAAAACCATTCCAAGATCCCGTCACACCGATTGAAGGTTGGGACAGTCATATCCAAAGTATTCCAGACTCTTCTATAAAAGAACGAGGCTGAAAAACTTTGGAGGGGGTATCTGTAGGCATATAAAATTGCTTATAGGTCCCTTAACACGGCTCAACACGAACTAATGAACCATCGGGCGACGTATCTAAGCACGAACGTCAGTCCACAACACCGAAGCCAAGTGACACGCAACGAAGCGGATTAACAAGGCTACGAAGCTGACGAACCGCATGTGAGCGACGGAATGAATCCACTCGCGTGCGGAATCAAACCAACGGTTCAGGGAGTCAACGAGTCATTCAACCATATAACGGATTCGAACTCAGACACCAAAGCCGATTTACTGCCTAATCGGGATCCAGACTTCCAAATCAGGATTCAGAATAAATCGGGGTTCGGAGCAATGCCACGGGCGAACTCGGATGAATCGCGATCGAGTCACGATCAGTTTTGGAATCGAACTCAGAATCAGATTTATTGCCAAATCACGAATCAAGTCAACAAATCGATTTCAGACCAATCAACCGCATAACCGAATCACGGACGAAGTGGATACAAGAACCGAAACAACCGAACGACGGACGCAAAACCCGAAGGGGCTCGGCCGAAACCGAGCCACCTCAAGGTGGCTCGGCCCAAACCGAGCCACCCTGAGGGTGGCTCGGCATGAGCCGAGCCACCCTGAGGTGGCCGCCCAGATCTGTGCCAAATGCACAGATCTGGTTGCCTATAAATAGGCGGGGTCATTCATCATTTTGAAGGACTTTTTGGAAGAACTTTTGGAGAGCCGAAACTCTGCCGGATTGAGACCTCATCTTGGAGTTTTTGAAGGCTTGAAGACTTGGACATTCAGATCTGATTCCTGGCGAGCACCCGCATCACAAAAGGCAGGAGTTCGAGGGGATCGAGATCTCAGATCTACGTTGTTACACTCCGGATCAAAGCTTGGTCTTTGATCCCGAGATTCGAGCGATTGTTTCCTTGGTGAAATAATCCCTCCGGCTATTATTTCCTTGGTGAAATAATACACGTTATACTGCGTAGATCTGTTCGGATCTAGATCGCGCGGTGGTCCACGGCAAACAACCCCGGCGCAGGCAAACAACCCACCAAAGCGAGCGACCACAAAACAGGAGCTCGCGATCTGTTCGACAAAAGAGAAAGAGTTGTAATTTTCTTTATTTATTTTTGATTTTCATTGTAACCGGATCTAAAAAAGACCGGATCTTTTGTAACCGAAAAACTGTTATTCAAGATTGCAATGGAATCAGTAAAGAAAGCAACGATTTTTCCAGCGAACACAATCAGTATTCGTAAAATGAGTACAAGGTAAACATTTTACATTGGTTTTTATTCTTTTAACAGCTTTAGTATGCTAATCTGTCCAAGGTTTAGCATTCTTTTTTAATCTACTATATAAAATAGTAGTGTCATGGGTTAGATTTTTATGATAATCTACAATATAATTTAAAGATCCCAAAAATCTTTGTAATGGTTTAGTATCAGTAATAATAGCAGGGAATTTAGAAGCAAATTCAATGCTTCTATCTATTAGAACTATAGTTCCTTTATGAATATTATGACCCAAAAATCCAAGTTGGGTTTGAAATAATTTTATTTTAGGCGCAGATACTGCTAAACCATTTTGTATCGCTAAGTTTTTAAAAATTTCTAAATGTTTAACATGTTGGTCAAAATTTTGAGAAAAGATTAAAATATCATCTACATATGATAAGATGAAATCCGCATAAGGAATAAATATCTCATTCATGATATTTTGAAATTCAGAAGGGGCATTTTTTAATCCAAAATGCATTACATTCCACTCGTAATGTCCAAATGGAACAACAAAAGAAGATTTATATCTATGCTTCTCTTCAATTTGTATTTTCCAATATCCTGACTTTAAGTCAAACTTAGAGATTATTTTTGCATTATTAATACGATTTAATAAATCCCTTTTATTAGGAATAGGATATCTGATCTATTTAAGGACAATATTAAGAGGTTTATAATTTATAACTAATCTTGGAACCCCTCTTTCTCTTTCCGATGCATTATTAACATAAAATGCAGTATAACTCCAAGGAGAATATGATTTCCTTATTAATTTTTTCTCTATAAGAGTTTGTATCTCTTTTTTACATAAATCAAGATATTCTTGATTCATTTGATAGGGTCTTGACCTTATCAGAATGTTTTTCTCATTAAAACCTTCTATATAAGGTAAAGAAATAATATGTTGTTTCCTGTTCCAAAATGCATTTGTCACATCACTACATACAATGAGTTTGAATTAATTTTCAATTTGACTTATTAAGTCCTTTTATTTCTTTATTTGTTCTTTAACTTGAACAAATACTATTTCTTCTTTAAGAAAGTTTATTTGATTTTCTTTCAAAATTATATTCTTGACTTCATTCAGCATTCTAGTTTGAGGATCTGTAATAAATTCAAATACAATATCTTTATCCTCATATCTAGCTCATATACCATTAGTGTTAATTTGACTAATGGGCATTATATTATGCAAAAATGGTGTCCCAAGTATAACGTGTTGGGATAAATTTTTAACTAAAATACAGGGAGTTGGTATGCAAGTCCCTTGTGTTAGCCCTTATGTTTTGATGATGTTTACAACCATCATTAACGGTACTAATGGCTTATTGAGTGTAAATATAGTAAATTCATTTATCAAGCTTGTTAGTGGTTGGGATAAATTTTTAACTAAAATACAGGGAGTTGGTATGCAAGTCCCTTGAACACATATATGTGCTTGAGGTAATTTATATTTTACCTCTAATTGATTAGCAGTTGCACTACTCAGAGTCTGAGTAGCTTTTCAAAGAATTTTGAAGGAACTATGTCCTCATTTATACAGTTTAAATCTGCACCACTATCGACCAGTGCTATAAGGTCTGGTATGAACATTTGTTCAGCTATTACTAAAGTAATTTTTATATACCACTTTTGAGAGGTAACTTGTTACAATATTTTCAGTAGAGCATTAATGTCAGTTTCACTGTCACCATGTTCACTATGTTAAACTATAGCTTTGCAACTTTCATTATCTTCTTCTAGTCTCAAGAGAATGTATTTATTCTCTTGCTTTAAATCTTTTACTTCTTTTTTCAATTCTTGTATCTCTTTATTAAGAGATGATAAAGATATATCTTTAGAAGTATGGGTAATATTTTGCCTTTGCTTTTGAACTTCAGAAAATTTAAATACATTGTCAGTATTTGGACTTTCTTTAGTTTCTTTACTAGTTATATTTTTTAGAAGTTCTTCTTTTAATTCTGAGGATATATCTTTAGATAAAATTTTTGCTAATAATTCATGATTTGATTTAATCATATTAATAGAGAGTCCATTCATTTGGACTATAGCTTTCCAATATTCAGCTTCTTCGTTATAGTTATTAACTGTACATGTACACTTTTCTTCTTCCTCAGATTCTAAGGTTGATGAATATGATTCATCTTCAATATCACTGTTAAGCATAATTTTTTGTAGCATTCTTTTAAGACCTTCGTCCTCTATTTCATCAATTCTTATTTTTGTATAACAACGATTTGCATAGTGTCTGATACGACCACATTTATAGCAATGTATTTTACTTTTTTCTTTTTTAACTTTCTTTTTAGCCCTACCTGGCTTCTCTCTTTCTTTTTCTTTGAAGAAGAACTTTTTCTTCTTTTCTTAAAGAATTTTTTAATTTTTCTTTTATTAGGAATATTTTCTTTATCAACTTATATGGTTGATCGTAAGTAAATTATTCACATAATTCTCCCAATTCTTTTCTTTTTGTAAGTCTTGAGACTTTAATTGGTTTTTGAGCTTTAAGTCATTACATAAAGCTAAGCCTTCTTTTATACATGCACTTGACAAGTACCCATATGATAGGTTGTCATAAGGGATATATCCCCCATATTCAGATTGGATTTTATTCCGAACTTTTTCTGCAAATAATGTGGGTAAACCATCAATAAATTTAGCTTTCGAGTGAGAGTATTAGCATCACTGAGAAACATAACTCCGTTAAGATAGGTGTCTTTATACCATCTAAAATGGGTTAAAGATGGACATCTAAAATTTTGTAATAATGTCATAATTCTTTCACCTTCATCAAGGTAAGCACCAGTAAAATGATGTATTATAGCTAACATTAATGTATAAATAGCATTGTAGGCGTCAAAAATTGCCTATAGGTCCCCGAATACAGCTCGAGATGGAGAGAAGACAACGAACATCGTTATCCGAGTCTAAGAGGATTATCTGTCGTCGATAAGCGCATGAAGTGAAACGACGAACCAAGTGGTCCGCGTGCGTTAATCAACACGTACACGTCAATCAGCTCGCGTGCGTCAATCAACTCCTAGTGCCGTAAAGAAACTAATAAGCGCATGAAGCAAGTTAGCAAATCGTGCAAGTCAACAAGATGATCAATTACGCGAAACGGGAGAAACTACAAGTCCCGGAAAAGTCAAGAAACGAACAAGTTCGGCAGAAGCGACGGACCCGTGCCAGCGCGGGACGGAACAGACCGACCCGCGCAAGCGCGGGTCAGATCTGTCCGACCCGTGCAAGCGCGGGTTGGATGGGATCCGACCCGTGTGCGCGGGTCGGACTGGATCTGACCCGTGCAAGCATGGGTCGGATCGAATCCGACCAGCGCACGTGGGTCGGACTGGATCCGACCCGCGCAAGCACGGGTCGGATTCGATCCAACCCGCGCAAGCATGAGTCGAATGTGACCGACCCACGTAAGCGCGGGTCGGATCTGTCTGACCCGTGCCGTGCAGTTCGGAGCCCGAAATGCGTTTTAGCTATTTTTGATGGTTTTTCTCGGGATTTGTTGGTTCCTGAGCATCCTAATTGATTTGATATCATCCCCAAACATAGTTAATCAGTTATTAACTGAAGATAAGGAGGAATCATCCGTTCTTATCCAAAAACTCCCCAACTGAAGCCTATAAATACAGGCCTAGGGGCTCATTTCAGCGAGGGGATTAATTATCAAGAGGAGGAGGTGCTGCCGGATTGAGGAGTCAAAGGAGCACGAATTTCAGCGAGGGTTGACAGATCTTGAAGACTTCTTCGGCATAAAGAAGGAGAGTTCGAGAGATCCGACACCCATTTCCCCGAATTCCTTGAGATCAGGCTTGGTCTTTGTAGGCATATAAAATTGCTTATAGATCCCTTAGCACAGCTCAGCACAAACCGACGAACCAACGAGGC
>NC_033799.1:57141323-57223183 GCF_001876935.1 Asparagus officinalis | reverse complement strand
TATGTGAGTCTAGTTTCCAAAACGAAAAACTATTCTTAAAAAGAGTTTGTCAGAGAAAGATATTCTCAAATTACTAATGATATGTTCTGCAGAAAACTGCAGATGTGCTGATTTAAAATAAATTGATATATTACGTAAAGGTTTCTTGAGTTTCGCTCTTGTTTGTTATTTCTGAGAGAGTTTCTCGATCAGAGAAAGATATTCTCAAATTACTAATGATATGTTCTGCAGAAAACTGCAGATGTGCTGATTTAAAATAAATTGATATATTACGTAAAGGTTTCTTGAGTTTCGCTCTTGTTTGTTATTTCTGAGAGAGTTTCTCGATCTTGTACTGTTATATTATAATGATTAAGAGTTGTTTTCAGATCTGGTTGCCTATAAATAGGCGGGGTCATTCATCATTTTGGAGGACTTTTGGAAGAACTTTTGGAGAGCCGAAACTCTGCCGGATTGAGACCTCATCTTGGAGTTTTTGAAGGCTTGAAGACTTGGACATTCAGATCTGATTCCTGGCGAGCACCCGCATCACAAAAGGCAGGAGTTCGAGGGGATCGAGATCTCAGATCTACGTTGTTACACTCCGGATCAAAGCTTGGTCTTTGATCCCGAGATTCGAGCGATTGTTTCCTTGGTGAAATAATCCCTCCGGCTATTATTTCCTTGGTGATCTAGATCTCGCGGTGGTCCATGGATAAACCCCGGCGCAGGCAAAGAACCCACCAAAGCGAGCGACCGCAAAACAGGAGCTCGCGATCTGTTCGACAAAAGAGAAAAGTTGTAATTTTTTTTTAATTTTCTTTATTTTTGATTTTCATTGTAACCGGATCTAAAAAAGACCGGATCTTTTGTAACCGAAAAACTGTTATTCAAGATAACAATGGAATCAATGAAGAAAGCAACGATTTTTCCCGCGAACACACCCGTTATGAACGGTAGATATATTTGTTTTAGCTTAGTTGGTATCCTTTTATATTAGAGCAGGTCACTCAGACGTAATTCGAGATGAGATGATTATTCTTTATGTTGGAGATTGGAGTATTTATCATTGATTATTTGTTTTTCATTCATAGAGAGTTATATGAATGATTTGATATATGTATGTACTGACTCTATTTTCTTATATACTCCTACCCCTTCCCCTGGGAAGAGGTAGTGATGATCTCGCTAGCGCTTTGACGCTCGTTGTTTTCCCCCCTTTCAGGCAGCGAGTCTGGCGCACGGAGAGTCGCAGGTTGATGGGACTTCTTAGTTTTCCATTTAGTTACTTATCATATTTTATAGTTATTGTAGAACTCCACATGTAGTTGATTATTTTTAGAATCTAGATTGGTATTTTGTTTCATAGAGTTGAGAGCTATTGTGAGACTTTGTTTATGTGACTCATTGTATTCGAGATTCAGTTCAGACTCAGAGATATGTCTATTTTATTCCAGTTGGGCTCATTATTGATTTTTCATATGCTTCTTCTGTATACATTCAGTGTTGTTCTATTTATATTTTTTCTTGTCCGTACCTTCACATATTTATTGTTTCCTCTAGAGAGATAGTGATTGTGATGGTGAAACATGTCGTAGCATGGTGTTTGGTTCTTGGCAGGTTTGACAATCCGGGTTTCACCAGGGACTACAGCCTTGTGTGAACCCTAGGGCGTCACAGTTAGTATCAGAGCTCTAGTTCCAGCATCCTTAGGATCATTCCTGTATCAAATTGTGGAGCTAGGATAGAGTTTCCTAGGATTCACGTATAGAGTACGTTAGGAATTCCTAGAATGAGTGAGGACGATATGTACGTATATCTCAAAATTTCAAATTTTTTTTTGACAATTATTTTATGTTGATTTAAAGTATTTACATGAATATTATATGTTATGAATACGTATTGTGATATGTTATATATATGTATATATGTTTGCGATCTCACTTACTGTGATCATAAGCTCTCCTCTCGATATTATAAATGTTGGAGCGAGAATACGGTCAAGATAAAACTCGTACCCGGAGAGCTGGGCAAGCAGAGTCTAAACCGCAGCAGGCTCCACACTATTTGATTGACTTTATGGCACCGTTTGTAGAAATAGAGACTAGCAACACTCGAGGAGGGAGTAGCGAGCCACATTACATTTTCTGGAGTTCCACCACCCGTTGTACTAATTATGCCAATTGAAGAGGTAATACTAATGATTACATTATCACCACAACCATTTGTTGATAGAGATACAGAGCAGGAGGCTTGGCTCTATAAGAATAAGAAAGATGTAGGACACTAAGAACACCATAGTGTAGGGCACATTGGATTCATATGCAGCTTATAAATAAAAAGAAATATGTGAAAATTCCTTAACGTAGACTCAGTATCAAACCAGAGGTTAAATATATTCAGCACAGAGGATATCACCGGAGAATAGCAGCAAAGAATAGCTACGATTTTAGATTTTCGTCGGGACAGTGAATATCACTTATTTGGGAAAATTTTGTTTACTTCTTCGACAAGCAGTTAGAGCTAGTTTGCTTAAAACAGTGATATATGCCTATAGTTAATTATGAAATCTAGACTAGCGTGATGGCAATGACAAGGGCAAGAGGCCTATTATGGGATCTAGAGGACCGTAACAGCGGGGTAAGGATTTTTACCATCAGCAATAAAGACATTACAAGAAGATAGCAAACATGATTTGATAACACCGCAGCAGCGCGTGATTCGGGACACATGATACAATTATAATAAGATCGGACATAAAGTGAAGAATTATCGCAGTACACCAGCAGGAGACTAGCATGATAGAGATCAGGGCCAATAATTTTAGGGAAACAGTTACGGCTAGCATCGGAGGATAGATGTGCTACCGGTTATTCTGAGGATGTAGGGGCCTATAGGCCATAATTGAGCTATTTAGAGTATTCATCAGTGTCAGATGGACCCATGTGTTTCACCGCCAGCAGCGTAGTAGGCATCGGCCATCAGTAGAGTTTATGTAGTCGCGCCACGTGATCATAGTGCGAGCAGAGTTTTCATAGTAAATTCTTATCCAGCTCGAATCTTGTTGATTCAGAAGCTTCACATTTTTTTTATCTATCATGATGTTATAATTAGACATCAGCCTGTAGCGTAGCGTTTTGGCATTCCATTATCAGTTTCTACTCCTTTAGGAGAGGTGTCCCTAATAGAGAGTATATGTAGGAGATGTGTCATCAGTATAGATAAGTTTAACTTCATCTTTGTCATGGTCGTGTTGGGGATGTTGAATTTCGACGTCATTCTTAGTATGGAATGGTTATCATCCTACAATATCAGTACCGACTGTTTTGCTAAAACAGTATGCTTGTGAGCATTCGTTGAGATTATATAGATAGTAGCAACCTCATAGGGTAACCAGAATGCGGAGTCATTTCTGGCATAAGTCGAAGAGGTGATGATACGGGATCGGGGTGCAGTTTTGAGCGAGACCGGAGTTGTCTCAGTATATCAGGATGTCTTTCAGGACATACCTATGTTTTCTCTAGTGAGAGAGGTTGTTTCCCTGCATCGAGTTGCAGCAGGCACCGTACCGATTTTCCGAGCACCCTATCATATCTTATGGCACCCGCTGAGAGGAAGGAGCTACAGACTCAGGTAGATGAGTTGTTAACTCAGGATTTTATTTGTCGGAGTTATTTTCATGGGAGCACAGGTCTTCTTCATGGGGAAGAAGGAATATAGCATGCGATTGTATATCGATTATCGTGAGTTGAACAAGGTCACTTCCCGAATCATAGATCCACTGTCGAGGATTTATGATTTGTTCAACTAGCTGCGGGGAGCGCAACATTTCTCGAAGATTAATCTTCATTCTAGTTATTTCCAGTTGCGATTGCGGTAAATGGATATTTCTAAAACTATATTTTCTGACTCGATATGGGTCTTTTGAGTTCTTGTCATGCCATTTGGGCTGACCAATGCACCCGTGGTATTCATGGATTTGATAAACCGAGTTTTTCGTCCATGTTAGGACCAGTTTGTAGTCATTTTATTAACGACATCATTATCTTTTCGAGATCGGTATTAACGACATCATTATCTTTTCGAGATCGGAGACAGAGCGCGAGCAACATCCTCTTTTGGCATTGCGAGGATAGCGGACAATTGAGATTAGAGGCATCAGTGATACGCTGAGTTCAGCAAATACGAGTTTTGGCTATAAGAGATTAGATTTTTTAGGCCACGTCATCAGCAGGTGGGGCATAACAGTGGATCCAGCCATTGTTGAGGCTGTACTTGATTGAGAGCCACTAAGAACCATTACAGGGGTTTGTAGTTTTAGAATGGTATGAGAGAAAGTTCATTCAGGACTTTTTGAAGATTGTAATACTACTTACACACATTACAAGAAGGGTGTATAGTTTGCTTTGGGCACGGGGTGCTAGGAAGCCTTTAAGACTATTAAGGCTAGATAGACTACAATGACAATTTTGACTGTTCTAAACAATGATACGATATTTGTCATTTACGTGGACACACCATTAGCAGGACTATGAGGTGTTTTGATGCAGACCCGGAGGGTATGGCTTATTTTGCGACAGTTTAGGCGTATCGTAACAGATATACAGTACATCCATGCACAAGGAAAATGTACAAGGATATGAAGAGGCATTTTTGGTGGAGTGTTATGCGCGGAGGGATTGCAGATTATGTGGCTAAGTGTTGTACCTGCCAACAAATTAAGGCATAACATCAGAGACATGCAGGAACCCTACAGCTTTTACCCATTCCTGAATGGAAGTGGGCAGATATTTCCATGGATTTCATAGTGGGGTTGCCTAAGTTAAAGGAAGGAAATGATTCTATTTGGGTTATAGTGGACAGATTGACTAAGTCTACATATTTCTTACCAGTTATTTGGGTTATAGTGGACAGATTGACTAAGTCTACATATTTCTTACCAGTGAGGATGACTTATACGGCAGATATGTATGCGAGGATCTTCATTCGGGAGATTGTTAGATTGCATGGAGTTTCGGAGACGATTGTATCAGATCGGGGCTCAGGATTCACATCTTATTTTTGGAGGAGTTTCCAGTATGCTTTTGGCAGTCAGTTGTCATTTAGCAGCGTTTTTCACCCCCAGACAGATGGTCAGACCGAGAGGGTGAATCAGATCTTAGAGGACATGCTGAGAGCATGCATTATGGATTTTTAGGGTAGCTGGGAGGATCACATCCCACTGATTGAATTTGCATATAATAATAGTTATCAAGCTATCATCAGGATGGCACCATATAAAGCTTTGTACGGGAGACCTTGCAGATCACCTATATGTTGGGCAGAGCCAGAGGATAGTTTATTAATTTGTCCAGAGTTAGTTAGACAGACCACAGAGAAGGTGGCATTGATTCGAGAGCGCATTCTTACGGCGCAGAG
Source organism: Asparagus officinalis (assembly GCF_001876935.1). Classification (NCBI taxonomy): domain Eukaryota; kingdom Viridiplantae; phylum Streptophyta; class Magnoliopsida; order Asparagales; family Asparagaceae; genus Asparagus; species Asparagus officinalis. The sequence continues at coordinate 57,217,786 of NC_033799.1, read as the reverse complement.
TCAGCAAAAGAGCTATGCAAATCAGAGGAGACGACCTTTAGAGTTCCAGGTCGGAGACTCAGTTATGTTAAAAGTATCACCGATGAAGGGCGTTCAGTGATTCAGTAGACGGGGGAAACTTGCCCCCAGATATGTTAGTCCTTTAAGGATCATCGAGCGCATTGGAGCTATTTCTTATAGGTTAGATCTTCCAGCATCGATGTTGAGTATACACGATGTCTTTCATGTTTTGATACTTAAGAAGCATCTGCGGGATGATGTGCAACAGAGAGTGATTGATTCACCAGAGATTGTGATTCAGGATGACTTGACTACCGTAGAGATTTTGGTATGCATACTTGCTAGAGAGAATAAAAAGCTTAGGAATAAAGTCATTCCATTAGTGAAAGTTCAGTGGAACTGGCAAGGAGCCGAAGAGATTTCTTGGGAGCGTGAGGAGGATGTTCGTCGCGACTACCCACACTTGTTTGGACATGTATGATGTTGATAAATTCTTATGCTTATATGCTTTGATAGTAGTCTTTATCTATGTTGTTTAGTCACATTTATATTTATCTTTAACACTAGAATGGAGATATTGTCACCTGATCCTTAATCATTTGAAACATATGGTATATACATGAGGGTTTCCATATTTGGATTATTTTGCTCGACGTACCAATTTCGTTTAATTAGGGATTTAGGGGAGAATGTTTGCATTCTAGGTTGTTAACTTTAAATATCATTGTGCTAATACTATGAGATGGGTGCAGAAGGAATTCTTAATATGAATTACACATTCTTTTTGTGTTTTCCCAGTATTTAAGCATTGAGATGCGATTGTGAAATTTCGGGGACGAAATTCTTTTAAGGGGGGAAGAATGTAAAACCCCGTAAATTTGAATATTTTATGATAAATAATGATAAATATGTTATATGGTGAAAAATAATATATTTTAATGTTTGGATATGATAAGAATTGATTTGAGATCAATTCAATATATATTTGTGAAAATATGAGTGCAAATGCACAAAACATGCACAAAGGCCAAAAGAGTGAAAATCTGGGAATAATGACCAGTTATGCGTTTTTATGTTTTTCACACCAATTTCGTTTGAATTTGGAAAAGTGTAAAAGACCAAAGTTGTAGTTCTCTTCAACATCTTTCAAACAAGTCTTAGATCACCTCATTCTGAGGTCGTATGAGAAAGTTATAACCAAAATACCGTAGGGGTATTTTCCTAGTCAGACTAGGTTTCCTGGTTCGGGTCTAACAGGTTTGTTTCGGGTTTGCCTCTATAAATACCTGTATTTTTCACGAAAATTCCTTTCTTTTATCATATCTAAGAACCCTAACAGTCACCAAACCCCCATAAACCCTATTTTGAATTCTTGGAGAAGATTGGAGGCTTTCAAGTTGGGTTTTTGTTGATTTTTGGCTTTTGGAGTGGAGATCTCCTTCGACGTTGCTTCTAACAAGTTTTTCCTTCAACCCCAGGTGAGTATCATCTCTACTAATCCCCCTCCACTAGTTTTTAAAATATGTTTTGAAAGTTTTTAATGATTTTTATAGAGCCTAATCAATTAATTTGTGTATAAAAATTGGATCTTTTGTATATATGTATAAAGACTAGGTCTTTTCATGTTAAAGAGATTAAGCACGAATTTACAGAAGTGTTTTAAGATCTAAAAATAATTTAAAATATTGTTTATCTGAATTTAGATGTCTTATTCTTCGTTTTAAAGTTTCGTGCATGATTGAAGGTTTACATATGATTTCTTGTGCAAATAATCATGCTTGTTATGTTCTGTTGAAAATCTGCTGCACATATATACTATTGAAATAGAAATTTGAAATAACAAATGAAATCCAAATTGAACCAAACTAATGCTAATTGAAAGATATGTGAATCTAAATTTCAAAACAGAAAACCATACCTAAAGATAATTTTCCTAGAGAAAGATATGCTCAATTTACTGATGATATGTTCTGCAGAAAACTGCAGATGTGCTGATTTGAAATAAATTGATATATTACGTAAAGGTTTATTGAGTTTCGCTCTTGTCTGTTATTTTTGAGAGAGTTTCTCGATCTTGTACTGTTATATACAATGCTTAAGAGTTGTTTAACATCTGGGATGATGATGAACACCAGATATGGACACGCACACCGAGATATGTGCACGTACACTTAGATTATGTTGTGTTAACATACTTTTTGTCGCACGTTGAGCTGATGAATACATATGAAAGAGTATAGTTATTTCATGTATCCAGAAATAGGGAGATAAAACCTATTTGCCGCAGAACGATTGAGTAAGAGTATTACAAAAGTATCGTTAATTCATGTATCCGGAAATAGGGAGATAAAACCTATTTGCCGCAGAACGATTGAGTAAGAGTATTACAAAAGTATCGTTATTTCATGTATCCGGGATAGGGAGATAAAACCTATTACCGCAGAATGATTGAGTAATAGTATTACAACAGTATCGTTATTATATGTATCCGGAATAGGAAAATAATAAACCCTATTGCCGCAGAGCGATTGAGTAACGAGCATTACAAAAGTATCGCTATAGTACAAGATGATGCATACATAGATAATTGATCAGTTATAAGTTTTACTTCCCAGATAGATTGCCCGCGAGTAGGGTATTTTCTTTGATAATTTGATACACCCGTTATGAACGGCAGATATATTTGTTTTAGCTTAGTTGGTATCCTCTAATATTAGAGCAGGTCACTCGGACGTAATTCGAGATGAGATGATTATTCTTTATGTTGGAGATTGGAGTATTTATCATTGATTATTTGTTTTTCATTCATAGAAAGTTATATGACTGATTTGATCTATGTATGTACTTACTCCATTTTCTTATATACTCCAACCCCTTCCCCTGGGGAGAGGTAGTGATGATCTCGCTAGCGCTTTGACGCTCGTTGTTTTCCCCCCTTTCAGGCAGCGAGTCTGGCGCACGGAGAGTCGCAGTTTGATGGGACTTCTTAGTTGTCCATTTAGTTACTTATCATATTTTGTAGTTATTGTAGAACTCCATATGTAGTTGATTATTTTCAGATTCTAGATTGGTATTTTGTTTCTTAGAGTTGAGAGCTATTGTGAGACTTTGTTTATGTGACTCATTGTATTTGAGATTCAGTTCAGACTCAGAGATATGTCTATTTTATTCAAGTTGGGCTGATTATTGATTTTTTATATGCTTCTTCTGTGTACATTCGGTGTTGTTCTATTTATATTTTTACTTGTTCGTACCTTCACCTATTTATTGTTTCCTCTAGAGAGATAGTGATTGTGATGGTGAAATATGTCGTAGCATGGTGTTTGGTGCTTGGCAGGTTTGACAATCCGGGTTTTACCTGGGACTGCAGCCTTGTGTGAACCCTGGGGCGTCACAAAAAATATCAAATAAATTCAAAAAAATGTAAAACTTTTGAAAATTATTATAGACATGATAATAAACATACTACAAAAACTAGTTTTTAAAAAGGACCTCCCAAATAAAAAATATCATCATTTTACAAAATAGTCCAAAACATGAAAATGTAAACACATGAGTTTTGACATTTTAGCTTAACTATGTTTTGAAATATTACAAAATAATTTTGTTGGCTTAATAAAAGATGTATATAACTATTGTTAAGTCCAAAAAATGAGAATACAATATTTTTATAAAATTGCATATCTTTGCAAACTTTTCAAAAAACAATAAATATGATTTCATTAAATATACACTAGATATTGATAAAATCATATATAACCATAAACATGAAGCAAAAAGTATTTTCTAATTATATTCAATTGTTTCAAATTTAAACTTGAAAAACCAAAACAATAAATATGAAGGATGTAATTTCATATTCATATATACTTGGAAACCAAAACATGTATGTATATATATATGACTATATATATACATAGAAAAACGAAAACATGTATGTGTGTGTATGATTGAGCTTAAAGTACTAACACACATAATATAAAACCTAAAACTAAATTTACCCAAGCTTGTGATCTTCAACGAAGCTCTATCTTGGTACACTTGCAGGTGAAGCTTGAACTTGAATCTTTAACTTTGAATTGCGTAGGCTTCACTCCACAATTCCGCCAACCTCCGTTGGATATGATCGTGAATGCATAATTCCATCCATCCTCTAACATGTTGTTGGTCTACAATAAAGAGATAAACACAAACACTAGACAAATAACATTAGTTATAAATTATTTGTTAAACATCATCAAAACAAAGAGGACAACCATCTCCCCCTTTTTGATGATGACAAACAATTTATAAAAAGGATAAATGCATGAAAGGAAATGAATATACATTATTATAATTATCATGTATATAAACAAGAAAGGCTATACTCATAATATTTCTCCCCCTTTGACAACATCAAAAAGAGGAAAACCATAAAGAATGAAGAGAGCGAAAGCTCCCCCTATCAATATGCATGGGTGAGTATAAAAAACAATAATAGAGACCAAGGCAAAACATGTGAGCAAGCATAGGTGAAAAAATGCTAAATATTACTCACATACATGAGATAATGAGAACATATATAAATATATCAAGATGAACATAGTGTCTCATATCACAATTATAAAAACATAGTGTAAAAAACAGATTTATGAAATAAAAAGAAGAGGAACATGAGAATCATGCAAAAAGTTTTCAAATGAAAACAAATTAACCAAATGAAATCATAAATCAAAATTTAAGCCCAAAAATGATATGTGATCAATAAAGGAAATTTTCTTTGTAAAACTTGATCAAACCACATAAATAATACATTATAAAGTATATTTAAAATTTGAATCATCTATTTGTGCTTATATAATGAATTCAAAAGAACAAATCAAAGCAAAATTTTCATAGTTCAAAAGTAACATACAAGAATCATGAACTATGGATTTTAAAAACTAAAAATCATTTTTAAGAGTATAAAACCAAACCATCATTGATTTTCAAAAATCAAGAGAGGCAACCATATCTAGCTCTTGAGCTAGTAACAACCCATATAAACATTTAAGCACCCGGTAAATAAGATTTGGGAATAAACACCCAATAAACCTGGAGGGTTATATAAACACAAACCTCTCATCAAAAGCGAAACTAAAAATCATGAAAACAAAGGAATTGATCAATAAATATTGTTTTCATATTCAAAAATTTCAAAGCATACTTTTCAAAACCAAGAAAAAAGAAAAATAAAAACACTAAAATTCTTTGTTTAAAATCAAATTTGTTTTTGTACCCAAGTAATCTTGGTACAAAAAGGTTTAGGGACATGACCCCTATCATTTAATCTCAAAGTCCTAATGTTATGAACCCTCTTGGACGCATTTAGTGAACGAACACTGTCAAAAAAAAATTTCTCAAATGACCCTTCCGATTGCAATATGTACAATGGAAAGTAAGCATTTGCTTATGTTGACCATTAAAAGGTACACGTGGAACATTTGCAAACAAAGATAAATTATTTAAAGCTTTTTATAAATGTGAAACATTATCAAAACAAAACTTTCTTAAGTGGCCAAATCTACCACAAACATTACATTTATAAACATGTGGTCTACTAGAAACATTTGGCAAATGAAACTTTTTTTCAAATCAAAATAATATTTGGCCAAATGGCCAAAACGACCACATATATCACATTTAAACACATGAGCATGCTTATGATAAACTTTATGAGTGTGTGCATGTACATATGTGTGTGATGATGAAGCCTTATGAGATGCACAAGAAGCATTAACCTTAGAAGATTTGTGTGCATCACAATAAAATTTAGCAATGTGGCCTTTACGATCACAAATTGAGTATTTGTAAATTTTGCTATACAAGTGTGCGTAGTGTGTAGGTGATTTTGACTTAGACTTGGCACACATATCCATAAGCTTCTTATGATTATTGATGCATGTTTTCAAAGTTGAATCTAAAGATGAAATGCGTTTATTCACAAGATTCAAATCATCATTAGGCACATATGTATTTTTATTAGAAGTAGAATATAAATAGTTATTTGTAAAAAAAGCAACTTTATTTTTTATGTTCTCTACTTCTAATATGGTATTATCTTTTTTATGAGTTAAACTAGCAACATTTGAGATTAAAAGAATCATGAATAGTTTCAAACTTAGAAGATAATAACTCATGATCGGATTTTAATGCAACATGCTTGCTTTGTAATTCAATAAAATCTTTGTGCAATTTGTTATAGGCAAGCAATAATTCTTCACTAGCACAAGCAAGTTCATCACTAGATAAATCATTGATGGATTCGAACTCGTAAACCTCACTAGGGCTATCGCCTAGTGGCCGTGTGCATGAAAATGAAGCTCCATATGAACTAGAAGCGGAATCCTCCAAAGCTTGTCGGATCGCCTCTAAATTCCCTTGATTTGCTTCTATAAGTTTCCATTCCCTTGATGTGCTTCTATAAGTTTCCACAATGTGTAAGCACTATCAAAAGAATCAATCTTGTTGGAAAAAAATGAATCAAACGCATTATGTAAAAATTCTAACAAGAGCTTGTTCATTGTAAACATTTGATGATCATTTTTATTCCACTTGGATTTCTCCGAAGTGGGCACAATATAAGCATCATCTATAATTTCTCATAAATCAAAATGTCTAGATTGAACAAAAAGTTTAAATCTAATACACCATTCGGTATAGGGAAAAAAATCTAGTCTAGGAGCAATATTGATGGCATAACCTAAACTAGGTACACCGTGCAATGCACAATATATATATATGTGCAAGCAAGATAACAAATGCAATCAAAACAAGATTAGTACAAAAAGATAACTTGGATATTTAACTCAAGGCGATTAGACCATAAATCAAAGAGCACCAAGCTCTGATACCAATTGTTAGACCCTAGGGGGGGGTGATTAGGGTCTTATGCTAATCTAATCCGATTTTATGCCAATTAAAACTTATTAATAAGTTATTCATCTTATAATATAGATATACAATATGTTATAAGTAAGAATAAGCAATATGAACAAATGAATATATCCTAGTAATGAGATATACTATGAAATATATGTAAGGCAAAACTGGGGCTCTAGAAAACAGACGGTCGACCGTGACGGTCGATCGCGAAATTCTCTGGACCGCATTCGGTCGACTCTCAAGGTCGATCGTGAGCCATCAAGAAACATACTAAGTCTCTGGACTCAGAAGCGGTCGACCGTGGCTATCAACCGCAAACAGATATATGCAATTTGACAGGTTTGAAACCGTTTTCTTATTTTAAAACCCTGTTTAAAAATATCAAAAAAATTCAGAAAAATATAAAACTTTGGGAAATGATTATAAACATGATAATAAACATGCTACAAAAACTGGTTTTTAAAAAGGACCTCCCAAATAAAAAACTTCATCATTTTACAAAATAGCCCAAAACATGAAAATGTAAACACATGAGTTTTGACATTTTAGCTTAACTATGTTTTGAAACATTACAAAATAATTTTTTAGACTTAATAAAAGATGTATATAACTATTGTTAATTCCAAAAACTAAGAATACAATATTTTCATAAAATTACATATCTTTGCAAACTTTTCAAAAAACAATAAATATGATTTCATTAAATATACACTAGATATTGATAAAATCATATAGAAGCATATAAACATGAAACAAAAAGTATTTTCCAATTATATTCAATTGTTTTATATTTAAACTTGAAAAACCAAAATAATAAATATGAAGGATGTAATTTCATATTTATATATACTTAGAAACCAAAACATGTATGTATATATATGACTATATATATACGTAGAAAAACCAAAACGTGTATGTGTGTGCATGATTGAGCTTAAAGTACAAACACACATATTATAAAACCTAAAACTAAATTTACCCAAGCTTATGATCTTCAACGAAGCTCTATCTTGGTACACTTATGGATGAAGCTTGAACTTGAATATTTAACTTTGAATTGTGTAGGCTTCACTCTACAATTCCGCCAACCTCCATTGGATACGATCATGAATGCACAATTCTATCTATCCTCCAACATGTTGTTTATCTATAATAAATAGATAAACACAAACACTAGACAAACAACATTAGTTATAAATTGTTTGTTAAAGATCATTAAAACAAAGAGGCCAACAACACCAACACTGTGTAATAACATGTTTTACCATCACAATTACTATATCTCTAGTGGAATCAATAAACAAGTGAAGGTACAAACAGGCAATAATAATAAAATAGAAGAATGAAATAGAGTAATCATAGGAGAAGTGTACATATAACCAACACAATCAGGGCCCAACTAAAAATAAATAAAATATCTCTAAAAATAAAATAAATGTAGTATGTCTCATCACAAGAGTCAAATGAAATTTCTCTAAGGCACTCAGCCTCTACAATATAAAATCACAATCTCTAAAGTCTGAAAATAAACAACTACTATAGAGCTCTGTAAATAACTACAAATATAAAATAATAGATGGAAGCTAAGATGCAACTCCATCAACCTGCGACTCTCCATGTGCCTGACTCGCTACCTGGAAAGAGGGGAAACAACGAGAGTCAAAGTGCTAACGAGATCATCTCCACCGCCCCTAGGGGAAGGAGTAGGAGTTTATAAGAAAATACTGTTTAATACCTATAAATATAAAGTCATTCGTATAATTCTAGATGGAGAATTATATTTAGAAACCCACAACACGAGAATTAGTACGTCGAGCGAAATAATCCAAATAAGAAAACCCTCATGTATATACCATGTCTCAAATTATGAATTGCTAAATATCAATTACAATCATAGGAATGAAAATAGTACATGAAAGAAAGTACAACCACTGCAAACCTCAACCATATAGAGCCAATGTCACATCTCAAACTACCCTCGGGTAGTTCGTGCAGTCACAAGAAAATATCATCCAGCTCATACATCTCCATAGACCATCCCATATATGCTATGTATCCAATATGCACGATACTCTTGGGTAACATGGGAGCAAACTATAACTATGTATATGTGTCTTTATCACATAACGATACTCTTGTAAGGTTCTCACAGTATCATGTGGATTTCACGTCCTTACTCAATCGTTCTATGGCAATAGATTTTATCTCTCCTATTCCGGATTATGCATACATATGATCGTACCGCGGAGTATAGGCATATCAGCCCAATCTAAAAACACCCTGATTATCTTTGAGTATTGGTACTGCCGAGGTCTCATTAGGGGGAAAACATCTAAATACTCCTAGTCTGGTTCAGCCGAGGTCTCATTACGGGAAAAACGTCCACACTAAGCATCCATAACTGATGAATCATGCATTATGTGTGTGTTATTCTTACACTATCAACTTAACATGTGTCATACATCTCAACAATTCATGTAAACTCATTTAGGAACATGTATTCAAGTGTTTGTGCACGTATCTCGATGTGCGGATCAATATCTCAAGTTCACAGACATCTCAGGTGTTAAACAGGTCACAAACATCATAGTACAATTTGTGTTGATCGAGAAAATCCCTCGAATCAAACGAATATGACTCAAAATATGCATGTACACAAACTCAGAAAATAGGTCTTAGTAGTCGACTACTATGCTAAGTAGTCAACTATTATGAGCCCATTTAGAAACTGGGAAAACTCGACTAAGTGTGAATAGTCGACTAATACGAACATTAGTCGACTACTATGCTATGAAAAACACTTCTGTGAGTCGCATCAGGAAAGGAGTAGTCGACTACTCCTTATATTAGTCGACTACTCTGTGTTAAACAGATTCTGTTTCTCAGGTTTTAAGGTTTTTATGATTCTAACTTGTTTAACTTGATGTAAAACATGTACAAGATGATTTAATGTCTTGATTAACATATCTGAAGTTAATCTAACACATTAATCAAGAATTATGACATTAAATATTACGTGTAAGCTCTAAACATGCATGAAAACATCAAAACGTCGATAAAATCATCAAAACTTATATAAATCACATGTTTAATTAGTTCCAGATCTTAATTTACCTCTGACTATTCATCCATAAACTTTTAAACATAAAAAATTGAATCTTTAACTCATTTATTATAAAAGAACTATTTTTATACTCAATAAATCTACATTAAAACTTAATAAAACAATTAAAAATGTGGGAGTAGAGTTAGTAGAGATGAAACTTGCCTGAAAACTTGTTGAAAACCTGAAGGATGCAAAACCAAGTTAGATCCCTAAGCCAAACGCCAAATCCAAATCGAAATCTTGTTTCAAAAAGCTCTTAAAATCTCTCAAAATTGATCTAGGGTTTAGGGGAGGAGAAGGTGGTTGCTAGGGTTTGAACACTCTGATAAAAAGAACTTAATTTTCGTGAAAAACATGAGTTTATATGGAGGCAAACCTGAAATAACCTAAACAGACCAGAAATCCAAAAGGAAACTGGAAAATCAGCCAGATTAGTCGACTACTACTCAGAGTGTTTTGCGTTCGTGCATGTTTTGACTCGTTTCTCTCATATATATGGACTTGCTTGATCTTAAATCATTTGTTGTCTTACTCAAACATCATTTAATGATATTTATCACGCTAAATATCTACTTATCACAAATAAGCACATATTAATTAAAATTATCACATATTATCTCAGTTTTTTGGGATTTTACATTCACCTCCCCTAAAAGAATTTTGTCCTCGAAATTCCGGAACCGCATCTTAAAGATTAATAATACGAGAAAAGTACTAAGAGGGAATAATCCAGACAAGGAAACCCTCTCGTACACATCTTGTACCACTAATTCCCCATATGTGAAACATAAGCAAACATTTAAACTTAACAATCTAAAAGGCGTATACTCATACACAACTCCTAATTAGACGGAATTAGTACGTCGGGTGAAAAATTCAAACATGGAACCCCCCATATATATACCTTATGTTCCGAGTGATTATGAGCCAAGTGTTAGTACCACATTCTAGCGTTAAATCTAAATATAGCTGAACAATATAACATATATAAAAATGCGTATAAGCATACTCAAACATCAACATCTTACCTGTTTAAAAAGGTGTGGGTAGTCACGACGTACATCCTCCTCGCACTCCTAAGAAGCTTCATCGGCTCCATACCAGTTCTACTGAACTTTCACTAATGGAATAACTTTGTTTCTAAGCTTTTTAGCCTTTCCAGCAAGAATACAAACCGGAATCTCTATGGTAATCAAATCATCCTAGATCTCAATCTCTGGTGCATCAATCACTCTTTGCTACTCCTCATCGTGCAAATACTTCTTGAGCATCGAAACATAAAAGACATCGTGTACACTCGACATCAATGTTTGAAGATCTAATATATAAGAAACAGCTCTAACACGTTCGATAATTCTTAATGGACCAACATATCTCGGGGTATGCTTTCTCCGTCTACCAAATCCCTGAATGCCCTTCATCGGCAATACTTTCAACATGACAAGGTCTCCAACCTGAAACTCTAGAAGTCGTCGCCTCTGATCAACATAGCTCTTTTGTGGACTCTAAGCCATAAGAATACACTCTCTAATCAATGCCACCTTCTCTGTGGTTTGTCTCACAAGCTCCGGCCTAAGCAATAGGCTATCCTCTAGCTCTACCCAACAAATAGATGATCTGCAAGGCCTCCCTTACAATGCTTTATATAGTGTCAAACCAATGGTAGCTTGATAACTATTATTATAAGTAAATTCAATCAATGGGATGTGATCCTCCTAGTTACCCTAGAAATCTATAATGCATGTTCGCAGCATATCATCTAACATCTGATTCACTCTCTCTATCTGACCATCCGTCTGATGGTGGAAAACGCTACTGAATGATAACTGACTGCAGAAAGTATTCTAGAAACTACTCTAGAAATGGGATGTGAAGACTGAGCCTTGATCTGAGACAATCATCTCTGGAACTCCATGCAATCGAATTATCTCCCGAATAAAAAGCCCTCGCATACGTCTCTACTGTATAAGTCATATTCACCAGTAAGAAGTACACCGACTTCGTAACCCGGTCTACTATCACCTAAATAGAATCATTTCCTCTCTTTGATCTTGGCAACCTCATAATAAAATCCATAGAAATATCTGCCCACTTCCACTCCGGAATGGATAAAGACTATCGGGTTCCTACAGGTCTCTGATGTTCTGCCTTAACTTGCTGGTAGGTAAAACACTTTGCCACATAGTATGCAATCTCTCTACGCATGCCACTCCACCAAAAGTGCCTCTTCAGGTCCTTATACATTTTCGTCATGCCTGGATACACTATGTACCTGGTACGATGCGCCTCATTGAATAAATCCTTCTTCAGCTATGAATTGTTCGGCATGACAATCTGATCCTTCATCCGAATGCCTCCATCTGCCCTAATAGTCCAATCAGCGTTAGGTTTTTTAGAAATCTCCCCCTTTTGAGTTTGAATCTAAGAATCCTCTAGCTGAGCTCTGACCACTCGATCACTCCAAGATGGCTGTACTAACATAGCTCCCAAAAATACCCTATTCCCGCCAATCTTTGGCCTGAAGTCAAACTGACTGAGGGTGTAAAGATATCGATGTAATGAACACCTCAAAGCTGCAAGCCCGTGACGACACTTCCTACTCAATGCATATGCTACTACATTCGCCTTTCCCGGATGATACTAAAGCGTGAACTCATAATCTTTGATAAACTCGACCCATTGTCGCTACCTCTGGTTGAGTTCCTTCTATGAGAAGAGGTATTTTAAACTCTAATGATTTGTGAACAGCTCAAACTACACTCCATAAAAATAATGCCTCCACGTCTTTAGTGCAAAGGCCACTGCTGCTAGCTCTAAGTCATGTGTGGGATAATTCTGCTCATGAGTCCTCAACTACCTCAAAATATAGGCCACAACTCTCTAGGTTTGTATCAAAACACCTCCAAGGCCCGATAATGACGCATCAGTGTGGACAACAAAAGTCTTATCACTACTTGGAAGAATCAACACCAGTGCTAAAGTCAATTTAACCTTCAAAGTCTTAAAGGCCTCCTGACACTCCATGCTCCCAAACAACTGTTCACCCTTCTTTGCAAGGCGTGTTAGTGGTGTCGTAATCTTTGAAAAGTCCTGAATGAACTTCCTATAATAACCAGCCAAACCCAAGAAACTACGGATCTTTGAAATCGTCTTCGGTGGCTCCCAATCTAGTATTGCCTCAACTTTAGCTGGATCAACTATAATGTCCTCTCTGCTGATGACGTGGCCTAAAAATCTAAAATCAAATAGCCAAAACTCACACTTGCTAAACTTGGCGTATAACTTATGCTCCCGCAAAGTCTACGAAGCCAATCGGCGATGCTGCTTGTGCTTTGCCTCCGATCTCGAATATATAAGGACGTCGTCGATAAAAACGATCACGAACTGGTCCAAGTATGGATGGAAAACCCGGTTCATTAAATCCATGAATACCGTGGGTGCATTGGTCAGCCCAAATGGTATGACAAGAAACTCAAAAGACCCATATCATGTTAGGAAGGCGGTCTTGCAAATATCCATCTCCCGAACCCAACTGATGATAACCGGAATGAAGATCTATCTTCGAGAAACACTACGCTCCCTATAACTAGTCAAGCAAGTCATTAATCCTTAGTAGTGGATTCCTGTTCCTGATAGTAACCTTGTTTAACTCACAATAATCTATGCACAATTGTATGCTACCATCCTTCTTCTTCAAAAAATAAACCAGCGCTCCCTACGGAGAATGACTCCGACGAATGAAACCCTAAGACAGCAAATCATATAACTGGATCTGGAGCTCCCTCATCTTAGTGGGCACCATACGATAGGGTGCTCGGAAAATCGGTGTGGTGCCTGGCTGTAACTCTATGCAAAACTCAACCTTTCTCACTGGAGTAAACATGGTATGTCCTAGAAGACATCCTGATACTCTGAGATCACTCACGTCACACTCAAATCTACGCTCCGATCCCACAACATTACCTCCTTGATGTATGCCAGAAATGAGTCCGCAATCTGGTTGCCCCGTGAGGTCGCTACCACCAACTCAGATCCATCACAAGCTCGCAAGATGACTGTCTTTGCAAAATAGTCGATACTCACATGGTAGGAAGATAACCAATCCATATCAAGGATAACATCGAACTCAGATATATGTAACACAATCAAATCAATCACGAACTCAGAATCATCTAAGCTAATGACACATATCCTAAAAACACTTTCTAAGAGAGACACCTCTCCTAAAGGAGTAGATATAGATAATGAGATATCTAAAGACTACGCTACAAGCTGAAGACCAATCATAAAATCATAGGAGAAGAACAAATGCAAAGCGCCAGAATAAAAAAGAATACGGGATGGAAAGGAGTTCACAAGGAATGTACCTTCCACTACGGCCCTGCTCGCGCCATGATCGCGAGGAACAACTATATAAAATCTGCCGGTAGTTGAAGGCTGCTGCACTGAATCGCCAGAAATGTATCGGACTGTCAGTCATTACTGAACCTCCTGAATAGCTCGCACCTATCCCTCAATCCTCGGGACTGCTGGAGGTGCATCAATCCTCAACTGTTGGCCCTATCCTCAGCCCTGAGCGTGGTTCTGCTGCTGATGATGATTCTTTCCCTGCTGGCCTGTTATAGGTGTGTTGCGGCACTCTACTGCTCTGTGCCCAAACTTATTGTAGTTGAAACAAGTCTCCTAAAATCTACATTATTGCTGCGTCCTCTAATCCTGCTTATGTCCCTTCTTATGGGGAACCTGCTAATGTAGACCCTTACTCTGTTGCTGGGGTCCTCCTGGTCCTACAAACGACCTCTTCCCCTTTCCTTTGCCACCTCCCTCACTGAATGAAATCTCCTTGACATAAGATAACAACACAAACTCGGGCGATGCCCCATCAAAAACATTTGAGCCTGCCGCTCTTCGATGTGCTACATGCCCGTGAATCTATGTAATGTTATAAACTTACTCTTAATATCCATAACGGACATATCCCCCTGCTCCAACCGGGCTAACTCTAACTCCTTCCCGGCTTTAGCTGCAACCGACATATACTGCTCGTCAAAGAAATAAGCAAATGTCTCCCATGAAACTGTCATCCTCTACTTTGGAGTAAATCGGAGTCGATACCATCCTCCTGCATCACCCTTGAGGCTGAAAGCTGATAGCCTCGGCTTCTGTATAGTGTTCACATTAAACATATCCAAGATGTTACTCATATCTTCTTTCCACTTGTATGCAGCAATGGAATCTGATGAGCCATGAAATTCTGGTGCCTTTATCTTTTGGTATCTCTTTACCAGATGAAGTCAAGCCTCTTGCTCAGCTGTTCCATCATCAACTGGTGGTGGGGTATTTACCAGTGTATCCTCTAGTGTCACCTCCCAAATGGGTGTCTCCTGCTGAGCCTGATTTACTAACTACTATTTAATCGTTGTCAGTCGAGCTGCCAAAGGTGCTATGAGATCCACTAAGTACTATGGGGCCTGCTATGGCTTGGGCTCTCTATCATCTTGCTCAGCTCCCTGAGCATAAGTACCTCTGCATCCACGTCCTCTTCCCGACATTTATAAGTTTTAGGGTAGAGCTTGTTAAATGCAATAAATAGGATCTCAGGCATAAAGATAAAACATATATCAATAGGAAAATAGTATCACTTATCATCCACCGCATGCTTTATACTTCAAAGCAAATAGTTCATCATAATTTTTTTTGTCATTTTCACGTATATATATAACGTCCTCACTCATACTAAGAATTCCTAGCGGACTCTATACATGATTCCTAAGAAACTCTATCCTAGCTCAATAATATGACACATGGATGATCTTAAGGATATCGGAACTAGAGCTCTGATACCAACTGTGAAGCCCCAGAGTTCACACAAGACTGCAGTTCAAGGTGAAACCCAGATTGTCAAACCTATCACGTACCAACATCGTGCAATAACATGTTTCACCATTATAGTTACTAGCTCTCTAGTGGAAACAACAAATAGGTGAAGGTATAAACAGATAATAATAATGAAATAGAACAATGAAACATAGTAATCACAGGAGAAGTGTACTGATAACCAACATCATTAGGGCCCAACTAAAAATAAATAAAATATCTCTAAAAATGAAATAAATGTAGTATGTCTCATCACAAGAATCAAATGAAATCTCTCTAAGGCACTCAACATCTATAATATAAAATCACAATCTCTAAAGTCTAAAAATAAATAACTATTGTGGAGCTCTGTAGATAACTACAAATATAAAATAATAGATGGAAGCTAAGATGCAACTTCATCAACCCATGACCCTCCATGCGCCTGACTCGCTGCCTGGAAAGAGGGGAATCATCGAGCGTCAAAGTGCTAGCGAGATCATCTCCACCACCCCTAGAGGGAAGGAGTAGGAGTTGATAAGAAAATATTATTTAATACATATAGATATAAAGTCATTCGTATAATTCTAGATGGAGATTGGTATTTAGAAACCCACAAAACAAGAATTAGTACTTCGAGCGAAATAATCCAAACAAGGAAACCCTTATGTATATACCATGATTTAGTTTGTGAATTGTTAAATACCAATTCCAATCATATGAATGAAAATAGTACATGAAAGAAAGTACAACCATTGCAAACCTCAACCATATAAAGCTAATGTCACATCTCAAACTTCCTCGGGTAGTTGGCGCAGTCACAAAGAAATATGATCTAGCTCAAACATCTCCATAGACCATACCATATATGTCATGCATCCAATGTGCATCCTACTCTTGGGTAATATAGGAGCAAACTATAACTGTGTATATGTGTCTTTATCACATAACGATATTCTTTTAAGGTTCTCACAGTATCATGTGGATTTCACGTCCTTACTCAATCGTTCTACGGCAATAGATTTTATCTCTGCTATTCCGAATTATGCATACAGATGATCGTACCATGGAGTATAGGCATATCAGCCTAACCTGAAAACACCCTGATCATCATTGAGTATTGGTACTGACGAGGTCTTATTATGGGAAAACATCTAAATACTCCTAGTGTGGTTCAGTCGAGGTCTCATTACGGGAAAAACGTCCACACTGAGCATCCACAATTGATGAATCATGCATTATGTTTGTGTTATTCTTACACTATCAACTTAACATGTATCATGCATCTCAACTATTCATGTAAACTCATTTAGGAACATGTATTCAAGTGTTCGTGCACGTATCTCGATGTGCGGATCAATATCTCATGTTCACACACATCTCAGGTGTTAAACAGGTGACAAACATCATAGTACAATTTGGATTGATCAAGAAAATCCCTCGAATCAAATGAATCTGACTCAAAATATGCACGTGCACAAACTCAGAAAATAGTTCTTAGTAGTCGACTACTATGAGCCCATCTAGAAACTTGGAAAACTAGACTAAGTGTGAGTAGTCGACTAATACAAATATTAGTCAACTACTTTGCTATGAATAACACTTCTGTGAGTCACATCAGGAAAGGAGTAGTCGACTACTCCTTATGTTAGTCGACTACTCTGTGTTAAACAGATTTTGTTTCTCAGGTTTTAAGGTTTTTATGATTCTAACTTGTTTAACTTGATGTAAAATATGTGTAAGATGTTTTAATATCTTGACTAACATCTCTGAAGTTAATCTAACACATGAATTAAGAATTATGACATTAAATATTACATGTAAGCTCTAAACATGCATAAAAACATCAAAACGTCGATAAAATTATCAAAACTTAGATAAATCACATGTTTAATTTGTTCTGGATCTTAATTTACCTCTGACTATTCGTTCATAAACTTTTAAACACAAAAAGATTGAATCTTTAACTCATATATTATAAAAGAACTATTTTTATACTCAAAATAGTTGATTAGGCTCAATAAATCCACATTAAAACGCAATAAAACAATTAAAAATGTGAGAGTAGGGTTAGCAGAGATGAAACTCACCTGAAAACTTGTTGAAAACCTAAAGGATGCAAAAACCAAGTTAGATCCCTAAGCCACACGCTAAATCCATATCGAAATCTCATTTTAAAAAGCTCTTGAACTCTCACAAAATTGATTTAGGGTTTAGGGAAGGAGAAGGTGGCTGCTAGGGTTTGAACACTCTGATAAAAAGAACTTAATTTTTGTGAAAAACATGAGTTTATGTGGAGGAAAACCTGAAATAACCTAAACAGACCAGAAATCCAAAAAGAAACTAGAAAATCAGCCGGACTAGTCGATTTCTACTTAGAGAAGTCGATTACTAAGGTTACAAATAGACTGTTTGTGCATGTTTTGCATTCGTGCATGTTTTGACTCGTTTCTCTCATATATATGGACTTGTTTAATCTTAACTCACTTGATGTCTTACTCAAACATCATTTAATGATAATTATCACACTAAATATCCACTTATCATAAATAAGCACACATTAATTAGAATTATCATATATTATCTTAAATTTTTGGGGTTTTACACCTCTACTGTTGCTGTTGGCCGTAACCGCGGCCCTGCTGATATTGACTCTGACCACGGTTCTGTAGTTGATCGTGTCCTTGTCCTTGCTGCTAGCCCTAGCCTTTGCCTTGCTAGCCTCATACTGGTGCACTGCGACAATCCCTGGCCTTATGGCTGATCTTGTTGCAGTTGTAACATGCACCCTGAATTTTGCGCTGCTGCTATGCTGTTGAACCATGCTGTGCTCCTTTCTTATACTGACCATGCTCCTGATGCTGAAAACCCTTAACCACTGTTAGGGCCCTCCAAATCTGTCAAAATATCTCTTGCCTTTGCCCTTGTCATTCTGCTATCTTGACTTAGTGTTACCCTCCTTGGTCTTCTGAAACATCACAGTCTCGATCTCCTGTGATATTGTTGCATCGGCCACCTCCTGCACTGTCTAAAATCACCTAGATAGGAGATATCAACGTAAACTTGGGTGAAGTCCCATCAAAAACATTTTCCCGTGCCGTTCTTTAGTATGCCACATGCCCATGAATTTGAGTAATGTCATGAATTTACACTCATAATCTGACACCAACATGTCTCCCTGCTCTAGTCGAGCTAGCTCTAACTCCTTCCCGGCTTTCGTTACATCCGTCACATACTGCTCCTCAAAGAAATAAACAAAAGTCTCCCATGAAATAGTCATTCTCTGCTCCGGAGTGAACCGAAGTTGATACCATCCTCATGTATCACCCTTGAGGCTGAAAGCTGCTAGCTTCTGCTTCTGCAGCGTGTCCACATTAAGATATCCAAGATGTTACTCACATCCTCCTTCCACTTATGTGCCGCAATAGAATCTGATGTGTAATGAAACTCTAGTGCCTTCATCTTCTGGTACCTCTCTACCAAACGAATCAATTCTGCCTGCTCAATGGCTCCATCAACAACTGGTGGTGGTGTCGGTGCATCTACTAGTGTCTCTTCTAGTGACTCTTCCTGAATGGGTATCTCCCGCGGAGCCTGATTTGCTAATTGCTCCTCTATCACTGTTAGTCGATCTGCTAACGGTGCTATGAGATCGACTAGATACTACAGAGCCTACTGCGACTCGGTCTCTGTATCAGTTTGTCCAGCTCCCAAAGCACGGGTACCTCTGCGACCACGTCCTGTTCCTAACATCTATATGTTTAGAAGTAGAACTTGTTAGGCACAGTAAATAGGATCTCAAGCATAAAGATAAACATATATCAATAGAAAAATATTATCACTTATATTTCATGTAAATACTTTTCAATCAAAATAAGATTAGTTGTCAAAAAAAAATGTAATTTTCGAACATACGTATATAACGTTGTCACTCATTCTAGGAATTCCTAGCAGACTCTATATATGATCCCTAGGAAACTCTATCCTAGCTTCATGACTCGACACATGAATGATCCTAAGGATGTTGGAACTAAAGCTCTGATACCAACTGTGATGACCCTGGTTTCACACAAGACTACAGTCCAAGGTGAAACCAGAGATGTTAAACCTACCATGCACCCACACTATGCATAAACACGTTTAACCAATCACAGTAATATCCTCTAGTGGAATCAAAAGAAGTGTAGGTACAAAAGCATGCAAAATAAAGAAACGAATGTAATAAACATGATATGGAAAAAGATATCTCATAAATAAAAATTTTGTCTCAACTGAAATGCATCTGATATATGAAATAAAGAAAATGTCTCAACATGGATCAATCCGAAAATCGTACTAAGACACACTACCTTTACAATGTGAAATAAAATTCTAAAGTCTGAATGAAATCATATAAATCTACTATGAAGCCTCTACTAATAACTCATGTGATGGTGACTATGCATAAACTCCATCATCTTGCGGCTCTCCGAACCTCAGTACTGCCTAAAAGAAGAGAAAACAACAAAAAAAACCCACATAAAGAGCGCCAGAGCGCTACAACAAGATTATTTTTTCTGTATCTAAGTAGAATTAATATTTAGAAACCTACAACATGAGACATAGTATGTCTAGTGAAATAATCCAAATAAGAAAACCCTCATGTATATACCATTGTCTCAAATTGTAGATAACTAAATATTAATACCGAACTAAGAATAGACAACCTAATGAAATCAACAATTAGAAATCCACAACACGAGACTGGTACGTTGAGCGAAATAATCTTGTAGGCAATAAAAATTGCCTCTATACTAGAACTCAAATCTCACCTGACTAAGCTCGCCTGCGTGCTCAAACAGGCAAGAATAAACTTGTCTGCCAAATCTCGCCTGATCGATCCCGTCGGCACAAGCGAAGTTCACTCAATTATTGAGCTCGCCTGCACGGGCTCAACCTTGCCTGATTGCTTGACTCATCAGCACGGGTCAAGCTCGCCTGATCATCGATCTTGCCAGCATGAGCTCAACCTCACTTGTTTGCTTGACTCGCTAGCACGGGTCAAGCTCTCCTGATTATTGATTTCACCAGCACAAGTTCGACCTTGCTTGTTTGCTTGACTTGCCAGCACGGGTCAAGTTCACCTGATTATTGATCTCGCTAGCACGAGCTTGGCCTCGCTTGTTTGATTGACTCACCAGCATAGGTCAAGTTCGCTTGATTTCTTGACTCACCAGCACGAGTCAACCTCGCCTGATTTCTTAACTTGCCAGCACAAGTCAAGCTTGCCTAATTTCTTAACTCGCCAGCACAAGTCAAGCTTGCCTAATTTCTTAACTCGCCAGCACGAACAAGCTCATCTGTTTGCTTGATTCGCCAGCACGAGTCAAGCTCACCTGATTTCTTGACTCGTTAGCACGAGTCAATCTCGCCTGTTGGCTTGACTCACCAGCATGGGTCAAACTCGCCTAATTATCGATCTCGCCAGCATAAGCTCGATCTCGCTTGAACACCTTGCTTGCCAACATGAGTCAAGCTTGCTTGTTCGCCTGCACGAATGTCAGCCCATACATTCGAGGGGGGGCACCAACTGACCCCGCCTATTCGCCAAACTTGCCTGCTTAAATGTTCAAGCAGCTCTCAAGCTCGCCTACCAGCCTGACAGCCTCGCCTGAATAGTGCAAGTGGCTGCTTGTTTGTGGGAGTGGGCCTACCCACTTCCCACATCTTGGGTAATGAGGGATGGCCTCATCACCCCTATATTGGTCACATCCCATAGCTATATGGGGAGTATGTTACTCCTTACTCCAAGTAGTGGTCACATCCCACAAATCAAGGGTTGGCTCATGTCATCTCTTGCCTATTTATAGGACCCCTTTGCCAACGTGAAAGGGGCGCGAAGGGGAGGTTCGGCTTATAATTTGGTGGAGAAGCTTGTCATATTCAAGACTCTTGAACCAAAGGCTCGATCACTTGGGGATTCAAGCAGAGGCTCTCTCATTAGCTTGCTTGGTAGAACTTTCCTAATTTTTTGCTTGGATTGTTGAAGTAGACTCAATCTGAACTCTCAAATTTGAGACTCTTAGCTCTTTGCAAACTCTTGCACATTAGCCTTCTCTAAGCATTCGGCCATGAGACTCATGAAGCTCGGGTATAATCGAACTTGATCACACAAGGGCTTCTACTGCGCACTGAAGTTTAACCACAATTTCAATCGGATCGTCCAAGGGAAGCACACTCGACGCAAGCATTCAAGGGAGGCATCCTATCGCTACCGAAGAACTCATGTTAAACAAGAAAAGGATTCTCTTCGCTTCTGTTGTAATGTTTTTTGATTCTTGATTTGTAATAAGCAATTCTTATCAATACGAATCTCCATTGAGAACTAAAACTTTTACGACCTACAAAAGATGGCAACCATAGTGGGAGCAACCATTTCTTCAACCGAAATGATGGTGGCGCAATTCGACAAAATTGTGACAGGGATAACTATTGAGTCCCTCGTGACCGAGTTCGAGGAGTACTTATCTTCATCCTCCTCTTGTGACAATGCATCTCACAAGTGCTACAGAGTCGTGCATGTGGCCCAGCCCCAAGTGGCCGAGGCAACAATGACTGAGAACTTCACCCGAGCAAGCACAGGGGGTTCTATCTCCACCAAGCTCATCAAGGCTGAGCCAAAGGCAAAGGATACAAGTTCAAGGGCTACGCGATGGGTCATTGAACGATCCTTGCAGGCCCCCATGCAAGAGAAGATAATGATTCATGTCGGCACGGACCACGCCTTTGCCTCCAACATGAACGCTCCCCTCTCTAAAAGAGCCAAGCAACAACGACGGCAAGCTCTCGCCTGTTAAGAGATGCAAACCCTCATCTCTGATGATGGCCCGAATTACTATTCAAACTTGATAAGATCCAAACCAAAGTGCAAGGTTCCTAATTTTGGCGAACCGAATCGATCAGGCGAGCCGACCTACTCAGGCGGGCTTTGCCCCGTTAGTAAAGTTCCCAAAATTAGTGAACTTGGTATTTTCGATGAGCCTAGCAGTTCAAGCGAGCCCCACCTACTCAGGCGGGCTCCATGAGAAAGGTTCCTAATTTTGGCAAACCGCTCAAATCAGGCAAGCCCACCTACTCAGACGAACTCCGCTCTTTAGGCGATGTTTCCAAATATGGCAAACTTCACAAGTATGGTGAACTATGTAGTTCATGCGAACTTCATAAAACAAGAGAACTTCATCAAGCTCGCCAGATAGCCCAAGCTCACATGCAAGCTCAAACAGGCGGATTTCACCATGATCGCCCGATAGCCTAGCTTCGTCCGCAGGCCGACTGTCGCCAGAAAGGCAAAGCAGTATCTCACCAAGAAGGCAAAGCGATAGCTTGCTAAACAGGCGCACTGCACCAAGATGGCCCAATAGGTGAGCCTCGCCAGATTGAATCTCGCTCAACAGGCGAGCCTCGCCAGGCTGAACCTCGCCGACACATGCAAGCATGCCAACACATGCAAGCTCGCCCAACAGGCAAGCCTCGCCAGGCTGAACCTCACTGACACATGCGAGCTTTCTAATACTTGCAAGCTCGTCCAATAGGCGAGCCTCACCATGATGAACTTCGCTAACAGGCCCAAGCTCGCTAGATTTCAACACTTGGAAATTTTCCCAAGTGTTCTCCCAAGTGTTCTCTTGAGCCCTCTTCTTGCAAGCACTCGTTTGGTCTTTCTAATGCTAGAGATTGTCACCATCAACCTACAAGGGAACTCAGAGGACGCTTGACTTGCAAACACACGCCCTACGAGGCAATTCCCAGTACAACTGCGAGAGGCTCATTGCAACGCTGCTCGAGCACTGCTGGTGTGCTGAAACATCTAAACCATTGCTATTCGAAAGACTCTTTCAGCAACCATCAGAGATGAGACCTCTCCGTCAAAGATGCAATCATCAGAGAAGATGAGCTTCTGATGATGTAGAACTCCCCCTACAACTGTCAATGTGACGGGGATGTCCAAGGCTATTAAGCGTGAAGGTATCTGCCAACACACTCACACCCAAATAGGGGTGAGCATTCCATTTGACTACACGTGCCTAGCACCCATCTCTGTCGATGATGACGATGATTGCTTGGTAGTAGCGACGTCGCAAGCCTTAAGCTTAGTTCAGGGCGAGCATCCAAATGTGCACATGACCGAAATCCCTGATGAGATATCTAGGAGATTTGACGAGAAACAAGCAACCATTAACTCTCTGAAGGAGATGATGGAGCAGCTTCTAAGTGAGAAGAAGAAGAAGAGGACTTTGCGGACTTCACGGAAAACCTTGAAACACAAAGAGCGGGTGCCTACTCATTCTCACTCCTCATCCGAGTCATCTGGAGGAGCATCATCTTCGGGTCATAATCCAAAAGACAAAAGGCTCGACAAGTTCCAAAGTCAACTCGACACCTTAAAGCTCCAAAAGCACATGAACAAGCTGAGGGTTGACAGACTGTATCCAATCGAATAGGATACGGTCTCCTACCCGGAGAAGTTTCAGCCAATGGACCTTCTACAGTTCGATTGCAAGGGTTCTCTTACCAAACAGATCTACTATTTCTAAGCGTAAACTAGACACATAGTGGGGAATAATCCTATTATGACTTGACTGTTCATTGGCACCCTCAAGGGGGTCGTTTTTGAATGGTTCTGCAGATTGGAGCCAAAATCCATCACCTGCTGGAAGAACATGGAAAGGCTCTTCATGGCCAGATTCTTCAACGATGAGAAAGAAGTATATGTGGCCACCTTGATAGCTACCAAGCAGAAGAAAATAAAGTCTATGAGTAACTTTGTCAAAAGGTTCAGAAACCGATTGTTGCATACACGTGATCAGTTTTCCGAGGCCAGTCTTATTGAGATGTGTCGAAACAATCTCTCCATCAACATTCTATCCAATATGGATGCTGTCAGAGCTCGCTCGTGGAAAGACTTAATCCGCCAAGGAGAGCAAGTCGAGAGCATGCTCAAGCGCATGGATGCTAAAGGGCTATATGAATTTCAAGGGGGTAATGACTAAGACATCTTGATAGTGGAAACTACCTCCTCATCCAAACCTTCTTCACAACAGAAGGGCAATGCTTCGAAGCACAATAAGCCCTCGATGGCATTTGTCGAGTTTTCCAACTCGGACCCAAGCTATGGGCCCAACTGCAAAGACTTAGTTACTATTGGCCAAAGATGATCGGTGACGCTTAAATGCGTAAATCATCAGAGGACCTGCATTCGATAGCAACTTCATACTCATTCGTAGTAGAATGAGTAACGTGTCAGCACAGGATTTCATCCTTCGACTCTAACGGGTATACGAGTATAAACTGTTCCCTACCTTTGACTGGAAGTTCCTGGAGGATATTACACATAATATTCTTAAGAATAACCCGACTTACTCCAAGGTGTATACGAGTATAAACTATTTCCCAAACCTCAAACTGATATACGAGGCTAAACTGTTCCTTACCTTTAACGAGAAGTTCTTGAGGAATCTTCTTAAGGATAACCTGGCAACCTCCAACTGGTATACGAGGCTAAACTATTCCTTACCATTGACGGGAAGTTCCTGGAGAATATTCTTAAGGATAACTTAGCAACCTCCAACTAGTATATGAGGCTAAACTGTTATTTATCTTTGACGGAAAGTTCCTGGAGAATATTCTTAAGGATAACCCGGCAACCTCCAACTGGTACACGAGGTGAAACTGCTCCCTTTCCTCTAACCGGTGCACGAGGTGAAACTACTTTTTTTCTTCTAACCGGTGTACGAGGTGAAACTGTTTCTTTCCTCCAACTGGTGCACGAGGCTAAATTGCTCTATTTCCTCCAACTGGTACATGAGGCTAAACTGCTCCCTTTCCTCCAACCGATGCACGAGGTAAAACTGCCGCTTTACTCTGATAAGTATATGAGTATAAACTGCTGCTCCTTTCCTCTAACTGGTGCACGATGCTAAACTTCTCACTTTCCTCCAAACGGTGCACGAGGTGAAACTACCTCTTTACTCTGACAAGTATACGAGTATAAACTGTTGCTCCTTTCCTTGCACGAGGCTAAACTAGTCTCTTTCCTCTAACCAGTGCATGAGGTGAAACTGCGCCTTTACTCTGACAAGTATACGAGTATAAACTGTTGCTCCTTTCCTGTAACAGATGCTGTAGGCGTATAAAACTGCCTGAAGGTCCCTTAACACAGATCAGGGCGGTGATTCGACAAACCAACGAACCATCGAGCGATATATCCAAGCATGTTCGTTAGACCACAACACTAAAGCTAAGTGAGACGCGACGAAGCGGATTAACGAGGCGACGAGGTTAACGAACCGCACACAAACAACGAAATACATCCAATCACGTGTCCAATCAAGCTAACGGGTCGATGAATCAATGAGTCATCCAACCATAGAGTCCACCACATCAAACAAGATCGGGAGCGGACTCGAACGAATCAAGATCAAATCAAGATCGAATCCGGACTCAAACTCGAACACCGAAGCGGATTTACTACCAAATCAGGATCCGGACTGTCAATTCAGAGTCCAGATCAACAATGAAGTTCAGATAAACCGCAAAACCGGAAAACAGCAAAACCTAACACCTCGAGGGCTCGACCGAAACCGAGCCACCTCTAGGTGGCTCGATGGCCGAGCCACCTCTAGGTGGCTCGGCCAAAGCTGAGCCACCTCTAGGTGGCTCGGCCAAGACCGAGCCACCAAGAGGTGGCTCGGTAGCTGAGCCACCTAGGTGGCCGGCCACCTGGGCCAAGCCCAGATCTGAGCCCAGATCTGGTTCCACCTGGGTGGCCGGCCGAGCCACCTTTTGGGTGGCTCGGTGGCCGAGCCACCTAGGTGGCCGAGCCACCTTGGCCGAGCCACCTAGGTGGTCGAGCCACCTGGCCGAGACACCCAGATCTGGGCCCAGATCTGAGCCCAGATCTGGATTGAGATGCCTATAAATAGAGAAGGAAGGCTTATTTTTTAGGGGTTGGACTTTTGAGAGGTTGAAGGCTAAAGAGAGGAGAACTTTTGAGGGGAAACTCTGCTGGATTGGAGCTTTGAAGACCCGAACTTTCCAGATCTGGTTCTTGGCGATCATCCACGCCAAATAAGGCAGGAGTTCGAGAGAGATCAGATCTGAGATCTACACGGTCATCCTCCGGATCAAAACTTGGTTTTTGATCCCGAGAAGAGTATCGATTTCGCTTGTTCGATTTCGATTAATTAGGGCTATTATTTCCTTGGTGAAATAATCCCATTGGCTGTTATTTCCTTCGTAAAATAACACTTGTCATACCGTGTAGATTCGACCGGATCAAGATTGCGCGGTGGTCCACGGATTAACCCCGGTGCAGGCAAAGAACCCACATAAGCAAGAGACCGTAAAACAGGATCTTGCGATTTGTTCCAGAAAAGGAAAGTTGTAATCTTTTAAGATTTTTTTGATTTTATTGTAACCGGATCTTATAAAAAGACCGGATCTTTTGTAACCGATAAACTATTGCTCAAGGAAACAATGACATCAATAAAAACGATTTTCCCCACGAACAATCTGGCGACCTGCCGAGATCGTTGCGTCGCAGCCACGGATCTTGATCCCGGTCGAGGAGGAGGTCGAGTATGAATTCGACCAACAAAAGTTCAAGGAGTATCTATCATCCTCGTCCGGATCCACCTCCCCCCTCAAGTCCAAGAAGTTCTCCTCCAGGAGAAAAGTCCGTTGGTACGAAGAAGTGGAGAGTACCAACGAAGATCTCACCCTAATTGATGCCGAAGTTGTATCGGGTGAAGCTCCACCGACCTCCAACCAGGTCAAATCTGTTCTCGCCAATGCCTCCGCCGCTGAGGGCGTAGTAACTCTCTCAAAGAGAGCCCGCCAGAGACGACGTCAACGCTCGGCGCGGCAATTCGCAAAGGCAATGGAGTCCACTGACGGAATCCACTATAACGTGGATCTGAAGAACAGGAGAGGCAAACAGCCTCAACAACCAATGAATGGCAGCTCCTCCAAGCCGCCAACGAATGAATGGATCCGTGTCAAACGGAATCGTTCGACACTTGAGGAGCGCATTCGCAAGCACCGCGCACTGTCAGCGCAAGCACGAGCTCAAGTCCAAGAAGCCTGCAGAAGACTGCAGAAGGAAGTGGCCAAAAAGCCGCCACCAACCCGCCAAGTATGGAGGCCGAAGTCTGAAGCAGCGATTCAGGCTAAAGAGCAACCATTGCAGCCTTCAGCAAAAGTTCAACCTCCGGCGAACCAACCTAAATCGCCGATAATTCCCATAGCTGCTCCGGGAGATCCCGCAGGACCATCCCGAAGAAGGAGGTCAGTTTTGGAGCACCTCGGTTCACTTCCCGATGAGCAATGCAAAGCTCCAGTTCAAGAACGTTTGGGCCCGATAAAGAAGCCCCGAACGACTCAACATGCTGGGAGTCGCCGCCACCTTCAACATGACAAGGAGTTCAGGGCAGCTACACGCACTAATTTGCGCATTGAAGTCTAGGAGCCCGCTGAGAACTCACGCCCACAAAGGCATGTTTTGAGGCGCGTGACTCTTGAAAGCCCAAGGAAGGCAGTTCGCCCTCAGAAGGAAACATTGTCGTCTGATGACGATAGCGTTATACCTGAGAAGTCGTGCCAACACACGATAGGTTACTCCGACCTTCAAGCTGACGAGTTGTACTATCGTGTTAGGAGTACGAGTAAAACCAGGAAAAGGAGTCCTCGAGAACTAGAAACTCAATGCCCCTGTTCCAAACTCATTCGGGCAGTATTATCTGAGTGCAACTGCATCAAGACAGTCCCCGAAAGAATTTTGGTTTTCGAAAGGCTCAGTACCAAAACGCCAAAACCAAGGCCTAGGCGTTTTCGACAAAGAAGAACGGTAGTTGAAGATGGATAATCCCGAGTCGATTCTGGAAGCACCCCGGCGTGTAACCCGTCTGCAGTCTGGAGCCATCATACGAGGAACTTATGGTAGGATTCAGACAATATTACCTTCAGAAGATGAAGAATCGGATGCCTGCTCTGCGGTCGCATCAGATAATACAGTATCCAGCGAAGGACAACCCCGCGAGTCACTTATGATAAGCATGGAACAAGTGGCCAAGATGCTCGAAGAAGCCATGGATAAACAACAGGAGAGCTTCAGGTTCAAAATGCAGATGGCCATGCAGAATATGAGAGAAATGCATGACCAACAAATCCAAACGCTGACAAACCAGAAAGGCGAACCAAGTAATCGTAACCAGGTCAATCAAGAAGATGAGGACACGGGTGCAGATGAAGCTCATAATGCCAATAATCCTCCCGTCAATGCAGGGGGTGGTAACGAGAATGCTAGTGAAAACACAGGTGAAAGCTTGAAGATCAAAAACCTCGAGAGCAAAATCAATACAATCGCACCTAGGGGTTATCTCTGGTAATGAGCCTCTGATGGTATGGTCCTTCGTTGGCACTCTTCATGGAGCCGCCTTCGATTGGTATCACCACCTCAAGCCAGGAAGTGTGAATAGCTGGGACGACATGGAGACTAAATTCCTCACCAACTTCTTCGACGATGACACCGAGATATCCATCGGGTCGTTGCTTGACGAGAAACAGAAAGACGGAGAATTAGTTGATACCTTCGTCAAAAGGTTCCGGTACAAGGCGATGAACTGTCGGGACCCGTTCACTGAGGAGTTCATTCTCCAGACTTGCCACAATAACCTCGCATTAGACGTGTTGGAAGCAACGGGGATAGCACCGTCCAAAACATGGAAGGATTTGAAGGTCCGATGAGAGCAAGCCGAGCGATTCCTCAAAAGGAAGAAGGCCGAGAGGAGCCAACCGATGGCTAATCCTCCGAACTCGAACTTCGCCTCCCGTGGTAGGGGCAAGGCACCTGCAGCGGCTGTTGATCAAACGTCGCAACAGCAGCCCCGGAGACAGCAGAAGACTTCGGATCAGAGGCTCCAAAAAGAGTACTCATTCAAGGATGAAGACATTCCCGCCATCTTCGAGACCCTTCTCGAAAGCAACAAGATCAAGCTGCCACCCATCACAAATCAGGAGGAAGCTGACAATACTGCAGATCCGAAGTACTGTGCGTACCACAGGAGGATCCTTCATCCCACCAAGGCGTGCTTTACTTTAATGAACAACATCCAAACCTTGGTTGAAGCCGGCGTTATAACGCTAGAGTAAGCCAATTGAGAACGGCAAGACTCCGATAAGTATAAGAGTATAAACTGCTTCTCAATCCTCGGACCGGTATAAGAGGTTAAACTGCTCCCTGATACTCCAACATGTATATGAGTCTAAACTGTTTCATTTCATTCATGGGAAGTTCCTGGAGAATTTTTATATGTAATATTCTTAAGGATAACCCGGTCATGTAACTGAGTACAATGTCGGACCCAGTTCCACTAGGGAAGCTGGAGGTGGATTATTCATGTATCGGGAAGTTCCCGAAAGAATACCACGGGTGATATTCTTAGGGATAACCCAATCACTATAAAAGTGATAAGTAAAACATCCACATTTAAACTCTAAATTCACTAATTCTCATGAGTTATCTTGTTGAAACGAGATTCGATCCTTTTGACCCCACTGATCAAGTTAATTGACGGTGGGTCCACTAAATTTTCTGTCCGCCAATTCATGGCAATTTCCAAAGCTTGACGTGTTATGTCCTGATTACTTAACGTCAAAACCCTTCATCGAGTGGCCAGTACAAACCAGTATTTCTACTGCTACTTGTATTCCACTCCCTTTGCTTTCAGGTCAAACCTATAAAAGTTAGGGCTACAACCAAAATCCCCTCTCGATTTCTTCAATGAACGAGAGGCCCATAAATTGAGCGATCAAACCTTCCTACAGTTAGAATCGTCTTAAACCTCCCATTCGGTCAAACCTTCCTACAGTTAGGACCAAAACCAAAATCCCCTCTCGATTCCTCCAATGAACGAGAGGTCCACTTTCAAATCGAGTGATCAAACCTTCCTACAGTTAGGGTCATCTCAAACTCCCATTCGGTCAAACCTTCCTACAGTTAGGACCAAAACCAAAATCCCCTCTTGATTCCTCCAATGAACGAGAGGTCCACTTTCAAATCGTCCCCTCTTGATTCCTCCAATGAACGAGAGGTCCACTTTCAAATCGAGTGATCAAACATTCCTATAGTTAAGATCACCTCAAACTCCCGCTTGGTCAAGCCTTCCTACAGTTAGGGCCAAAACCACAATTCACTCTAGATAAACGAGGAATTCACCTTTAATTCGGTAATCCAACCTTCCGACAATTAGGATTATCCGAATCTGTCCGATTCTCGGAGTGGAGATCCCACTTCTAGTTTCTTTTGCACTGGAAATAGAATATAAAATTCTTCCTTTCCAGAATCAAGGAATAAAATATAAAATTCTTCCTTCCTTGTATTCGAGTTCTCCTTTAACCTAATAGAAGACCGGGAAATAGAATATAAAATTCTTCCTTTCCCACACCAACCTTTTCCAAGAATTTATTAATCTAGGATTCATCCTAGGAAGTTTATCCTGAATCCGAAGCAGGGATAAGTCTGCGCCTAACACGCGCTGCCGGTTTAGTCTTTCTCCATAGAAAAAGACACCAGAGTTCGATTCTGGGGTATCCTATCCTGAAACCTAAGCAGGGATAAGTCTGCGCCTAACCCGCGCTGCCGGTTAGTTCTTAACCATTAAAAAGAACACATGCCCATATATTCAACGTTGTGGCAGGTTGTTATTAATAACACCAAAATCCATGCCTTACACGCATGGGGAATTTCATCCTGAATCCTAAGAAAGGATATGCCGACGCCTAACACGCGTCGCCGGTTTAGTCTTTCTCCGTGGAAAAAGACACCAGAGTTCGATTCTGGGGTATACTATCCCGAAGCCTAAGTAGGGATAAGTCAACGTCTAATACACGTTGCTGGGTAGCCTATTCCCATGACATATGTATTCGAAGTCATAGCAACAAGTCTCAGAGGGTTCATTCCGTTAGCACAACGTCACATGCAGAACGGATTTAGACAATCCGCATGCTAGCCCGACTCAAACGGTAGTCGGTAAAGGCTAATCAAATCCGTTGAAGGCTAGGGGTTAGCCAAAAATCCTAAAGTCAACGCCTAACACGCGTTGCCGGGGTAGCCTATTCCCGTAACAAATGGTAAAGCCTATGTATTTGACATCATAGCACAAAGTTTCAGAGAATTCACTCTCTTAGCACAACGTTACATACGGAACGGATTTAGACAATCCGCATGCTAGCCCGACTCAAACGGTAGTCGGTAAAGGCTAATCAAATCCGTTGAAGGCTGGGGGTTAGCCAAAAATCCTAAAGTCAACGCCTAACACGTGTTGTCGGGTAGCCTATTCCCGTAACAAATGGTAAAGCCTATGTATTCGACATCATAGAACAAAGTCTCAGAGAATTCACTCTCTTAGCACAACGTTACATGCGGAACGGATTTAGACAATCTGCATGCTAGCCCGACTCAAACGATAGTCGGTAAAGGCTTATCAAACCCGTTGATGGCTGAGAATTCGCCAAAAATTCTATAAATGCGAGTCATTGACGCATCAACTTTATGAGTTGGTCTCGTGACTTGGGCATCCAACAACTTCGGGATAATATCCATATATGCAGACGAAACAACTGTAATAGTTGGTCCTGCAGCCCCAAATTTGAGACCGCCACGCTCCAATTCCTTAAGAGCTTAAACTGTGTAGACTCCAGCAGACGTACGAGTATAAACTTTGTCAAACACCGGACAACGCGTTGCAAATGAAGACTCAACGCCAACAATCGATGGTCAGTTCCGTGTTGAAACAGCAAACACGAGCTAAAGATCAGAAAATCAGGAATTGACTTCAAGTTTAAAATTCCAACAACGGTCAGACAATAAATGCAGCACCGGAACCCTTGCAGACATTCGACAAAGTACCGAATAGCCTGGAGGATTAAAGGAATCAAGAATAGAAGCCATTCCAAAGTCTCATCATACCGATTGAAGGTTGGGACAATCATATCCAAAGTGTTGCAGACTCTTCCATAAAGGAACGAGGCTGAAATACTTTGGAGGGTGTATCTGTAGGTGTATAAAACTGCTTGAAGGTCCCTTAACACAGCTCGGAACGGTGATTCGACAAACCAACGAACCATCGAGCGATATATCCAAGCATGTTCGTTAGACCACAACACTGAAGCCAAGTGAGACGCGACGAAGCAGATTAACGAGGCGACGAGGTTAACAAACCGCACGCAAACAACAGAATACATCCAATCGCGTGTCCAATCAAGCTAACGGGTCGATGAATCAACGAGTCATCCAACCATAGAGTCCACCACATCAAACAAGATCGGGAGCGGACTCGAACGAATCAAGATCAAATCAAGATCGAATCCGGACTCAAACTCGAACACCGAAGCGGATTTACTGCCAAATCAGGATCCGGACTGCCAAATCAGAGTCCAGATCATGGGTGGCTCGGTAGCCGAGCCACCTAGGGCCGAGCCACCTAGGTGGCCGAGCCACCTAGGTGGCCGAGCCACCTAGGTGGCCGAGCCACCTAGGTGCCGAGCCACCCAGATCTGGGCCCAGATCTGAGCCCAGATCTGGATTGAGATGCCTATAAATAGAGAGAAGGAAAGCTTATTTTTGAGGGGTTGGACTTTTGAGAGGTTGAAGGCTAAAGAGAGGAGAACTTTTGAGGGGAAACTCTGCTGGATTAAAGGCTCAAGACTAAAAAAGGTTGGAGCTTTGGAGCTTTGAAGACTCGGACTTTTCAGATCTGGTTCTTGACGATCATCCACACCAAATAAGGTAGGAGTTCGAGAGAGATCAGATCAAAACTTGGTTTTTGATCCCGAGAAGAGTATCGATTTCGCTTGGTCGATTTCGATTAATTAGGGCTATTATTTCCTTGGTGAAATAATTACCTCGGCTGTTATTTCCTTCGTGAAATAACACCTGTCATATCATGTAGATCCGACCGGATTAAGATCGCGCGGTGGTCCACGGATTAACCCCGGCGCAGGCAAAGAACCCACATAAGCAAGAGACCGCAAAACAGGATCTTGCGATTTGTTCCAGAAAAGGAAAGTTGTAATCTTTTAAGACTTTTTTGATTTTATTGTAACCAGATCTTATAAAAAGACCGGATCTTTTATAACCGATAAACTATTGCTCAAGAAAACAATGACATCAATGAAAACAATTTTTCCCGCAAACAGATGCATTAGGTGAAACTACTTCCTATCCTCCAACCGGTGCACGAGGTGAAACTGTTTCCTATCCTCAAACTAGTGCACGAAGCTAAACTGCTCCTACCCTCTGACTGGTATATGAGGTAAAATGGCTCCCTACGCTCTTAATCCAAATGCCTCAAATGGCTAAGGATAGAGGAGAAATCTTAGCATTGAGCCTAAAAGAAACTCCTCGACAACTTACCATGCTAAGAAAAAGAGCATGACTAGTCCAACTCAAATGGAAGTTGGTAAAGACAAATCAAGTCCGTTGATAACTGAGGGTTTGCTCAAAATCCTAGAAGGCGATCATCAGCTGCGAGTGAAGAGGTCAATTTCACTGAGCTTCTTGGAAGGTTCCTCACTCCATCTGAGCAGTGATCACTTTGCAGATCTTCATATCCAAAGTGTTCCAGACCCCATGCGGTTTGATTTAGGTCTAAAAACTTTGGAGGGAGTTCTATAAGCAATAAAAAATTACATTTAATCCCTATCAGAGAAGTTCAGAACACGACTGCTAAAACCTCATCCGAAATAGCAAAAAAGGGGAAAACCCTGATATCTCTCACACCGGAAGGAATTTGGTGAAACGAACGGAGGCAAACCGAACCATTTGGTCGTCTCGGTCTCATCGAGGAAGGCAATTTTCATATATAATTCATTAAAATTTTCTTACGGTTTGAAAGTTATGACATATTCTTTGTGGCATGTTCTGGAGCTCGCCTGCATAAGGTAAGATCACCTACATAGCCTCGCCTACAGAGCTCGCTTGATAGTTTAAAGCTCGCATGCATGATCCTGGCTCGCCTGAAGGCAAGCTCACTTGCACAGCCTCGCCTGACAGCTTAAAGCTCGCCTGAAGGCTAAGCTCGCCTGATTCAGGCCAAGCTCGTTTGTAGACCCTATTCGCCTACAGAGTCGCTAGACCATCTGCAAGCTCGCGAGCCCACCTGTAGGGTTGCCAGCCCAGCTCCAGGATCGCCAGCTTGCATGTAGAGTCTCCAGCTCACCTATAGGGTCACCAGCTCGCCCGCATGAGTTGCCAGCTCGCCTAGCCTGTCAGCTGCTCACTTGAGGCATTGGTACAATCTTTTTGCTTGATTTAAGCGATTAACCATACCCAGTAAGGGAGCGGTCAATTCCCATGATTTAAGGGATTAACCATACCTAGCATGGGAAGGGGTCATTTCCTATAATTTAAGGGAATGGTCACATCCATTCCCTTACGTTCCAAGGAAGTGGTTGCTCACCACATTTTCTCTATAAATAGCCATTGATGGCTACATGAGAAATGATCTTGGCCTTCTTTAGAACTTGACCTTTTAAGTGGCTGGCTGGACCTTCTTTAGGACAGCCCCCCTTGTTTTCGTCGAAAGTTGCTATTTTCATTGCTATCGAATCTATTATAACTTTAGTCATTACAATAAACTCGAATAAAATAAAAGAAAAGTTGATCTTTTTATAAAATCTCCTTACACAATGAAAATAAAAAGTTTACAACTTTATCAAACAAACGCAGAGATCGTTTATCGGTCTTCTGCTTGTGTGGGTGTCTTTGCCTGTACCGGGGTTTATCCGTGGACCACCGTCGATCAGATCTGATTGCTGAAAAATTGGGCAGAGCTTCGTCTATCCGCGAAGGGATCGAGAAAACTGTAGCGCTTATCTCGATAAAAGCGAGATAATTGCTCTTCTTAGAATTACCACAACGGGATAATACTAAGGATTGGATGCGGGTGATGTAGATCTGACGACTTTCGATCTCTTGCGTTGAAGAACTCGATCCGATCTCTCCTCCTCCTCTCTGAAATCCGTGCACCTTCAGTCTTCAATCCGGCAGGGCTTTGCCAATTCTTCAAAATTCCAGATCTTCAAAAAATAAGGCCTAAGACTTGTATTTATAGGCTTGAGGGGATAACGAAGCGGTTAAAACTGATCAAAAACCGTCAAAAACACGTCCCAAGTGCGAGACAGCTCGGGGTGTCTCGCACCTGTGCGAGACAGTCTGTACCCTATTTAGTATTTTGGTTCTAATGCTTTCATCTGAACTCGGATTTGAGTGATTCAAGATGTGTTGGAAAGCTGACAAAGGGATCTACAACTTTCATGTTTTGAGGTTCTTCAGATTCTAACGAGATCATGGTCAAAACAGCTCCATAATTTCTGAGACACCTTTGGATGTCTCGGCCAGGTCCGAGACACCTTTGGGTGTCTCGGCGCTATTTTAGTCATAACTTCCTCATATTACCTCCAAATGACCTGATTCCAGATAGGTTAGAAAGTTGACAAAATATCTACAACTTTCCTGTTTTGAGTTTCTTCAGATGCAAAACGAATCATGGTCAAAACAGCTCCACAAGTTCCGAGACACCTTTGGGTGTCTCGGCCAGGTCCGAGACACCTTTGGGTGTCTCGGCGTTATTTTAGGTATAACTTCCTCATATGTCCTCTAAATGACTTGATTCTAGATGGGTTGGAAATTTGACAAAAATATCTACAACTTTACTATTTTGAGTTTCTTCAGATTCAAAACGAATCATGGTCAAAACAGCTCTACAAGTTCCAAGATACCTTTAGGTGTCTCGGCCAGGTCCGAGACACCTTTGGGTGTCTCAGAGCTATTTTAGGCATAACTTCTTCATATGACCTCCAAATGACCTGATTCCAGATGAGTTGTAAAGGTGACAAAAATATCTACAACTTTACTGTTTTGAGTTTCTTCAGATTCAAAACGAATCATGGTCAAAACAGCTCGACAAGTGCCAAGACACCTCGGGTGTCCCAGTTCAGCCTGAGATGTTCCGTTATGCCTGTTTGTTCGTTTTCGCCGTAACTTCTTCATCCGAACTCGGATTTGAATGATTTAAAGTGCGTTGGAAAGCCGGAGAGGAGTTCTATAAGCTACAATGATTAGATCATCTGTGGAATAAATGAGACATGAAGGGCATTTCGTCTTTTGTAAGTGACACGGGGCTCCCGATCAGTTCGTATCTTTATTATTCTGAAACTCCGTTGCTTCACATAGTTTGCCGATTCACATCAAGCGTTCGTCGACATCAATCAAGCTTCTGTGAACCAGATGGTGACGTTCATCATCTTCTCTTAGCTTTGAGCTGTTCATGGAGAACTATAGGCAATTTTTGATGCCTCCTTAACAATTTTAAAGTCTCAATCTGAACTCTCAGATTTGGAGACTCTTAGGTTATTGGCCATGGTGGCATGTATCCATCAGGGACTCCGCACATTGATGGCCCAATTTTGTCGTGTATCGATTGTCGACGAAGGGGAAGGGGAAGTCATCAGAACCCCTAACCCTAGAGTGGGGCTGCCCTACACTTACTTTATGGTATGGTTTGTCTACCATTGCGAGTGCTTGATGAGTGTTCAGCGACTCTTCAAGGAGAAAGGTTTGTTCTGTTCGTCCAGCATCTGGAGAGATGCTCTTGGAAGTGTAAAGACATCCCTGACACGAGGAAGACGCTATCCCACTTTGGCCATTAAGTTTCCATCGTTTCTTCCCCTACTTTAGTGGAGGAGGGTATGGCGAGTCCCTTAGCGATGTATCGATGGTGGACCATCACACCATTCTTTCCTGTGGCACTTTTCGATGGTTGGTGAACATTCGACCGGGGTATCATATTAAGTGAACAGGCTCTGTGTGCTACCTCGAGCCGTACATTCCTTGCAGATTAACCTTCCAGTTCGGGTATAACCAACTGTACGTGGGAAATATCGATCCCCACTTATATTTCGAAGAAGTGTTAGTGGATGGTGCTCGGGGATGGTTCTGGACTCATGCTGGTGGCACCCATGCTTGTTTCAAACTTCCTACAAAGGATCGCGATCTGCACCATATGCTCCTGTATCGTCGGTGGTATCGCGGCGCTAGCGCTAATCCTGAGGGCTTCCGGTTCCAAAGTTCCTGTCTGGTAGAACACTGCCATCGCCCAAGGGGAGCTCCTCATCCCTCGAGG
This sequence comes from Asparagus officinalis, assembly GCF_001876935.1. Taxonomy (NCBI): domain Eukaryota; kingdom Viridiplantae; phylum Streptophyta; class Magnoliopsida; order Asparagales; family Asparagaceae; genus Asparagus; species Asparagus officinalis. The sequence goes on along the minus strand of NC_033799.1, from coordinate 57,179,701 downwards.
CAGAAGAGCCGCCAGAGTGGTTCTCGGAAGATCCCGCTGAAGACACCAAGGGCTTTGATGTAGGTTTAGATGAATCCGGGGTACCTGAGGCTCAAGCTCCTTCCCCTAGCCTTTCGTTGGATCCCACCGCTGGGCAGAGAGAGTCTGATGAGCTAGTCCGGGCAGGTGAACGTTTGGAACAGGCCCGAAGCACGATAGCTGGACGGATGGGGACGCCCCTCCTATCTCCGAGTAGCTACCTTCTCTCTAAACGATAGTGAAAGACAACGGCCGAATGTTCCCAAGTGGAGGCGGCCAAGAAAGTCCGTTGTGAAGAGACGGTTGAGGCCGCCAGAGCGGTGGAAGGTCAGGATGATGCTGCTCAGGTGATCATTCCTGGAGTGACTGCTTCTGGGACTGGGGCTATTTTGCCATCCCCCTCTATCGCACCGGGGATAGTCCCAGTAACTTCGGAGGATGCTCCTCTATAGTCTAGTGTGAGGCCACAGGCGAGGGATTCAATGACCCCTACGACCGTACCAGGAGGTAATCTTTAATGCCGTACCCTCAGATGTAAGGTCGAATTTGCACCCCCTGACGTTTGTGTTGACTTTATGTAGGTACAGTTGAGAGAGTGATTTCCATTCCTTCCGATGAAGAGGAGGGAACCGGAGACGAAGGGGAGCTTGGTGGCTCAGGTAAGAGCGCGACCGTAGACTAAACGAGACCATGTCGTTGGAGGCAAGGTTGTCGGAAGAGTTGGAGCGCGTTAAGACTGAGAACAAACGAGTGAAACACGAGCAACAAAAGACTGACTCCCACCCAAACGGCGAAATCGGGACTGACTCGAGTCTCAGAGTGGTGTACGAGCCCAAACGGCTCAAACGTCAGACGAGCTTGATCGTTACGAGTTTAAATGACGAATTCGACCCGCGGGCGGGCTCCGATCTTAGTGGGCCATGTGTCAATTTAAGCATTAATACACTCGTTAGTTAAGACGATGTGGGCATGTCGCTTCGCATTAAAGACGGCGTAGTGGGCCTCTTCGTTCTCCACGCCCGATTTGGGCCGTTGGTTGAAGATCGTGTCTAGAAACTGCCAGATTTTGGCCGCTCATACGAGATCCCGAGTTGTTCGGCCTTACTCTTGACTGTTTGGCTCTGAACGGTCTAATCAAATGGTGGACAACCATCTAGGCCCTGAGTATTTAATGCCCCTCCTCCTTGTCAAGGGAGGTTGCATTTTTCTTGTCGTCTTCTCTGGAGAAAATCCAAGCTTCCTCTCGTTGCACTCGGAATGGCACCGAAGGTGAAGAGAGTCGCTTCGAAGAAAGGAAGAGGGGGTCCCTCCTCGGGCGCCACCGAAGCCGCTGCCGGAGAAGGTGCCTTTATGTCCAAGTCTTTGTAAGTCGAGACGATGCCCCTCATTCCTAACTCTTTGTTGTGTCTTTGTCGTGTTGTGCAGTTCAGGACGAAGTGCCGACCACTGAAGAGTGTATGGCTGAGCCTATTTTGGTTTCTGATGACAAATCTGAGGGGATCGGGACTTCCTCCGCCTCAAATCCTATTCCACTGTCTAGAGCCAAACCTTGTCTCGAGATCCCATCTATTGCTGCACTAGCACTGGGTCAAGAGTCTGTCTCCTTAAATTCCTTGTTCATACAGGCTCGCGTTGAGGAATTTGAGAATGCTGTGAAGTAGATAATTTCCCTTGTCAGTCTTAGCATGGGAACCTACGATGGCTTCAAATAGTCCCTCCTGAATCGTGTGACCGATCTCAGGCGGCTGGGCGAATGTCGGCTTGCTACACGTTATATGCAGCGGCTCCTTTTTCTGGAGTCACGCCTGACGAGTTTAGAGACCTTGCTGCGAGAGGGTCCGGAAGTCGGTGTGGAGTCCTTCCTGTCTCGTATTAGGCGCCAGGAGGCCTAGGAGCAGGAGGTCCGTTCTAGGGAGATAGCAGATCTAGAATCCCACGTCGCCTTCTGGGTGGGTCAACAGCTCTCCCTGGAAGATCGGATAGGCGACTTTACTTCCACCATATCTCGTCTGAGGGCTGAGCTGGAGCAGGCAGAGATGACCCTGAGGGGGCTTCAATCTGAGAGTGTAAAGGTTAGCAAGACTGCTGAGGAGGAAACTCGAAGCCTCGAAGCATTGCGCCAGGAAGACGCTGTCGCCAAGTCGAGCTTTGAGGATCGGGCTCAGAAAGAGGCTGAAGACAAAGCCCGGGAGGACCACGCAAGAAGAGTAGCTGCGGTTAAGGCAGATCTTACATCCTTTAGTTTGTTGGACTAGGATCTCAGGTCTAAAACCATGTTAAGACATTTTGCTTGTTTTGCTTTTGTCACTATGTTATGACTTGTTTGATTGTGAAATCATAACTTTGTTCAAATGCACTGTCTTAAAACTGGATGAATGCTATGCTCTTCTGGTTTCCCAAACATGTTTGTGCATGTATCTCTCCTAGTCGCTGTTGTCTTTTATCTTTCCCTGTGAGGCTATTGCAGGTGGGCCTTTACTTACAGGCGAGTTCAAGCTACATCCGGATTCTAGATACAGGCGAGTTCAAACCACTGGTGAATTCTAACTACAGGAGAACTCAAGCCGCAGGCAAATTTTTGCCATGGGCGAATTCTTACCATAGTCAAATCATGCTGAAGAATAAATTAATGCTGATTCAGGGGGAAGCCATGTGTCTGATCGCGGTCTCGAGTGCTCGCCAGCTAGACTAACATTGGTACATCATCTCACATTAAAGGCGATGTAATGGACGGTTCGGCCGCCTCAACTGGACCGTTGGATGATGGACACGTACTTGGTCTCTACGTCATATATGGCCTTCTTTTCTTGTCGGAGGGGGCACTGCGTTGATTGTCTCCTCCTTGTTCCCGATGGCACCGCGAGCGAAGGCGTCTAGTGCGAAGAAGACAGGGGATGATGCCTCTTCCTCGGCCCCCACGCCTGACCGTGATCCGGAGCCTAAACCCTCAGACGTCGTTCTGGCCCAGTTAGGGGAGTTGGAGGATGCCGTGAAACGAGTGATCTCGCTCATTGATCAGGGTCATGGTACTTTCGCGGAGCTGAAGTAGTCCCTCTCAGACCGTGTGGCTCGTCTCCGTTGCCAAGGTGACTTTATGCTCGGAGTACGGTGCTCAATGAGGCTTATCGATCTGGAATTGCCCCTGACAAAATTGGAGGACTTGCGACATACGGATTTAGTATTCGAAGTGAAGCTGTTCATGGCTCCAATCTGCTGTCGCGCCGTGTGGTAACAAGAGTGTCGAAGGCGAGACATAGAAGACAAAAGGGCCCTTATTGATCATCTGGATTTTCGGCACCGCCTATTGCAATCTAACATGGAGTCTGTCATCTCTTCGATCATTTTAGGTTTGATTCCGCATGTAGAGGGGGAATAAGTTTTGACAGGTCTGCGCATTCAGAGCGAGACGATGGAAGGCGACCTCGCCAGAGAGAGGCACAATCTTTCACTGCTGCTTCAGGAGAATGCTGCTGCTAATGCTTCTTTCGAGGCGCGGGTCCAGCAGGAGGCAGAAGCCACAGCTCACGCCATGCATGCGGAGAAGATAGCCACAGTCAGAGCCAAGCTTGCATCTTTCAAACTCCTAGAATAAACGCGTAGGATAAGAGTAGATTCAAGACGTTCTGTTTCATGTTTTGCTTCTCGAATGTAATGTTATGACTCTCTTGGTTGTAAAGTCATAACTTTGTTTAAATGTACTGTCTAGAAGCATCTAATGAAGTTTACATTTTCTCATTGTACATATACTCCTTTTCATATTTTGTTGTGTCGCCATTCAGTGTCTTGGGTAGACTCAACCGCTAGCAATTTCATCCTGCAGGCGAAGCTCAGGCCTGGGCGAATTTGCGTCACAAGCGAACCGACGAGTTCGTGTTGTAAGCGAGGCCTAAGCTGGTGGCAAGTTGAGGGAAACTCGTGTGTTGGCGAGTTTGCATTGAAAGCTAAACTCAAATGCTGGCGAGTTCACGCTACAAGCGAAACTCAAGCGCGGACGAATTTATGCTGTAAGCGAAACTCAAGCGCGGGCGAATTTGTGCTACAAGCAAGACACTTAAACGCAGGCGAATTTGTGCCATGCGTCTGCCCGTGAACCCAAATGCTTGCTAGCTATGGCGCTGTGGGCGCGTTAGTGCTCATTAATTGCGAAGTGACGGGACGCTTTGCCTTTTGCGCTCAATCCGAACGGTCGGTTTGGAGTCCCAATGGCGACGCTTTTATGGGCGTCGAACCCGAAGCGTCGCTAGAGATTTGGGTCATTCGATCCATTTGAGGCAGTGAATCCTAGCCGTTCATTTTTTGGCTATATAATGTGTCCGTTGTCTCTTTGGTAGAGTTCTAGTGCTTACGAAAATTCGCCAGAAGAGAATTCTAACAAAAATCTCTCTGATCAATGGCCTCCAACTCCGATTCTGGTATCTTTGAGGGTGAGGGCGTTAGCTCCTCCTCCACTGCCACCGTCGGCGTCGACCGTCCGGCTGCCCATGGCCGGTCGACTCAGGGGTCTGTTGGTTAACAGATCCTACTCCGACGCTTGTTCTCTCACAGAAGTTGGAGAGGACCTTCACTGAACGGCTGTTATGATCAGGCCAAGGCATCGGGGGGTATGACGACGTGCTCCTCTCGTGGCGAAGGCCTGGAGGAGATCCGTCGTGTGGCGGTCACGAGCTGGCCCGAGGATGTGAGTGGGAGGTCTAACATTTTGGGGGGGCTGCTGGCATCGCTTGGAAGAGTTAGTGCAGTGACTGGCTTTTGACAAGCCGCTGCTTCTCACGATGAACGTCATGTTGGAGCGGAGGATCTGCGAGGTGCATTCAGGCGAAAGAGACCGAGCTCATACGCTTGCGCAGGCAACATCGCGCGGTGTTGGCTGAGATGGACGCCCTAATGACGTCGCTTTCTTCATGGGACGTCAGGTCCCTCATGGAGAGGCCGAACTTGCGGAAGCTCGAGCGCGAAAAGATGCGGCTTGGTCGCGTTGCTGAAGCGTGGCAAGGGCGCTCCGACTTCTTCGCCAGGCTAGGAAGAGGATGGCAAGGCTGCTTTTGCCAACTTCAGCAAAGCAGGAAGGAGAAGGTCGAGCCAGACAGAGCAGAGCCGCTTGCTATTAAGGGCGAAAATCGCTAGTTTTAGCCTCTTGAAGTTGATGTAGGGCGTCGCTCCCCTTGCTTAACACTTTTTTTTTGTGTTGCTGATGTTTGAAAACTCTATGCATGTAATTTTGGCCTAGAATGGCCTATTACGCTTTTGCTTATTTATTACTTTCATGCATAACCTTTTTCTTTATTTTCTGCGTTTGATCTGAGCTTCGGACTGTTGGTTAGTCCTTGATAGCTACTGTGTTGGATTCGCCTGTGCTGCTTGGCGCCCGAGCTGAGCCAGTTATACTATTTCTCACGGTGTGGCGAGCCTTCGACGAGTCTGTCTTGGACTTAGTCGCTAGGATTCCCCTCTGCTTTTGGTTGTTCACAACGTGAGGTCGGGTTAACCCCAACTTTCGCATTGCAGCTCAAGTGGAACCGAGAGGGCAACACTTAGTTTGAGACAAAGGGCAGTTTCTTATTCACGCGACTAGCTAAAGACCTCAACAATGACTTGCCATTCGGTGAGTTGCTATTTGAGGGGACAGTCAGGACATGTCGCCTGCCAAGCCGCCTTCGATAATTATCGTTGTCTGCGAGGATGACGACGTAAATGATAATCGAATCGTTCAGGGATGTAGGAATGTAACGATCGATTGCTGTAGGAGCCGTCGGATGGTAGGCTGCTACCCATCAGTTATTCTAAGAGAATATTAGGATAGCCGAAATAGGTCAGGTAGTTCAGGGACGTTGTAGTGTGACTATTGACCGAAGTAGTAATACGTCGCATGGTAGGTTACTACTTAGGCTGTGTTACTCGTGGGAGTAACGGCGCCAGTCATCAGAGGTGATTATTAACATGATAGGATTTTGTTACGATTGGAGCAACTATGAGAACTTATCATCCCATTGGAAGGGATTGATAAGTTGATTTTATTAAAGGTGTAGTTAACATGACAGAATTGTTTTGATCCTAACTGTAAGAAGGTTGGACCAAATGGCGATCTAGGTCAAGCTTAAGAATGCTGTTAGTAGCGTCTCATATAGGGTTTCCCGTCAGAGTATATGAAGTAGGAACAGTTTAGCCTCGTGTACCAGTTGGAGGGTGTGAGGACCAGTTTAGACTCATGCACTTGTGGGAGTTTGGAGGGGAACTAAGGGTAGTACTTTTTCAAGTATTTGTCGTTGATGGGCATCATGATCTTGTCGCCGTTCGGTTTGACGAGACGATAGGCTCCATTCGAATAGACTATCTCTACTACGAACGGCCCTTCCTACTTGGACTGAAATTTGCCCTTCTTCTTGGAAGTGAGAATCATTGGTCGTCGAGAGGTTAGTACCAATTCTCCCTCCTTGAAGGATCAATGCTTGACTTTCTTGTCGAAAGCCTTAGCCATTCGGGCTTGATAGAACTCGATGTGTTGTTGAGCTTCCAGTCACTTCTCGTCCAACGCTTTAAGTTTTGCGAGGCGCCGTTGATGATTATCCTCAGTCGTCATCCCCGCAGCTAGGGCGACATGGAGGGATGGAATTTGAATCTCTAATAGTAACATGGCCTCACAGCCGTATACCAATAAGTAAGGCGTGTTGCTAGTCGGTGTGCTAACCGTCGTGTGATACGCCCATAAGCTCTCACCCAGTTTCTCGTTCCAATCACGTTTTCTATTGGAAGTTAGCTTGGTTAAGATCTTAACAATTGTTTTGTTGAAGGCCCGTTGGTCTCCTCAAAGGCCCGTTGGCATGGCTCGTCCCACACGAAGGAAGTACCTTTCTTCATTAGTTTGGAGAAGGGTTGACACTTGCCTGAAAGATTCGAAATGAACCTCCAGATGTAAGCCAACTGTCCCTGAAGACCCCTAAGTTCCTTAAGATTTCGGGGCGGCCGAAGCTCTTGAATAGCTCGTACCTTGTCTGGGTCAATCCAAATTCCTTTCGTCGTGACGACGAAACCAATGAATTTACCGCTAGACATCCCTAAGAATGACTTCGTAGGATTCATCTTGAGTTGATGAGTCCTCATGAGTTCGAACATCATCCTCAAGTCTTGGAGGTGGTCATCTTTACAGCGACTCTTCATGACCAGGTCGTCCACATAGCACTCGACCGTCTTTTGTAGGTAATCTTGAAAGATCGTACTCATGGCGCGCTGGTACGTTGCGCCGGTGTTTTTGAGTCCGAATGGCATAATAGTGTAGCAGTGCACCCCCATAGGGGTCTTGAATGAAGTGTGTTTTTCGTCCTCGAGGTGCATTTTGATTTGATTGTACCCTGAGAACCCATCCATGAAGGACATCCTCTCAAACCCACACGTGTTATCTATGATGACATCCATGATGGGTAGAGGAAATTCGTCCTTAGGGCACGTAGCGTTGAGGTCCCTGAAGTCAATGCAGATGCGAATCTTACCATTCTTCTTCCGGACTGGAACAACATTGGTTACCCAGTCGGGGTGCTATTCCTCTCTGATGAAACCGGATTCAATCAGTTTCTTTACTTCGGCCTCGATTGCCTCCATGATTTGCGGACAAAATCGCCTTTGTTGTTGTTTGATTGGTTTGGCGTCTGAGCCGATGTTAAGGCGATGCATGGCGACCCGTGGATCGAGGCCGGGCATATCCTTATAATTCCATGCGAAGACATCAATGTATTCTCGTATGAGGGCAATGAGATCTTCTTTCTCGTAAGGAGGTAGACTGCCACTGATGAATATGGGCTTGGGATTGGCCTCATCGCCCATGTTCACCTGGAGGATTTCATCTTCGGTCGACGGTTCACGTTGCTCGAAGCGACTATTCCACTGAGTGTTAACGTGGCGATCCCATGTCTCGTCATAAAGTGGGACATGTCCGTCCTCCGCCATTTCAGTCGGATCAATTGCAACCATGTTGACTGTAAGGTTTTCGAACAAATCCCTTACGCTGACGTCTGAGTCCCATGCTGAGGTTGTCGACGATCGATCCCCTGAACGCGCATAGTCGGAGTCCTCGTTGACATAACAGAACAAATCCGATGAGGAAGAGGAGTAGCCTAAACCTCTCCGATTCCGGTTGATGTAATTTGAGGGTTTACCTTTAGGTACGTAAGCAGGTCGGATGACCGTCTTGCGTCCTCAGCCATAATTCAGGCCCTCTGTGCGAGTGAGGTTGTACCCCATGTTACTCATCATGCGCTTTGTGATTTGACTGTACTGTGAAAACTAAGGTGCGGGGTCCTCGTCTTTAGATTCGTCCCACAACATGCGCAAAGGGTGATCAATTCGTCCGAAGATAATATCCTTCTGATAGTTATCTCGGGCCGGCACGACGAGTACAGCTTGTGAAGACTTGATCGGCTATGCCTTCGCGACATACGACGAGCATATAGGAAAGTGTAGGGAGCGGTCATTATAGAGCTTCGATAGTAGGTCGTTAGGCGCATCATCCTCGGATGTTGAGCAAGACGACAAATAAGCAAAGTTGAACTTCTCATTCACGATAAACTCCTCCGCCTGAACAACGTTGGTTACATTGCAACTTTCGCAGCCAATTACAATTGATTCGAAATCGTTCAGGACCAGGCTGTCACCATACTCGGACTCGCTATCAGCCTCATTGCCGTTCTCGAGTTCCTCGATCGGCGGCTCGTCGGGGTCTTGGTATAGCAGAGAGTCCGTGAAGTAGTTCTCGTCGCCTTTGAAGGGTTGTTTGTCGGCTACTACTGTCTTCACGCAGTCATAGTCATCCACGTATTTTAAACATTAATGTAAGGTAGATGGGACTATCTGGTTACCGTGGATCCATGGTCGTTCCAAGAGCATATTATAGGATGGCTCGGCGTCGATGACATAACAGGTCACCTCTGTCTTCATGTCGCCTATCCGGCACTTCAGGCATATTTTGCCTAGCGGTCGGGTTCCCATGGCGTTGAAGCCGAAGATAGTTGTGGTAGTCGTGGACAGACGCTTCGAGGGCACCCTCAGGTGTTTGATCAGTTTCAGAGGTACGATGCTTAATGTAGACCCTGGGTCGACCTAAATTCGATCCACTTTCGAGGAACCGATGTACCCTGTGAAGTACAGTGGTCGATCGTAGGAGGTGCTTTTGATGAGCATGTCCTCAGGAATGAACGTGATGCAAGGGACCTGCCTCTCGGTGGTTTGGCAACACATCGCACATTCCCGCTCCTTGTCTTCTTCCCTTGAGAAGTGGGTGGCGAAGACTTCTGAGTCGGTCAGTCCCTCTTGTAGGGCTTCCCTGGTAGGCTTGGACAGGCATGGGAGGTCATACATGATAATGCGTGCAGGGATGCTTTTCAGTTGTGCAAGCACATTGAATCGGAAAGGCTGATTGCTCGAGCTCGGCCTGTCTGGATCCAGAGGAGCTGCTGTCGCTGTCCTCGTAGGAGGTCCTACCGAGTTCTCTACCCTCGTAGGGTATTCTTTTGCGAATTCCTTCCCTGCCATTTTGGCGAGGATGGTGGCTTCCTCCTCGGAGTCAGTGAGGGTTGATACTGCAATCTGGTCCCCATCTGGCATGGCTGAGATGGCATTGCATGGTCTACCTTTGGTCTTCTTGGAGGGCTTTGTAGTCCACTGTTCGTTGCTGAGGAGGTCCAGATGGACCCACATCATCTGATCTGACGGCAAAATCTAAGGTACTAAGCCTTTCACTCGTTGATTGTGAGGGTCGTCATTAGTGATTTTTAGGACTGCTTTGGGGATAGGGATTATCCCTGACGGAGCCTGAACCTCCGGGAGATCTGCCTAAAAGCTAAAGGTGATCATATTCGTGGTCACCTGCTTTTGTATCTTCTCCTTCTTTAGGACTCCTGCATCGTAGAGGGCCTGAAGCTTGTCCTTGAGGATGTAACACTTAGAGGTGTGGTGGCCAAGGAATCTGTGATAGGCACAATAACCCGGGTCATTGGTTTTGTTCGCCTCTTCAGGCTTTGTGACCTCTGGTAATTTAATTTGATTGCTCTTGAGTAGCGTATCGAATGTCGCCACCACTTGGTCTTCCTTGAAGTCGTATTGCCACGGGGAGCGTTGTTCGAATTGCCTAGGCTTCGGCCTTTGAGCTGTTTTGGGTGTCGGGGTGGAATCGACGGTCATGATCTCTTTTCCTCTTGTTTGAGGGGGATTCTTTGGCACAGTCAGCTCTACAGCTCCTTTCTTTGGATGTGGCTCCTTGGCTTCCAACCTTTTGATCATGTTTTCCACTTGCTCTCCCTAGCAAACAAGTTCCTTCCAGGTTCGGGTTTCCACCATGCCAACCTTGGATAGAATGTGGATTGAGAGATTATTGCGGCACATTTCGATCAATGTAGACTCGGAGACCTAATCTCGGCAATGAACTGATCGATTCCTGAATCTCTTTACGAAATTGTTGACCGATTCCGACTTCCGCTTCTTTTCGACGAGGAGGGTGGACATCGACACCTCCATGTCATCATCGAAGAAGCGAGCCAAGAAGAGCCTTTCTACGTCGGCCCAAGATGTGATGGAGCCGGCTCCAACTTGCAGAACCATTCAAAGGCCACCCCTTTGAGGGTGTCAATGAACAATCGGGTGAGGATGGCGTCGTTCCCTGTAAGGAAGCCAGTTTACGCCATAAAATAATAAATGTGCTGCGAGGACGAGCCCTTGCCGTTGAACTGCACCAAGCTAATCGGCTTGAACTTTGCTAGGTATGGGACTGTATCCCACTCGACAGGATAGGGCCGGACTACCCCCAGCGTATTCATATTTTGCTGGAGTTTCAAAGCGTTAAGTTGGCTTTGGAACTCATCGAACCTCTTGTCGCGGGCGCTACCCCCAGTATGCGACATCCTTAGCGATGTCTTGGAAGAGTAATCAGATTATAGGCCAATATTATCCTCCATTTTAGTTGTAGTTGCTGGACGATGGGGAGGTACCCATTCCTTACCCCCCGCCTGCCGCGGTACGGTGTGCGGGGTTCTTTTCTTCTTCTTCTTCTTGTTCAGAAGCTGCTCCAACATTTCCCTTAAGGAGTCGATGGTCGCCTAATGTTCTTCAAACTTTTGAGCCACCATCTGTTCTTGTGTGGGTTCGGCCATGTGCACCCTTGCCAGTGCGTCCTGACTTGAGTGCGATGTTTGGGATGTAGCTGCCGCTGAGTAAATCTCGTCTTCGCAGTCGGAGGGTGGTGCTAAGGTTGAGTAATCAAATCTAATGCTCGCCCCCGTGCGACTACGGGTACGCTGGTATATGCTGCCTTGTCCACGTTAGACAAGTAGAGGATTAGGCCCCAGGAAGGAGTCTGAATCCGGAGAACCAGAAAGCACGGCCTTACCCCTATCCGTCATGTTGATTGATACTCACATTTTATTACAATTTTATACCCTCATTATCTATTTTACATGAATAAATATACCATTAATAATTGTTGTTAGATTAGTTTGCACATAATTGAATGAAAATATAAATAAATATTATTAAATGTAAAAACCCCTCAAAAATCTCTCTTCTCTATTTTGTAGCATTTTTGAAGCCCAAAGAGCATCAAGCAAATGAAGGCCCAAAGCCCATGATTACACCAAAGAATTGGAATTGACTTGGATGCAAATAATTGGAATGAACCGGACTTGGATGCAAAGAGTTAATTTGGAATTTCTTGATTGGGCCGGTGGACTGCTGCAGATCACATGGGAATTGGGAGCTTTGAGTTTCAAATGAATGGGCCGGTGATCAAATGCATTGGACCAAATTTGCTAACATTCATTTGAATTGGAAACCCAAAGCCCATCATGAAGCTCCACTTGGACTTGGCTGCTGGAGATTAGAGATTGGTTTTAATTGGGCAGGTTGCTTTGGATGTTTATTTACATTGGATGCAATGAAAGAGTTGAAGACCGGCCTTAAATGTGGATTTTTAGTTTTTCACATGGACTGGACTGATGGACTGCAGCTTTGAATTTTAAACCTTATGGGCCGGACTTGAGTGCTGCTACAACTTAGATTGTGATTTTCTTTTGAAAAATCAAATGGATCATGAAAAGGGGCCGGACTTGAATGCTGCTACAACTTAGATTGTGATTTTTTTTAAAATCAAATGGATCATGAAAATGGGCCGGACTTGAGTGCTGCTACAACTTGGATTTTCATTTTCTTTTGAAAATCAAATGAATCATATGGACCTCCTATATTTGGGCTAGAAAAGAACAAAAAACAAATTCAAAGGTGGAGATTGTTGCTTGGGGCTCAAGAAAAATCCAATGGCTCATATTCGTTGAAGATTACTATAAATAGGGGCAGAGAGTGAGGGGTTAAGGGTGTGAAAATTTTTGTAACTCCTTTTGGAGAGAAGGGCTACTCTTAATTGAGAAGGCCTTCCAAAATTATAACTTTTTGTTGCAATTAATAATAATAATTTTTTCACCACTTTAAATTTTTCTCTTCTTCTCTTTATTGGATGATGAAGATGAAGATAAATACGGAGAATTATTTGAAGGTTTGCATTTCTTTTCTTTTTGTCTTTTATTGCTTATTAGTTTAGATTTATTTCTATGCTTGTAGTTAAATTTTATTTTCTTGTTAAATAGCCAAGAGGCTAGAACCCTCTTGCCTTAGATTTATTTCATGCTTATAGAGTAGATTTATCTTCTTGCATTTAATTCTTGGAATTTTATTTTGTAGTTTAGATTTTACAATTTATTTTGTAGTTAGATTTTAATTTCTTATACTATTCACCTTGAGGCTAGAACCCTCTTGGGTTTAGTTTTTTTTCCTTTTTGTTTATTTTTATTTTGTTTGATTCGCCTTTAGGCTAGAACCCTCTAGGGAATCACCCTTTTCTAAGAAGTGAGTTCAATTGTAGATTACCCATATCTATAATTGAATCCACCATCTTTAATTTCTTGTATTTTCTTTTATTCTAGATTTTTGTTCTTCATTCTTGATTTTTTTTTATTCATTTTTTCCTTCTCACCTTATTGATCATACTCATTCTTTTTCAAATCCACTCTCACTTACACTTTGCATCTATTTACACACCATTTTCACTCTCTCAATCTCTTCACAATCACATTCACTTATCATTCCTATTTGTCACGCACACAACATAAGAACCGATTTTATATTTTCTCCTACAAAACACCTTCCTCGTGGGATCGATATCTTAAATACTATAACTTGACACGGTTGTGCACTTGCAACCTTTTTGGTACATGTTTATGCCGCATCAAGTTTTTGGCGCCGTTGCCGGGGAAGGTGCTTAAGTAGGTTTTAATTATTTTGGTTCTTTAACTTGTGTGTTTATTGTGAAAGAACTACTTGGAGATTAAAGATCAAGAATTGGAGATTGAGGAATTGGATATTCGCTTGTGGTAAGTCTTCTTCCTTATATTTTCAATTCCACACCTTTAGTTAGTTTCTCACAATTAGTGACAAATAGGATCTTAAAAAAAAGATTTTATTTCCGTTGACCATAATAAAATTCACCCTTCACTTTGACATTTACTAACAAGATAATAAATTCAAACAAATCCCCCCTTCTCATTTGTTTGATTGTTAACCCTAATTAAAAAAAAGAAAAAGATTTTTTTTCTTCCATCCTTTTTAGTTGCTTTTAATTCATAGGGTTGCATTTCATATAGTTAGTAGGAATTCACCAAGTGATTTGAGCATCTTGATTTGGCACACACTTAAAAATATTTTTAAGGGCAAAACCCCATAATCAAGATAAGGTGAGGGATTTCATCACCCTTTCCTTAGCCCAAAAATCACTAATTCCTCACTACACCACCCAAGCCTAATAAAACTCATTAGACGTTGGCCCCTAAGGATTCGAGCTCAATAAGGAACAAGAAATCCTTAAGTGAACCGGTTTAAGTTTTCTCAGATTAGTTGGTGTCTAAGGCAAGGTTTAGGGGTTGCGTAAAGCGCTCCGCAAGGAACGAGGTACTTAATTGATCTCTGATCACCCTCTAGTACTATCCTTACCTGGCTAACTACCCGGGTAAAACTTTTATCTTTTCACTTAAGGAATTTTTGGTTAGGAGCTAGTCTAGTTGAGTTAGGCTTAACCCTAGAGTTAGAGTGATTGAAAAGTGATTGATTTTGATTTGTTTTAGTTAGGATTTTCCTTTTTCTTCAAAAAAAAACTAACTTTTATTTAAAAAAAATTATATAAAAAGAAATTGTTTTTGGTTCATGCAAAACGTGGATTAAGGACAATACACATCAACAAATTCATTTTGAACAAATGGCTAATCCACAAGTTTTTCAAAATTTATGTTATCCCAATAGGATTGAAATTTCTAATGAAGTTCGGGAGTTTGAAGAGAGGCCATATCAGTATTCGGTAAATGATCCATTTTTCCAACCTATAACCCAGGTTGGGAAAGTTACACAAACATTGCATGGAATCAGGGAAACCACTCCGAAACTCAAAACTTCACTCCCTCTTCGACCCAACATTTTCTTAGGAAAAATACAGTTCCTTTTAATTCTCATCCACAATTTCAACAACCCAGTCTGTCACATCAAAATCAGTCTCCTCATCATCAAGTTGTAACTCACACTCCTCTTGATACAGATCATGATGAACGTCTCAATATTTTAGAAAAAGGTTTTGAAATCATAACTAAGACCTTCACACTAGCCATGGATATGTTAACTCAAACATCCTACACGATGAACTCCTTTATGCAATCAACCGAACTCATACTTAACTCTAACACTCAAGCTATAGCTAGATTAGAAACCCACATTGATCAACTAGCTAGTGCCATAAGTGAAGAAGAGGAAGGAGAAATTCTGAGTCAACCCGTGGTCAATCCTAAGGACACTCAAATGAATGCACTACAGTCAGGAAAACAGGTCGATAATCAGGAAAGAACACCTTTAAGACAAATTATTGTTCCAATTCATTCTTCCCCTGATAATTCAATTCAGGAAAGACCGAGGGAAGAAGAAGAAGAGTCAGATCTAAGTTTTGAGGAAATTTTCGGTGAGGAGCTAAAAATATTAGGAGAAGCAGATCGGGTTTGTCAAAATAAAGAAACTGTGTTGGACAATTGCTGTTTTGAACTGAATTTTGAAAAACTCTTTCTTGATGAACTAAGATTT
Organism: Asparagus officinalis; assembly: GCF_001876935.1. Classification (NCBI taxonomy): domain Eukaryota; kingdom Viridiplantae; phylum Streptophyta; class Magnoliopsida; order Asparagales; family Asparagaceae; genus Asparagus; species Asparagus officinalis. The sequence continues at coordinate 57,164,539 of NC_033799.1, read as the reverse complement.
TTGGAAAATAAACAACAACCAAATTTTTACACATCAACCATGAATCTTGGGGTTGAGAAAATTGTTAAAGAAAAATTGGTTGTTAGAGAACAAACATTCACAAATCAAGAATCTAAGTCCAATATGCATGACACCAATAATACCTACCTTCCATTGCCACAAAAATCATTGAACACCCCGGAATGCTTAGAATTTCAGCACATTGTTGATTATATCATGTTGAATTTATTTAAAATCCGTGGGAGAATTTTCAGCAATAAGGTAGGATTCAATGTAGAACATGAACTCTTCATGTTGAATATTTCATTCTACATTGTTTATTTTGTTTATTTCAGAATAATAAAAAGAATTTATTCTTCTCTCATTTGAGAGTTTCTTGTTCAGTTGTTAAAAAAAGAAAAAAAAAGAAAAAAAAGAGTTTGCATTGAGGACAATGCAAAATTTAGGTGTGGGGGTGGGAATTAGTTATTTTTTCTCTTTATTTTACATTTTTAGTTACATTTTTTCCCTTCTTCTTTTAAAAAAAAATTATAAAAATATCGTCAGTTGCCAAATTAATGGAGTTATGTAATAATTGATTTATTTGATAAATTTGAAATTTTCTAATCCTTAGTTGGTTATTTACTTAAGTTCACCTTTTATGATAACTCTAAATAAATTTCTTAAGAAATGATTTTCAAAGTAGTATACTTTACTTAAGCCTTAACTTGGATTTTTATTTAAAATAATAAAATTTTTGCATGCTTAACTTAGAGTTGAAAATAATTTTTTCAGAGTGTCTTAATTTACATATTTTCAAAATATATATACATATACAAAAAAAAAATTACAAAAGAAGAGTGCGAAAAATGGGCACCAAAAAGAAAAAAAAATACTCTTGAATTCTAGGTGATTCTATCTTATAAAGTCTAAGCTGACCGAGTAATTAAGCCCAAGGAGTATTTCCATACTTAATGACCTAAGCCCAATTAGGTTGGGATCCATTGGCCCAAAACTCGTTAAATGGTCACTTAAAAAGCCCGTTAAAGTAGAAAAAAATCACCACGAAAGAAAGAGTTAAAAAAAATTAATAAATGTTTTATAATTGTATATAAGGTCTTGGAAAATATTTTAAATCAAGCAACTTGAAAATTATTTAAAACAAAAAGTTAGCATGTTCTTTTCAAAACTTTTAAATTAAATTTCTAAGTTTGGCTTGGTTTTATATTGCTACAATGAGATGATTTTCTTGAAAATATACCTTAGAGTTATATATAAAAATGTTTTCTTGAGTGATAACTGGCTCCAATTAGATTATCTAAAAGTTATCAAGTGAATTTAGTTATTTACTGACTTCTTTAATTTGGCAAGTTGACCGAATTTTGTGGGTATATTCACTGCAAACCCTCACGAGACTACAACTCGTCCACTAGGTTAATCTAGGGGTTTAAAGGCTTATTGTATGCGCTAAATACAACCGCGATTCCTGCGAAAGTGAGTTAGGATTTTATTTTTATTTTTTTTTCTTTGCTAGAGGACTAGCAAAAGTTTAGGTGTGGGGGTATTTGATAATCACATTTTATTATAATTTTATATCCTCATTATCTATTTTACATGAATAAATATACCATTAATAATTGTTGTTAGATTAGTTTGCACATAATTGAATGAAAATATAAATAAATATTAGTAAATGTAAAAAACCCTCAAAAATCTCTCTTCTCTATTTTGTAGCATTTTTGAAGCCTAAAGAGCATCAAGCAAATAAAGGCCCAAAGCCCATGATTACACCAAAGAATTGGAATGGACTTTGATGCAAATAATTGGAATGAACCGGACTTGGATGCAAAGAGTTAATTTTGAATTTCTTGATTGGGCCGGTGGACTACTGCAGATCACATGGGAATTGGGAGCTTTGAGTTTCAAATGAATGGGCCGGTGATCAAATGCATTGGACCGAATTTGCTAACATTCATTTGAATTGGAAACCCAAAGCCCATCATGAAGCTCCACTTGGACTTGGCTGCTGGAGATTAGAGATTGGTTTTAATTGGGCTGGTTGCTTTGGATGTTTATTTACATTGGATGCAATGAAAGAGTTGAAGACCGGACTTAAATGTGGATTTTCAGTTTTTCACATGGACTGGACTGATGGACTGCAGCTTTGAATTTTAAACCTTATGGGCCGGACTTGAGTGCTGCTACAACTTAGATTGTGATTTTCTTTTGAAAAATCAAATGGATCATGAAAAGGGGCCGGACTTGAATGCTGCTACAACTTAGATTGTGATTTTTTTTAAAATCAAATGGATCATGAAAATGGGCCGGACTTGAGTGCTGCTACAACTTGGATTTTCATTTTCTTTTGAAAATCAAATGAATCATATGGATCTCCTATATTTGGGATAGAGAAGAACAAAAAGCAAATTCAAAGGTGGAGATTGTTGCTTAGGGCTCAAGACAAATCTAATGGCTCATATTCGTTGAAGATTACTATAAATAGGGGTAGAGAGTGAGGGGTTAAGGGTGTGAAATTTTTTGTAACTCCTTTTGGAGAGGAGGGCTACTCTTAATTGAGAAGGCCTTCCAAAATTATAACTTTTTGTTGCAATTAATAATAATAATTTTTTCACCACTTTAAATTTTTCTCTTCTTCTTTTTATTGGATGATGAAGATGAAGATGAAGACGGAAAATTATTTGAAGGTTTGCATTTTTCTTTCCTTGGAGTACTGTGCTCCTTCCCTTCACGTCGTGCGGGAAATGGGAAGGCTCATCCCTGTACGCAGCGTAGTGGCTGTCAAGTACTCAAGTGAGTCTAGCCAGCTTGCTGTTTGCAGGCGGGTTCAGCTCTTGACTCGTACAGGCGAGGTGAGCTTCAATTGTGAGCGTGCAGGTGGATTTGGCGAGTGCATGGATTTGAAGGGTTGCTCGTACTACGAGTGGCTACTTGATGGGCTTGAAGTATTGTGCTTCTTCCCTTCACGTCGTGCTGGAAGTGGGAAGGCCCATCCCTGTACGTGGCGTAGCGGCTATCGAGTACACTATTTGTAGGTGAATTTGACTCTAGACTCGTGCGGGCGAGTTGAGTAACCAGGCGAATTTTAGTCATTTGGGTGATCTTGACTCGTGCGGGCGAGCCGATCATACAGGCAGGCGAATTTTAGTCATTTGGGTGATCTTGACTCGTGCGGGCGAGCCGATCATACAGGCGAGTCTGTGGTTTGGGCTCGTGCTAGTGAGTCAAGTTAAGGGTGAGTCCTACCCTTAAATTGTACGGGCGACTCCGACTCGCAGGCAAATTTTATGTAAGTTCGTGGAGGTAATTTTTACCGTCTACACCAATGCACCCGTAGTATTCATGAATTTAGTGAATCGGGTTCTTAACCCTTATTTTGACCAGTTCATGATAGTTTTCATCGACGATATTCTTATCTATTCGAGGTCGGAGGCCGAGCACGAGCAGCATTTGAGGTTAGCATTGCAAGTATTGATAGAGCACCAGTTGTATGCTAAATTTAGCAAGTGTGAATTCTGGTTATCAGATGTTAGATTTTTAGGCCATGTCATCAGCCGGGATGGCATTGCAGTAGATCCGACTAAGGTAGAAGCCGTACTTGATTGGGAACCATCGAAGACAGTTATCAAGATTCGTAGCTTCTTAGGCCTGGCAGGCTATTACAGAAAATTTATTCAGGACTTCTCGAGGATTACCACACTGCTTACAGACATTACTAAGAAGGGAGTATAGTTCGTTTGGAGCATAGAGTGCCAGAAGGCATTTAAGACTTTGAAAACTAAGTTGACTTCAACACCAATTTTGGTTATTCTTAGCAGTGATAAGACTTTTGTTGTCTACACTGATGCATCCTTATTGGGTCTTGGAGGTGTATTAATGCAGACCCAGAGAGTTGTAGCTTATGTTTCGAGGCAGTTGAGGACTCATGAGCAGAACTACCCCACACATGTCTTGGAACTAACAGCAGTGGTATTTACACTGAAGGCGTGGAGACATTACTTGTACGGAGTACAATTTGAGCTATTCACAGATCACTAGAGTTTAAAATACCTATTTTCATAGAAAGAACTAAATCAGAGGCAGCGTCGATGGATAGAATTTATTAAGGATTATGAATTTGCTATTCAGTACCATCCGGGAAAGGCAAATGATGTAGCAGATGCATTAAGCAGGAAGCGTCGTCGTAAACTAGCAGCTTTGAGGTGTTCACTACATCGGGATCTTAATACCCTCAGCTATTTTTATTTGAGGCCAGAGATTGGCGGGATCCGTGTGTTCTTAGGAGTTTTATCTGTACAGCCATCTTGGAGAGATAGAGTGGTCGAAGCTCAGATAGAGGATTCTTAGATTCAAACCCGTAAGGGGGAGATTTCCAAAGAGTCCAAAGATGATTGGACTATAAGGATAGATGGAGGCCTTCGGATGAAGGGCAAAATTGTTATGCCGAACAATCCACAACTGAAGAGGGAACTTTTTGACGAGGCACATCGCAGCAGATATACAGTGCACCTAGGCACGATGAAAATGTACAAGGAACTGAAGAGGTATTTCTGGTGGAGCGGTATGCGCAGAGAGATTTCAGAGTATGTGGCTAAGTGTTTTACATGTCAGCAGATCAAGACAGAATATCAGAGACCTGTAGAAACCCTACAGCCTTTACCCATTCCTGAGTGAAAGTGGGCAGATATTTCCATGGATTTCATTGTGAGGTTGCCTAAATCAAAGAAAGGAAATGATTCTATTTGGGTTATAGTGGACAGATTGACTAAGTCCGCACATTTCTTACCTTTGAGGACGACTTATATGGCAGATATGTATACGAGGATCTTCATTCGGGAGATTGTTAGATTATGATGCAACATAAACATGTACCAAAAAGGTTATAAGTGTACAACCGTGTCAAGTTATAGTATAAAGATATCGATCCCACGAGGAAGGTGTTTTTGTAGGAGAAAATATAAAATCGGTTCTTATGTTGTATGCGTGACAATTAGGAGTAATGAGTGAATGTGATTGTGAAGAGATTGAGAGAGTGAAAATGGTGTGTAAATAGGCAAAAAATGTAAGTGAGAGTGGATGTGACAAAGAATGAATGTGATTAATAAGGCAAGAAGGAAAAATCAAATAAAAATCAAGAATGAAAAATAAAATTCAAGAATAAAAGAAAATGCAAGAAATTAAAGATGATGAGTTTAATTATAGATATGGGTAATCTAAAATTCAACCCACTTCTTAGAAAAGGGTGATTCCCTAGAGGGTTCTAGCCTAAAGGCGAATCAAATAAAATAAAAATAAACAAAAAGAAAAACTAAACCTAAGAGGGTTCTAGCCTCAAGGTGAATAGTGTAAGAATTTAAAATCTAACTACAAAATAAATTGCAAAATCTAAACTACAAAATAAATTGCAAGAAGAATTAAATGCAAGGAAATAAATCTAATCTATAAGCATAAAATAAATCTAAGGCAAGAGGGTTCTAGCCTCTTGGCTATTTAACAAGAAAATAAAATCTAATTATAAGCATAGAAATAAATCTAAACTAATAAGCAAATAAAAAGAAATAAAAGAGAAAAAGAAAAGAAATGCAAACCTCTAAATAATTCTTCATCTCCATGTCCATCATCCAACAAAGAGAATAAATGTTTAAAGTGGTGAAAAAATTATTATTATTAATTGTAACAAAAAGTTACAAATTTGGAAGGCCTTCTCAATTAAGAGTAGCCCTCCTCTCCAAAAGGAGTTACAAAAATTTTCACACCTCTAACCTCTCACTCTCTACCCCTATTTATAGTAAACATCAGAGAATGAGAGCCATTGGATCAAACTTGAGCCCCAAGACAAGCAAAATCAGCCATTGACGCGCGCTACAGTAATCTGGTATCGATGCGATGCCTGCATCGATGCCGTGGCATCGATACTCTAATAAAAATTTTGACTTCACGGTTGGCTTCGTCTCGTCGAGATAGGCGATTTTCATATATTATATGTTAAATTCTGACTCCCGGATTGGGAGATATCGTCGTTTCTTTACGGCCAACTATCTTGAATACATTTTTTTTCATATTTATTTTTTTTATTTTCTCCGGCTTCTACAGGCTACTCGGCTTGATTCTGTGCTTGGGCTTTTTGACTCTTGCTTGTGTTCTTCATTTAATTCATGGGTTTTTGTTGAGATAAGAGATCTTGGGCTTTATTCTTCACTAACCTACAATTAAAGATAAAAACAATTATTAATGGCATATTTATTCATATAAAATAGATAATGAGGGTATAAAATTATAATAAAATGTGATTATCAAATACCCCCTACACCTAAACTTTTGTTAGTCCTCTAGCAAAGAAAGAAAACTAAAAGAAAACCTAACTCACTTTCGCAGGAATCGCGGTTGTATTTAACGCATACAACAAGCATTTAAACCCCTAGGTTACCCTAGTGGACGAGTTGTAGTCTCGTGAGGGTTTGCAGTGAATATACCCACAAAATTCGGTCATCTTGCCAAATTAAAAAAGTTAGTAAATAACTAAATTTACTTGATAATTGAAGCTAGTTATTACTCAAGAAAATATTTTTATATATAACTCTAAGGTATATTTCCTAGAAAATGTTCTCATTGTAGCAATACAAAACCAAGCCAAACTTAGAAATTTAATTTAAAAGTTTTTTAAAAAAACATGCTAACTCTTTGTTTTAAATAATTTTCAAGTTGCTTGATCTAAAATATTTTCCAAGACCATATATATAACTATAAAACATTTATTATTATTATTTTCTTATTTTTTTTAACTCTTTCATCCTTGGTGATTTTTTTCTACTTTAAGGGGCTTTCTAAGTGACCTTTTAACGAGTTTTGGGCCAATGGATCCCAACCCAATTGGGCTTAGGTCATTAAGTATGAAAATACTCCTTAGGCTTAATTATTCGGTCAGCTTAGACTTTATAATATACAATCACATAGAATTCAAGGGAGTTTTTTTCCTTTTTGGTGCCCATTTTTCGCACTCTTCTTTTGTAATTTTTTTTTGTATATGTATATATATTTTGAAAAATATGTAAATCAAGACACTTTGAAAAATTATTTTCAACTCTAAACTAAGCATGCAAAAAATTTCATTATTTTAAATAAAAGTCCAAGTTAAGGCTTAAGTAAAGTATACTACTTTGAAAATTATTTCTTAAGAAATTTATTTAGAGTTATCATAAAATATGAACTTAAGTAAATAACTAACTAGGGATTAGAAAATTTCAAATTTATCAAATAAATCAATTATTACATAACTCCATCGATTTGGCAAGTGACGATATTTTTATAATTTTTTTTAGAAAAGGAAAAAAATGACAAAAATACAACAAAAAATGTGAAACAAAGAGAAAAATTAACTAATTCTCACCCCCACACCTAAATTTTACATTGTCCTTAATGCAAACTCTATGATGCACAAAGTAAAGCAGATAAGAAGTGAAATACTTATATTTGGTCGGCTGATAAAAATCTGCAATTACCTTTGGTCTGAGGAGGATGGAATCAAAAATTTATTCTTCTTTATTTTTTTTATTTTTTTTCTTTTCTTTTCTTTTTTTTCTTTTCTTTTCTTTTTTTTTACTTTTTTTTCTTTTTTTTTCAACTGAATAAGAAACTCTCGAATGAGAGAAGAATAAATTCTTTTTATTATTCTGAAATAAACAAAAGAACTAATGTAGAATGAAGTGTTCAACATGAAGAGCTCGTATTCTATATTGAATCCTACCTTATTGTTGAAAATTCTTCAGAATGAAGTGTTCAACATGAAGAGCTCGTATTCTATATTGAATCCTACCTTATTGTTGAAAATTCTTCACCGGATTTTAAATAATTTTAGAATGATATAATCAATAATGTGAAATTCTAAGCATTTCGGGGTGTTCAATAATTCTTGCAACAAAATAAGGTAGGTATTATTGGTGTCATGCATTTTGCATTTCTTACTAAACTTAGACTCTTGTACTGTGAAGTTTTGTTTTCTAACAACCAATGAGTTCTGAAAATTTGGTTGTTGATTATTTTCCAAGAATCTAAGTTCATCAAGAAAGAGTTCTTCAAAATTTAATTCAAAACAGCAAATGTTTAACACAGCTTCATTATTCTTAAGGACCTGATCTGCTTCTTCTAAAAATTCTAACTCTTCATCAAAAATTTCCTCAAAACTCAAATTAGACTCTTCTTCTTCTTCTTCTTCTGGTCTTTCCTGAATATAATTTATTTCTAGAGGTTGATTATTTGGTTGGTCCCCTAGATTAAAAATGTTAAGATCAGCAGTCAAATTCCCAAAGGACAGCTTCATTTGACCAGTTCTACAGTTGATGAGAGCATTAGAAGTGGCTAAGAAAGGTCGTCCTAAGATGATAGGTGTCTGTCCTTTGGGATTGGAAACAGACTGTGTTTCTAAGACTACAAAATCTACTGGAAAAATAAAATCTCCAACCTTAATCAGAACATCCTCTAACTCACCCATAAGGACCTTAACAGATCTATCAGCCAACTGTAAGGTGCATTTGGTTGGGTTCAGTACACCTAGACCCAATTGCTGGTAGACTGAATATGGAAGCAAATTGACACTGGTCCCTAAGTCTAAAAGTGCATTATCAATGTGAGTATTACCAATGATACATGAAATGATGGGGAAACCTGGATCTTTACGTTTCAAAGGTATGGGATTTGATAGCATTTCACTGATATTGGCGGCTAAAAAGACTTTCTTTGGAAAATTAATTCTCCTCTTCTTAGTGCATAATTCTTTTAAGAATTTAACATAAGATGGAATTTGTTCAATTACATCTAAGAGAGGAATATTGACCTTAACCTGCTTGAATGTTTCTAGGATCTTCTTCTCTTGAGGGGAGTGTTTCCTAAGCCTGAGTCTATCTGGAAAGGGAGCAACTAGTCTAAACCTATCAAAAGTAGGCTCAGGTTCCGGTTCAGGTTCTTGGTCATCTGAGGAGGGTGATTGTTGAATAAATTCATCAGAAGGAGAAGGAGAAGGAATTTGTACTGGAACAAAAGTTTGACTTGGGGGAGTTCTCACTTGATTATCGACCTGTCTACCTGACCGAAGTGAATGGATTGCATTCACTTGAGCTTCATAGGATGAACTGCATCCTGTGTTACTAGGGTTGACCACGGGTTGACTCGAAAATTTTCCTTTCTCTCTTTCACTCACGGTACTAGCTAGTTGACCAAGTTGGGATTCTAATCTAGCTATAGCTTGAGTGTTGGAGTTGAGCATTTGTCCGGTTGATTGCATGAAGGAATTCAGCGTGCTAGACGTTTGAGTCAACATATTCGTGGTTTGAGTAGAGGCCTTAATTATGGTTTCTAGAGACGTTTATCCTGATCTGGATTGTGAGAAGTCTGAATTACAGCTTGATGAAGAGGAGACTAATTTTGATACGGCAGATTGGGCTGTTGAAATTGTGGATGAGAATTGAAAGGAACTATGTTTCCCCTAGGAAATTGTTGGGTTGAAGCCGGAGTGAAGTTTTGAGTTCCAGGAGAATTTCCTTGATTCCATGCAAAGTTGGGATGATTTTTCCAGCCTGGATTGTAGGTTGGAGAAAATGGATCATTTCTAGGGTACTGGAATGCAGCATTCATGTCACGCCCCGCTTCCCAAAATACCGGGGAATTGGGACGCGAGCAAGCCCGCGACGTATTAGACTGAGGAGAGATAAGTGCTAGACCCCGTCTTCTCAATCTAATACGCTAAGCGTCTGGAAATAAATACAACGCGAAGTCACAGGTCCCCGATCACAATCAGCAAGAATATAACAGACAAACTCAGAATAAAAGAATACATATCACAAACGGGATAACATCCGAGACATAAAATACGGGTCAAACATGCCCTTATACAAATCTGAACAAGTGAACTGAAGAAACACAAAATACATCGATCAATAGAAAAAGAAAGAACTATAAAGGTAAACTAGAACCATCAAAGAATAGGCTTCGACTCCTTCTTCTGCTCCCACAGCAAGACCCGACCCCACAAAGAAAAATAACGAACTAACGGAAACCAAAACAGAAATCGATACAATAATAGAAATGATAAAAGGACGTACAACTGAGAATCCAACAAAATCAACATGAAATCCACTACCCAAAACATGATAAACATAAGAATCCGTAAATCAACCGGGTAACGAAATCATGCAGCTAGCGATCAAAATAATCATCCAAGTAACATGTTCATACACTAGATGAAATTAATACTTAAAAATCTACAACTCGAGGCGTAGTACGTCGAGCGAAATAATCCAAACAAGGAAACCCTCATATATATACCATATGCCTCAAATTGTAGATGATTAAATATTAATCCTGATCTAGGTATGGAAAGAAACATAACTGACCTATATCTCACAAGGATCAAAACTCATCCAAGTAACAATTCATGTAACTAGCCATTCTATAACAAGTCACTGGTCCAAACGAAGATTAATTATGATTTTTAAAAAATTATGTATCAGAATAATATTTTTAAAAAATTAAATATTAATTCCGATCTATGTATAAAAAGAAACAAAACTGGACTACCTCTCACAAGAATTCATACCTAGCCAAGAAACGAGGTCATGTAATTAGCCATCCTATAACAGGTCACTGGTTCACATCTCACATAGAGTCAAGGTTCACATTATCGTATATCTGGTTAATAACCACATCTCACTAGTACCTCAGAGCCGCCCCAGTGCGAAACGATTCACTGGTGCGTGCCTGAAAATAATCAATAATCACAATACCACTGCTCCTCAGACCCACCCAAGTGCGAAACGATTCACTGGTGCGAGCCTGGTATAAACAATAACATATCCGATTCACTCCTCCCTCAGACCCACCCGGTGACTAACACAGAACTTCAACCGGCGCGAGCCTGGAACTATACATCAAACAACAACATATCAACAAACTCGCTCGACCCACCCCGGTGACTACACAAACTTCACCAGGCGTGAGCCCGGAATACAACCAACAACACAAATCTCAATCTCCGTCAAGACCCACGCCCCCCCATCCCCCGGTGACTACACAAACTTCAGCCAGCTGCGAGCCTGGAAATATACAAATATCTAACTCATCGGACCCACCCCGTGAAACTACACAAACTTCAACGACGGCGCGAGCGCGGAATATAATTCACAATCACAAACCCCCATGGAACAAAACTTCAATCCCAAATTCTCGTAATTGCCAGGTCAACTACACACAGTGATTCTAGATCCTAGTGTGTCATATCAGGTCACTATAAGCATTGTACTTCTCTACGAAATCTCAACATGAATAATAAATCAGTTACGCAGTGTACAATGTCATAATGTGTCGACGCAGGAATCGTGATTCACATGCAAAGGAAACATAAAGAGTTTAAAACTGCTATTAACAGTACAAATGAAACTACCATTAACAAATATTTTGCAGCACGAAAACAAAATCTGCAATTTATTAATTCGAAGAATAATTTTCTTTAAAAATATCTCTCATTATAAGAAAATCTAAAAAAATAATTCTTTTTCTCAAAAAACAAATTCTTTTAAATATGTAATACATTCTCTAAAATAAATCTCAGTTACTAAATTAAATTCTTTAACTTAATTAATAATACAAAAATATTCTTTGCCGAACTAAATTCTTTTAATTCCTATAATAATTATTCTGAAAAATGTCATTTATCAGATAATCCATTATGTAATCAATATGTTCAGTCTCAAACAACCCACCAGATAAATACGACACAAGTAAACATATGCAAATAATTCAATAAAAAATGTAAATAACAACTACGAAACAGGAGAGCAGAATCTTGCCACATAAATAATCGCAAGCAAATATAAGAACTGGAACGAAAAACTAAACAAGGATCGGATCTTGCCTCGGGGTTTGTGAACGTATCGACGCTGGATGGCAGCGGCGGTGTGGGGAGAAGGACGAGGGGTGGCCTGACGGCTGGGTGGCAGCGGTTGCTGGCGGGTGCTGGCCATGGCCACGGGGCTGCTGCGGCGGTCTGAGGAGGTGAGAAGAAGCTGTCGGCGCGGGGGACGGCGGATCTAGGCAGAGGTGGTGGACGTTCGAGGAGGCGGAGGTTAAGGCGGTACAGGCGGCGCTAAGGCGGGCGAGGGTGGGCGTGCGTCGGGGTCAGGTGGCCTGCGGGGTGGTGCACGGCGACGAGGAGGCGGTCAGGCGGCAGCCTGAGTTCGAGCGCGGGTCGTCGGAGTTCGCGGACTGAGCTCGAGCTTGAGCTCGAGGGCGGGGCTCTGCGGGGCGTCGTCGGGGGTCAGGCGGCGGAGTTCGTCGGGTGGCTTGGGGTTGTTTTCTTTTGGGTTTTCTGGAGTTGAGGGGAGAGAGAAATGACAGTAAGAGAGAGAGAGAGAATACGAATTATAAGAGAGAGTGATTTATGGGATTTTGAATTGTTGACAAAATACCAGGGATTGAATTGGAGAGAGAGAGGAGGTGTGAGTTGGCTGATTGGAGAGAGAGTGAGCTGGTGATAAGGGGGAGAGAGAAATGTGAGGAGAGAGGTGTGAACGTGAGAGTTGAAAGGAAAGCCTTAATAATTAATAATCAACCAAAAATCTTTTATTAATATTTATATACTATTTTACTATACTCAAGTTTACATCAATAATAACAAGGTCATTAATAATATTAATCACCAAATGATTATATATAAAAATCACTAAACCGTAAATTAATATTTAGCTGAATTAAAATACAAGACTATATATTTTATTATCTATTTATTTTGAAAACTCAGAAAATTCCAAAAATTAAGAAAAGTATTAATAAAATATAATATAATATTTTAAGTACTAGAAAAATTTATTTAAATACGTATCAAAATTTACGGTTATTACAGTTCATCTGTCCTAATGGCTGATTATTTCCTAGGAGAGGGCATTTCTCTAAAACGTGGGTAGGAGACTGACAATTATGACATCTTTTGGCAGAAACATGATTGATTTGAGCTGGAGCTCGTTCCTTAACTTCTAAAGCTTCTAACCTCTGCAGAATCGTCGCCATCTTTTCTTCAGAAGTAATGTTTGACTCTAAGGAAGGACCACTAGACTTAGAATTGAGGACTGATGAAACCCTATCATCACAGTGTTCCCACTGCATTGTTTTCTCGGATAAACTCTCTAGAAATTCCCAAGCTTCATCTGCGTTTTTCTTCATAAAATCTCCCTGACACATCGATTCTAAAGATGTTTTTGAAGAATAGTCCAATCCTTCATATATGACTTGGCACAATCGCCATTTTTCTAGACCATGATGAGGACATTGGATTAAAAGATCTTTGAATCGGTCAAAATATTTCCAGAATGGCTCTCCCGGGATAATTTAAAAGTTTTGAATGCTGTTCCTTAGCTTTACCGTTTTGTGAATATGGAAAAATTTCTTAAGAAAAATGGTGATAAATTCATCCCAAGTTGAGATGGAATTTGTCGGTAAGCTGTACAGTCATTTTTTAGCTTTATCTTTAAGAGCAAATGGAATAAATCTAAGCTTAATCGCATATTCGGTTAATTCTCCCATTTTAATCATAATACACACTTCCACAAATTCCGAAATAAAAATATATGCATCTTCTGTTTCATTTCCAAGGAATTTGGGAAGCATGTTTATGGATACGAGGATATTCATTCGGGAGATTGTTAGATTATGATGCAACATAAGCATGTACCAAAAAGGTTACAAGTGTACAACCGTGTCAAGTTATAGTATAAAGATATCGATCCCACGAGGAAGGTGTTTTTGTAGGAGAAAATATAAAATCGGTTCTTATGTTGTGTGCATGACAATTAGGAGTAATGAGTGAATGTGATTGTGAAGAGATTGAGAGAGTGAAAATGATGTGTAAATAGGCAAAAAATGTAAGTAAGAGTGGATGTGACAAAGAATGAATGTGATTAATAAGGCAAGAAGGAAAAATCAAATAAAAATCAAGAATGAAAAATAAAATTCAAGAATAAAAGAAAATGCAAGAAATTAAAGATGGTGAGTTCAATTATAGATATGGGTAATCTAAAATTGAACCCACTTCTTAGAAAAGGGTGATTCCCTAGAGGGTTCTAGCCTAAAGACGAATCAAACAAAATAAAACTAAACAAAAAGAAAAACTAAACCCAAGAGGGTTCTAGCCTCAAGGTAAATAGTGCAAGAATTTAAAATCTAACTACAAAATAAATTGCAAAATCTAAACTACAAAATAAATTGCAAGAAAATAAATCTACTCTATAAGTATGAAATAAATCTAATCTATAAACATAAAATAAATCTAAGGCAAGAGGGCTCTAGCCTCTTGGCTATTTAACAAGAAAATAAAATCTATTTATAAGCATAGAAATAAATCTAAACTAATAAGCAAATAAAAAGAAATAAAAGAGAAAAAGAAAAGAAATGCAAACCTCTAAATAATTCTTTATCTCCATCTTCATCATCCAATAAAGAGAAGAAATGTTTAAAGTGGTGAAAAAATTATTATTATTAATTATAACAAAAAATTACAAATTTGAAAGGCCTTCTCAATTAAGAGTAGCTTCTCTCCAAAAGGAGTTACAAAACTTTTCACACCTCTAACCCCTCACTCTCAACCTCTATTTATAGTAAACATCAGTGAATGAGAGCCCTTGGATCAAACTTGAGCCCCAAGAATGTAATTTCGGCCGTAGATGAAATCTGGATGACTTCGCATCGTTACAGGCATCGATGCCCGCATCGATGCCTGCATCGATGCTAGCATCGATGTTCTAATAAGAATTCTGACTTCACGGTTGGCTTCGTCTCGTCAAGATAGGTGATTTTTATATATTATATGTTAAATTCCGCCTCCCGGATTTGGAGATATCATCGTTTCTTTGCGGCCAACTATCTTGAATACATTTTTTTTTCATATTTAATTTTTTTATTTTCTCCGGCTTCTACAGGCTACTCGGCTTGATTCTGGGCTTGGGCTTTTTGACTCTTGCTTGTGTTCTTCATTTATTTCATGGGTTTTTGTTGAGATAAGAGATCTTGGGCTTTATTCTTCACTAACCTGCAATTAAAGATAAAAACAATTATTAATGGCATATTTATTCATATAAAATAGATAATGAGGGTATAAAATTATAATAAAATGTGATTATCAGATTACATAGAGTTTCGGAGACGATTGTATCAGATCGGGGCTCAGTCTTCACATCTAATTTTTGGAAGAGTTTCTAGGATGCTTTTGGCAGCCAGTTGTTATTTAGCAGCGTTTTTCACCCCCAGATAGATGGTCAGACCGAGAGTGTGAATCAGATCTTAGAAGACATGCTGAGAGCGTGCATTATGGATTTTTTGGGTAGCTGGGAGGATCACATCCCACTAATTGAATTTGCATATAATAATAGTTGTCAAGCTACCATCGGGATGGCACCGTATGAAGTTTTGTACGGGAGACCTTACAGATCACCCATATGTTAGGCAGAACCCGAGGATAGTTTATTGATTGGTCCGGAGCTAGTTAGACAGACCACAGAGAAGGTGGCATTCATTCGAGAGCGCATTCTTACAGCACAGAATCGGCAGAAGAGCTATGCAGATCACCGGAGACGACCTTTAGAGCTTCAGGTCAGAGACTTAGTTATGTTGAAGGTATCACCGATGAAGGGCGTTCAGCGTTTCGGTAGATGAGGGAAGCTTGCCCCGAGATACGTTGATCCTTTCAGGATCATCGAGTGCATTGGATCTATTTCTTACAGGTTAGACCTGCCAGCATCGATGTCGAGTGTACACGATGTTTTTCATATTTTGATGCTTAAGAAGCATCTGCGAGATGATGAGTAGCAGAGAGTGATTGATTCACCAGACATTAAGATTCAGGATAACTTGACTATCAAAGAGATTCCGGTATGCGTACTTGATAGAGAGAATAAAAAGCTTAGGAATAAAGTTATTCCATTAGTAAAAGTTCAGTGGAACCGGCAAGGAGCCGAAGAGATTTCTTGGGAGCGCGAGGAGGATGTTTGTCGTGACTACCCGCACCTGTTTGGACAGGTATGATGTTGATGCTTTGATAGTTGTCATTATCTATGTTGTTTAGTCACATTATATTTATCTTTAACACTAGAATGGGGATATTATCACCTAGTCCTTAATTATTTGAAACATATGGTATATACATGAGGGTTTCCTTATTTGAATTATTTCGTTCGACGTACCTATTTCGTTTAGTTAGGGATTTAGTTGAGAATGTTTGCATTCTAAGTTGTTAACCTTAAATATCATTATGCTAATTCTATGAGATATGTGCAGAAGGTTTTCTTTGTATGAAGTACACCTTCTTAACGTGTTTTCCCAGTTATTAAGCTTTGTGATGCGACTGCAGAATTTCAAGGACGAAATCCTCATAAGGGGGGGGGGTGAATGTAAAAGCCCGATAATTTTTGAATGATATATTAATATGAGATTAATTATGATATATGGATATTTAGTATGATAAATATCATTAAATGGTATATGAGTATAATACCATGTGTTTTGAGTATGAACGAGTTCATACATGAGAGAGAAAAGAGTCGAAACATGCACAATGGCCAAACTCATGAAAAACTAGTAAATCCCAGTCCGGTCGACCGCCACGATCGACCGCAGCCCGGTCAACCGCAACGGTCGACCGCGAAACCTGCAGAGTATTTTCTTTCTCCTATTTTGAATTGGTTTCAGATTTCTAAACCCATATTCATTTTCACTGATATATATATATATATATGAGTTTTTCACATTTTTCACAGTTTTCCTAAGAACCCTAACAGCCACCAAAACCCCCAAATCCTAGTTTGATTTCTTGGAGAAGATTGAGGCTTTCGAGCGGGATTTTTCTCGGTTTTTGTCTTTTGGAGTGGAGATCTCTTTCAACCTTACTTCTAAAACGTTTTTTGACAACCTCAGGCAAGTATCATCTCTGCTAATCCCCCTCTCAGTTTTCAAAATGTTTTTAAAGAGATTTAAACATGTTTTGTAGAGTCTAAACAACTAGATTATGAATAAAAGACAACTCGTTTATATTATATGTATAAAGATTAGGTCTTTTCATGCTAAAAAGGTTGAGAACGAATTTTACTGATGTATTTAAGATTTGAAGATGATTTTAAAATGTGGTTAATCTAAAGAAAGAAGTTTGATTCATCGTTTTGAGCTTTTATGCAATTTTAAAATGTGGTTAATCTAAAGAAAGAAGTTTGATTCATCGTTTTGAGCTTTTATGCATGTTTTAGGGTTTTGAATATAAATATAATGCATAAAATCATGGTTATATATGTTGATTTTGTTTCCAGATATTTTTATCTGCTGTAACATGTTTGTATGTAAGATTTATGAAGTTTTTACCATGTTTAAATCACAAAAACATGACGTGAACATGACACATATTAAAATCTGAGAAGCTGGAAATCTGGGTCACGGTTGACCGCCACGGTCGACCGCGTGTGTCCACGGTCGACCGCGTGTGTCCACGGTCGACTGCGTGTAGGACAGAGACTTGGATAGTCTCTGGAGCTCATTGCAGTCGATCGCCATGGTCAATCGTTAGTCTGATGATGGCCGTGCATGTTTTATTTGGATTTTTATTTGGTTTTTGAGCGATTCTCTCGACTTTGTGCTGATAGACTGCAATGTTAAGAGTTGTTGAACACCTGGGATAATGGTGAACTTCAGATGTGGACACACACACCGAGATTTGTGCATGTATGCTTAGATTATGTTAGATTAACACACTTTTGACACAAGGTAAACTGATAAACACATATGAATAGTGTTGTTATATATGTACCCGGAAATAAGGAGATGAAACCTATTTCCCGCAAAACGATTGAGTAAAAGTATTACAATAGTATCTTTATTATATGTATCCAGAATAGGGAGATGATAAACCCTTTTGCCGCAAAGCGATTGAGTAAGAACACTACAAGAGTATTGCTATAGTACAAGATGATGCGCACATAGGTATTTGATCAGTTGTAAGTTTTACTTCCATGATAGATTACCCGCGAGTAGGGTATTTCTTTTTAGATTTTGGCACACCCGTTATAGACGGCAGTTATATTCATTTTGGTTTGGTTGACATCCTCTTATATTAGAGTAGGCTAGTCGGATATAATTCGAGATGATGTATTTATTCTTTATGTTGGAGATTTGAGTATGTTTCCTTGACTATTTGTTTTTCCTAGAAAGCTATATGAATGATTTGATATATGTAAGTACTGAATCTATTTTCTTATATACTCCTACCCTTCCCCTGGGGAGAGGTAGTGATGATCTCGCTAGCCATTTGATGCTCGTTGTTTCCTCTCTTTCAGGTAGCGAGTCCGGTGCACGGAGAGTCACAGGTTGGTGAGACTTCTTAGTTGTCCATTTAGCTACTCATTATACCTTGTAGTTATTGTAGAACTCCACATGTAGTTGATTATTTTTAGATTCTAGATTTGTATTTTAGTTTAGAGTTGAGGGCTTTTGTGAGACTTTATTTATTTGACTCATTGATTTTGAGATCCAGTTTATACTCAGAGATATTTCTATTCTATTTCAGTTAGGCTCATATTTGATATTTCTTATGCTTCTTATGTGTATATCCAGTGTTGCCTATTTCTATTTTTGCCTGTCTGTACCTCACCTATTTATTGTTTCCACTAGAGAGATAGTGATTGTGATGGTGAAACATGTCGTAGCATGGTGATTGGTGCTTGGTAGGTTTGACAATCCGGGTTTCACCTAGGACTGCAGCCTTGTGTGAACCCTGGGGCATCACAGAAAAATATCAAGAACACACGAACACAAAGATATATGTGGTTCGGCTTGTAGCCTACGTCCACAGGCGAAAGAGGAGAAAACTTTACTAAATTGTGCGTAATACAAAGCGGATCTCTTAATATCTCAATCCTAAATAACACCCCAAAAGCCTAATACAACTCTTAACTAAATGAACAAAAGAGAAGAATATCAAATAGGCTTCACAAAAGAACTCTCTCTTCTTGATTGGTGCTTTGAAAATTGATGATTCTAATTGGTTTGAAAGACTGTTCTTATATAGCATTGAAGATCCTAGCTCCTTGCTGTCCAAGGAATAAGAGTTATAATAGGAATAGAAGTCCACATGTTCTAAAATCCAACAAGAGTCCAAGTAGAAATAAACCTCTAATATGATTAGTTGTGCAAAGTCTAATGTATGTAGGACTCTTGATCAAAATAAACCAACCTAAAAGGAACTCCCAAAGCAATATGGATTTGAGTATTTGAGGCAACATATAAATCAAGTCCAAGCCCGACTTGAACTTGCTAACTAAAAGGGGACTCCTCAACAAAGTTCATCACCTGAAGTAGCTCATGAATAGCTGAAGGGCACAAAATTATCAACCAACAATGCATAAGCTATCGTATCTTCTTATCTTCACAGTGGTCGGATATCTCATCTAGACCAAACTCTAGCAATAGTGTATTCTCGCCCATCTTGTAGCTACTGAGGTACTTCATCTACTTGAACAAGATCTGGCTGCTAAACTCTCGTAGTCTTATCCTGCTAAAGAGCTGAATCACGAATTTCTAACTCCACCTTATGTCATGTAGTGCACGCATTATCAACAATTGAAATCGATGACCATGTTAGGTTTCATTTTTTTGAGCCTATATATCTAATCTATATTTAATGATTAACAAACAATTCCTAATAATGTTGTCAAGAGTTTATATTTGATTGTTAGGTATTCTACACAAAGATCCTCAGTTGGAGTTTGGATGGACTTGCGCTTACACGATCATATCCGTTGGAGGATGGAAGGAATATGGGAATGAAGCTTTGCATTTCAAGTCAAGTTTAAGTTCAAGCTTCAACCGCAACCAAGACAAGCTAAATTGAAGATCATTGCTTGGTATTGTAGTTTAGGTTTATACTTTGTGTGTTTATATTTAAAGCTCAAATTATACACACACATAGTTTTTGTTTTATTGCTTTCAAGCTTATCCATATAAATATGAAACTAATGAACATAGTTACATATACTTGTTTCATTTTATACATGCTCAAAAATGATTTTATCACAATCAAGCTTTAACGATTTCAAAAAAATAAAATTATGTTTATCGTTTTCATATTTTTTTGTTATTTTGGAAATTATATGTTTACAAATTAAAGACTTGATCATATTATTTTATATCTTTTATAAAGTCTATTAATCCACTTAAAAGAAGTTTCAAACTTGTTTGAAATCATTTTGTCAAAATCATGTGTTTTTGAGATTTCATATTTTTGACGATTTTACAAATTAGTGAGTTTTCACAAACGCTAAATGAGATTTCAAAATTTTTTTGTAACATGTTTATTTTTATGTTTTAATCATTCTCCAAAATTTTACAATTTTTAGAGTTAATTTGTTATTTTATTCTGAATTTACAAAATTAGATTTTCAAC
This sequence comes from Asparagus officinalis, assembly GCF_001876935.1. Taxonomy (NCBI): domain Eukaryota; kingdom Viridiplantae; phylum Streptophyta; class Magnoliopsida; order Asparagales; family Asparagaceae; genus Asparagus; species Asparagus officinalis. Next base: position 57,144,084 of record NC_033799.1, on the reverse strand, counting down.
TAAAATCAATGTGTCTGGAAGAATCCGTTTTCGGTCGACCGGGTCTTACCCATCGGTCAATCGACCAAAGGGTCTATTTATAGACCCTGAAGACAATCGCCTATCAATCGACCGACACACTATGTTTGGTCGACCGATGGCCTATGATCAGTCGACCTGTACAACATTGTCAGTCGATCGATCAAGCTTGCATTGTTTCAGTCTACCAATGGTAACATTGTCGGTTGACCGACCATTGTCATCCGGTCAATTGAAAGTACTATAACGGTCATATTTTTAGACTCCGCGTTTTTCAAGATTTTGTTGTATTTGGTTGTTTTTCTTGGGTTTAGGACTTTTGGTTTAAGTGCCTATATATACCCTCAATCCTCAACACTTACATTCATCCAAGAAAAACAAAAATTGAGTTTTGGGCAAGTTTGTTAAAGAGTTTACAAGTGTTTTCAAGTTTGATTATGTGAAGTGATTTTCACAAGAGGAGGAGATTATTCCTTTCGTGTTTGGGCTTCAATCTACATCTCTTTCACTCTTGATTCTTGGAGATGTTTTTCTAAACTTATCTTCTAGCATATTCATATTTTTTATTCTTATATATTTACGCTAGATTGATTTAAGTTTAGTTTTCATTTTACTCATTGATTGCACACACAACCTTTTGAGCTTTTAGTATTTCACATTAAGAATATTTGGGTTGTGGTGAGTGATTCATTGAGTGTGAGCTTAACTTAGTTCTCATCTTGTATTAGAGAACAAACTATTTTCTTGTCCTTAATTGTTGAGAGAATACATTGTAATACACAAGAACACTTAGAAAAGTAGTTGGTAAGAGACGGGGTGAATTCCAAGAGGAGTGACATCAATAGTAAATCCTAGGGAGAGGTTGTAATTCCGAGCACTTGAGGAATATGACACGAACTAGGCCAACACTTAGAGGAATGTATTGTGTATTGACAATTGTGTGAGTTGTAAATATTTGTCGGTAAGCGTTGAAAACCGTTTGTGTAGCTTTTTTGTTGATAGTGGAGATTCTCCTTGAGGGTGAGGAGCGGAGACGTAGGTCGTAGGTCGACCGAACTCCGTGATCATATTCTTATATTTGAGTTTAGCATTGGCATATTTTTATTGTCTCATTGTTTATATCACCTACTGCTTCATATTTTCTTATCCTTGCTTATATTATTGTGCATATCATATTGTTAAGGATAATTTTATTAATAAGTTTTAATTTGGCATTAATATCGGATTAGATTAGTAAATACTCTATTCACCTCCCCTCTAGGGTAATTTCAGACTGCTTCTGGTGGAATATAGCAGATTCATCAAAAGTAACATCACGACTGATAATAATTTTAGGGGACTTCGGATCAGGACACCATAACCTAAAACCCTTAACACCCAATGCATAACCTAGGAATATGCACTTCTTGGCTCGCGACTCAAGTTTCCCTTGACTAACATGCGCCTATGTAGGGCAACCAAATATTCTAAGATTAGAATAATCCGCAGGCTTACCGGACCAAACCTCCTCTGGAGGTTTACAACTAATAGCAGTAGATGGTGACCGATTCACTAAGTAACATGTCGTATTCTCTGCTTCTGCCCAGTATTCCTTGCCTAAACCTGCATTGAACATCATACAACGAGCTTTCTCTAATAGGATTCTGTTCATATGTTCTGCCACTCCATTATGCTGCAGCATGCGAGGGACTATACGATGTCTAACGATTCCCTCCTTCTTACAGAACTCATTAAATTCTCCTTCACAAAACTCAAGGCCATTATCAATTCTAAGCCTCTTAATCAGCCTCCCAGTCTGCTTCTCAATCAAAGACTTTCACTGCTTGAAAGTCACAAACACCTCATCTTTATGTCTCAAAAAGTAGACCCAAACCTTCCTAGAGTAGTCATGAATGAAGGTCAATAAATATCTAGAACTACCACCCCTCGAGGCAACTTGAGAAGGTCCTTAAAGATACGAATGGATATAATTCAAGTACCTTTAGTCTAATGCTACTGAAGTTGACTCTTTTCTGCTTCCCAAAAATGCAATGCTTGTAGAATCCTAATTTTCATGTACTCTATCCATATAAAAGGCCCTTCTTACTCAATTCGATCAATCTGCGCTTACTCATATGACCAAGTCTCATATGTCATAATATGGTAGTATCAACTCCTCACATCGGCGATGTAATTACAGCCGAGCCGGTAACGGCAGAACCCTACAAAACATACAATCTGCCGATCTTCTTTCCTTTCATAACCATAAGAGAGCCTTTTAAAACTCTAATAACTCCACCTTCACCTAAAAAATTGCACCCAATGCTATCAAGAGTGCCCAAAGAGATATGACTCTTCCTTAAACCTGGAATATGCCTAACATCGTTCAAAGTCCTAATGACTCCATTATTCATCTTAATCTAAATTGTTCCTTTCCTAACAGTCTTGCATAAGGCATTGTTCCCCATAAGAGCAACTTCACCATCAATAGCTTCATAAGTGGTGAACTAGTCCCTATTAGGACACATATGATAGGAACAACCCAAATCCAAAATCCAATCATTCATGCTCCTGTTTATATCATCTATAGCCAACAAAATCATATCTTCAGCAATATCAACTTCAGGGGAGTCCTCCTTTGATTTTTCTTCATACTCTTCTTGTTTATTCTTATTCTTCAATTTGTAACATTCGGTCTTCATGTTCCCTTTCTTCTTGCAATTTCTGCTGGTCAGATTCTTATGCTTTGACTTATCCCTGTTAC
>NC_033799.1:57088414-57141313 GCF_001876935.1 Asparagus officinalis | reverse complement strand
CGAACAAATAAGACATCAGCTTTATCGTCACATTTACTTGTGGTTAACTCTTTGTCGATCTTCTCTTTATTCAATAAGTTCTCTTTGATATCCTTGATATTAATAGAATCTCGACCGTAAATTATAGTATCTTTGAAGTGCTTGTAGGAAGTCAGCAAAGAACACAATAATAATAGAGTTTGATCTTCATCATCGATCTTAACATCAATTTTACTCAAATCTGTAATCACAGAATTAAATTCACCAATATGAGATTTGATGGGTGTTCTTTTCGACATCTGAAGTATGTACAAACACTGCTTCAAGAGGAGGCGATTAGTGAACGACTTCGTGAAATATAAATCCTCCAATTGAGACCACAAATTAGCGGTTATCTTCTCCGTGAGAACTTCTTGCAAAACTTTATTTGTCAAACATAACTGGATCGTTGTGAGAGCTCTATCATCTAACTCGTTCCAATCTTCCTTTGTCATAGTAGCTGGTTTCTTCGATTTACTGAACAAATTCTTCTTCAATCCACTCTGTGTCAACATAGTAATCATCCTAACTTGCTAAAGGCTAAAATTGATATTGTCGTGATATCCCACTTTATAGTAGTTGTCATCATCTTCTTGTCTGATCGATAGCTGAGGGCTCTGATACTAATTTGTTATGACAAACTCCCAGGATAAGCTAATATCAATCACACGAGAGCACAAAAAATATCAAGAATATACGAACACAAAGATATACATGGTTTGACTTGTAGTCTACGTCCACGGGAGAAGGAGAAGAAAACTTTACTAAATTATGAGGAATACAAAGTGGATCTCTCAATCCAAAATAACATCCCAAAAGCCTAATACAACTCTCAACTAAAGGAACAAAAGAGAAGAATATCAAATATGCTTCACAAAAGAACTCTCTCTTCTTGATTGGTGCTCAGAAGATTGATGATTCTAATTGGCTTGAAAGACTATTCTTATATAGCCTTGAAGATCCTAGCTTCTTGCTGTCCAAGAAATAAGAGTTCTAATAGGAAAAGAAGTCCACATGTCATAAATCCAAACAAGAGTCCAAGTAAAAATAAACATCTAATATGATTAGTTGTGCAAAGTCTAATGTAAGTAGGACTCTTGATCAAAACAAACCAACCTAAAAAGAAACTCCTAAATCAATATAGATTTGAGTATTTGAGGCAACCTATAACAGATCCTAACTATAACTCACACTTTTCAACTTTAGAGGAATAAATCAACATATGCTAAGGATGATAAAATCATATATCTAATATATAATGTAATCCTAATTTAAACTAGCAAACCCAGTGGAGATTTCCTTATCGCCGACATAAGATGGATATCCAAAGAGTTGGGTTTGTTATTGATTTTTCATTGGCTGAGAGATGTATAGAGATAAGGTTATCAATTTAATTAAGCACTCATAGGAATCCTAACTACTTGGGAAACCTTATCATATTAATTCATGTGCTTTATTTATAGCGTTTACAAAATTAGAGACAAAAATACCAACTATTAGCTTCAATCAACCTACTAAACTCAAGAAGGCACCGGACTCTTTGGGGCTATCAACAATTTCTTTTACCTCACCCCAACCCTAGGTAAACTCTTTCTCATTTTCATAGTCTATGATTTTGAATCACAATACACACACGATGACTATTTTCCTCAACTTTTAAGGTATATGCGCACAAACATGTCGAAACAATGATTTCATAAAGATATGGTAAGGAGGGTTATTAATTGATATATGTAGACAAGCATAACAAGCATATCATATTTGATCCATTTACACTTCTAGGTGGAAGTATGCTATTTTTCTTATTCTAAAAAAATGATGTTATTTTTTCTTGATAGGAAAAGCCAATCATGCAGTTATACGGATTCAATGACTGAGTAGTAGGTAAAATAGATAGAAAAAAAACCCTACATACGTATTCTCACTTTTTTATGGGTATATCCTTCAAATCCTTCAAGTTGAATCATCATATTTGTCAAATTATCATCAAAATCATATCGAGAGATGTAATCCTCTTTTATCTGATTTTCTACCTATATAGATGTGAACATTTCATTGTTTTTTCCCATCTAGACAACAATTTAAAGTATTGAGAAATTATCTAGTTGGAAAGGGTCATGACATTAATGTTCATCTAAAGATATCATTCCTTACATCATTGAACTTCATGATTCGTACACTGATCCGAGAATTTGTATCTTTGAGTGCGTATTTAATGTCATCGACTGTCCCTACTCAATGCATTCTTCAAAAGGAGGGGAGAAAATCTGACATTTATATAAAACATTAGTATTTAATGACGTCAGTTATGAAAGGTACTAAATAGAAACTAGATTGCGAGGTAAAGTTGTAGCACCAATTGTACAAAGGACGAAACCTATTTTCGGAGGGAACCTAAGACAATCAATTTAGTTTATACGTATTTTTTCAGCTGCTGATATTTGTGGTATCCAAGAATCTGTTGATCTTGATTAATAGCAAAAAAACCAAGTAGATTTTTTATTTCTGAAGATTGAAGATTAAAATAGGACAATTATGCAAAAAAATGTCAATAATAGTTCTATTATTTATTTGGCATAGTAAGTCTGCTGCTTACTTGAAGATGGATAGGCAAACACATTTTCGGAAGGCATGGTGTACTAGAACTAAAATACATTGCTGATGGGTAGCATTCACGGATTTCATAAATGCTTACCGGTGGGCTAAGCTCGCAACCATGTCTCGGCCCCCATTCGGACATGATATTTTAGTTTTGGGGTTTTTAGTTCTAGGCCCATTTATTTACTCAACTTTACATATAAAACCAATCACTATTACTCGTATTTTTAAACCTAATTGACTTTTTGTATTTATCTTTAAACCCAATTTTCAAAATAGAGTAGATAGAACATTTGTATTTATACACAAATATGGTAAAAACCCCAAAATACCCCCTTTCAATACCCCATATAAACTAGTACCTCTCTCTCCTTATTTTCCCCCTAAACATCTCTCAGCCCCTAATTAAAAACCCTAGATTTCCCCTTCTCGTGACCGACGCCCATCGCCATCACCGTTGTCGTGAGGTCACCCTCGTAGTCGCCTTTGTAGTAGTCGTTGTCATCCCCGTCGCCATCGCAGTGAGCTCGTATCGTTGCAGTAACGTGATGTAAGAACCCAAATTCAAGTAAGAACACCTCACTGTGAGCTCGACCTCGCCGTGAGCTCGACCTCGCCGTCGCCTGTCGCCGTTGTCCGCTGTGTCTAGTCGCCGGAGCTCGCCGTCGCCTATCTCAGCTCTCGTCGACGCCTCAGGTGAGCTCCATTTTTCTTTTTTTTTTGGTACTATAATTAAAGTCAAAGAAATCATTTGTGATTTGGGTATTTCATTGACAAGAAAAAAATCACAAATTAATCAATTATACTAAAAAAAATTTACTGGATTCACAGATGTTGAAATTTTTGACTTGGGTATAATTAATTTGTTACTTTTATTACATTCTACAAAAATTAAAATCTAGTCTTGGATATTTTTTGACTTGGGTATAACTTTTTCATTGGATTCAACTTGCCCGTCACAAATTTTAGACTTGGGTATAATTGAAAATTTAATTTGTGACTTGGCTATAATTATACTATAATAAAAGGCTTTCTATGTTGACAGCTAGACTTGGATTCACAGCTGTAAGTTTCATTGATAGAACTGGCAAGAAGAAGGAAATAATTATTTTATTGGATTCACAGTTGCAAGTTTCAATCTCAAACTGTAATATAATCTGTATCTTTTTTCCTTGTTTCATTATAATCTGTGTACATGAAAAATAAAAATGGGCTTTCACTATGTTGATAGACAACTAAAGTTGGTTTATGTTTTACTTTGGTTGCAGAAAATCATACATATGGATTTAGTGAAAATTCCATCCAACATTTACGACTTTCAGGGCCTTCTTTAAAATCATATTTCTTCTATATTGTTGGCAGATCATCGGTATCGTTGCTCTATTGACCAAAAGGATTGTGCAAGACATAGAGCTCGTATCGTTGCTCTATTTCTATTTGAAGATATATTTTTCATAAATGTAATGTTAAATTGTATGCGGTTTCTTAGAAATGCTGCTAAGTTGTATATTCATTCTACTATTTTTTTTATCTGCGTATCTTTTGATTTCAGGATATAAATGTAATCCTCAAGCTAAGTTTCTCGGATGATAGATGCCAACTGTGATATGCAAATTTTGAGTGCTTTTGTGGTGTATAAATATGTTTGGGTGTTTGATTTATAAAGTATTGTTCTGAGTTTGTTAGACTGAAAGCAGATAATAAAATTTATTCTCAATAGTGTTATGTGCTTGTGATATGTGCTTGGTACTATTATGTGTTGGTTGATGAGGGTTGAATTATTATGCTAGTTGATGAGGGTTGCTATTATGTGTTGGTTCTCAATAACGAAAGTTATGTTCTCAATAGTGTTATGTTCTTGGTGCTATTATGTGCTGGTTGATAAGGGCTGAAATATTTTAATTTCAAGGCTCATGTTTTAGTCTTGTAAGCTAAAAACTCAAAGGTTTATAAGCTGATTTTGAGGTAATCAACTAGCTGCTAGTGAATTGAAACGTACAGCGTGTGGAACGTAGCTTAACTCATGCATATCGTGTAAGTATAGCATGATACGCTATAAGTATAGCATGATATCCAATAAGTATAGCATGAAACACTGTAAGTATAGTATGATATCCAGTAAGTATCACATGATATACTATTAGTATAGCATGATATTCAGTAAGTATAGCATGATACACTGTAAGTATAGCATGATATAATATAAGTATAACATGATATACTGTAAGTATAGTATGAAACACTTTAAGTATAACATGATATTTTGAAAGTATAGCATGATATAATGTAAGTTTAGCATGATGCACTGTAAGTATAATATGATATCCTGTAAGTATAGCATGATGCACTGTAAGTATAGCATGATGCACTGTAAGTATAGCATGATACACTATAAGTATAGCATGACATCCATTAAGTATAGCATGATATTCAGTAAGTATAGCATATATTCAGTAAGTATAGCATGATATCCAGTAAGTATAGAATAATATAATATAAGTATAGCATGATAATGTAAGTATAGAATGATACACTATAAGTATAACATGATATCCTAAAACTATGACATGATATAATATAAGTATAGCATGATACACTACAAGTATAGAATGATATCCTGTAAGTATAGCATGATGCACTGTAAGTATAGTATGATATACTATAAGTATAGCATGCTATCATGTAAGTATAACATGATACATTGTAAGTATAACATGATATTCTGTAAGCACATAACAAACACATATCTGTGTTGCTCCTAGGTTCATACAAAGCTGTAGTCCAAGATGAATTTAAAGATGTCAATTCTGTCATGCACCCACACAGTGCATTAACACGTTTTACCAATCACAGTAGTATCCTCTAGTGAAATAAAAAAGAAGTGTAGGTACAAAACAGGCAAAAGAATATGATAGTGCAATGAACATGATGAATACAAAAGAGATAGCCAAATAATAATATCATGTCTCAAATGAACAAAATAAAATATAACTGAAACGGAAACAAGTGTAATATGTCTCAATACATTTAGTCAAATGAAGTATCACTAAGGCATTCGGCCTTTACAAAAATGAAATACAAACTCTAATATCTGAATGAAAATACAAAACTACAGTGGAGCCTCTAATGGTAAAATCATGTGATGGCGACTATGTTAGAACTCCATCATCCTGCGGCTCTCCGAAACTCTAAGCTGCCTGAAAAGAAATTTAAAACAAAAAAATAACACGAGCCTCAGAGCGCTACAGCAAGATCACCTCCATCCGTCCCCAGGGAAAGGGTGCTAGATGAAGTAGTGGCTCTAATATGAAGCATAATTTACCTAGATCATTTTTCTCGTATTTAATAGAAAATAATAATTAGAAACTCACAATACGAGACTGGTACGTCAAGCAAAATAATCCAAACAAGGAAACCCTCATGTATATACCATATGTCTCAAATTGTGAATCTCTAATCATTGGTCCTAACTAAGAAGTAAAAGAGAAGCAGTACATGAAAGTAAAACTACAACTCCAAACATCAAACATGATGAGCCATATCAAAACTCAGATTACCCTCGGGTAGTTGACACAAACGTAAGGAATATCATCTAGCATAATCATCTCCATAGAACAAGCCATACGTGTTGGACCCTAGAGGGGGGTGATTAGGGTCAAGAGGCTATAATTATGCAATAAAATTAAGACAAGCAAACCACAGTATTCTAATGCAAACAAAATAGAAGAGATAGGGTTAGGAATCGTTATCCTGTGACGTGCGATATGTTAACGAGGTTCGGTCCGCTGACCTACGTCCTCGCTCCCAACTCTCGAGGAGAAATCCACTACACAACCCGGTTTGGAAGCCGGAACTTCGTCTACACAGCGATCCCCACACGATCTCACACTTCACAGTTTGATCTACACAAGATCACACTCCCTCACAGTTGATCTACACAAGATCACACTCACAAGATAGTAGAAATGGTGTAAGACTCTCTCTTTACAACGTCCCTATGGCAAAGAGAGAAAGCACACTGAAGCTGGGAAGTGAACACACAAAAACTCAGTGAAAACAGGTTTTGAAAATATAACCTCTGAGAAAAACAGCGTCACTGGTTTTTGCAAAAGATGGGACACTTCAGGAAGAAGAAGATGATGAGTTTAAATAAGGAAAACCAGCAGTTTAAACCCATACCCTTAATCCCCCAAAATCTGGAAACAAACGTCGCTGAGATCTGTACTGAGTGGCGCTGAAAAAAGGACCAAAAATTACAGTTGAATAATACGGCGGTCGACCGGCGGAAATTTCGGTCGACCGATGGAAATGTTCGGTCGACCGACGGAAAATTCGGTCGACCGCTAACCAGATCAGAAATGAGAAAAACCTCAAACTAAAATATTTGTAAAATATTTATTTGACCTCTGAAAATTATGAAACTTTGTAAAATGTTTTTAATGCTAAAAACAAACTGTTTGGAAAAGGAATTTTGTAGATAGGTCCTCATACTTTTGAAAAATAGTATTTTGTGAAAAACGCTTAAAAACATAAGTATGAAACGTGTGTGTGATATCCCAATAGCTTTAAGTGAAGTCAATAACTCTTTGCCTACTTTCTAACACTAGAGAGAAGAAATAAAAGATAGCTAGTATCCTCATATAGAATGCAATGCTTGAGTCTTGATCTAGCTTGAATTTGATGAAGCTTCTATTTGAATTTGTTGTTCTTGAAATAACGTTTGCTTCATCACTATGCCTCCTCCTCCTTTGAATATCATCGTTGTAGCGCATATTCCATCCAATCCTCCATTTGTGGCACTAAAAAGCTTAATATATGAATTCACTACATTTGTACTTAATAAGCCATTAGTACCGATAATGGTGGTTGTAAAAACATCATCAAAACATAAGGGCTAACAATCTCCCCCTTTTTGATGATGACAACCAACCACTATATAAGAGCAAAAATAAAGAAAGATATAGATAGGTGCTCCCCCTATCTATGAGCTCCCCCTAAATATATGCAACAAATGAGGAGATTTCTCTCCCCCTTTGTCACCATCAAAATGGGGTAAAAAAAATTAAACAAAAATGCATGTAAAATACAACTAAACAAGCAAGCAAATAGAACTTTCACATATTGCACAAGCCCAAACCATTTCTTATGCGACAAAAATTATCCTCTCCAAGAGGCTTAGTAAATATATCCGCTAATTGAGATTTTGTGTCAACAAATACTAAGGATACATCTTGTCTCTCAACATGATCGCGTAAGAAATGATGGCGCACATCAATATGCTTGGTTCTAGAGTGCAAAACTGAATTTTTGGAAATATTTATAGCACTAGGGTTATCACAAAAAAAATTTATATTTTGAAAATTCAAATCATAGTCAACTAAGCTTTGTTTCATCCACAAAACTTGAGCACAACATAAGCCGGCGGACACAATTTTGTTTCTTGGAAGCCCAAGAAACAAGGGAATTTCCTAAGAATTGGCATGTTCCACTAGTACTCTTGCGATCTACCTTACATCCGGCAAAGTCGGCATCACAAAAACCATATAAATCAAAAGTGGTGCTTTTTGGATAAAACAAACCAAGGTTAAAAGTTCCATTAACATACTTAATGATCCTTTTAACCGCAATTAAATGAGATGCTTTTGGAGAAGCTTGAAAACGTGCACATGCACATACACTAAACATGATGTCGGGTCTACTAGCGGTGAGATAAAGAAGACTACCTATCATACCTCGGTATAGTTTTTGGTCCACATCTTCACCACTCTCATCCGCATCAAGCTTAACACTAGTACTCATGGGAGTAGGCGCATGCTTAGAATTCTCCAACTTAAATTTCTTCACCAATTCCTTCGCATACTTGCTTTGTGAAATGAAGATCCCATCCTTAGTTTGCTTGACTTGGAGCCCGAGAAAGAATGTAAGCTCTCCCATCATACTCATCTCAAAGTGATCCTGCATAACTTTAGAAAATTCCTTGCACAAGGATTCATTAGTAGCACCAAAAATAATGTCATCCACATATATTTGAACTAAAATGAAATCATTTTTCCTTTTTCTCACAAAAAGTGTGTTATCAATTGTTCCTTTTGAAAAACCATTTTCAATAAGAAAACTAGAGAGGCGAGCATACCAAGCCCTAGGAGCTTGTTTCAACCCATATAAAGCTTTTTGTACCCGGTAAACATGATTAGGAAAAGCATGATCTATAAAACCGGGGGGTTGCTCAACATACACTTCCTCTTCTATAAAACCATTTAAGAAAGCACTTTTGACATCCATTTGAAATAGTTTGAAATTTTTAAAACTAGCAAATGCCAAAAACATCCTAATAGATTCCAACCTTGCAACCGGTGCAAAGGTTTCATCATAGTCTATGCCCTCCTCTTGATTGTATCCTTGGGCAACCAAACGAGCTTTATTTCTAGTTACAATGCCATGTTCATCAAGTTTGTTTCTAAAAACCCATTTTGTACCAATAACACTAGCATTGTTAGGTCTAGGAACTAACTTCCAAACTTCATTTCTTTGAAAATTGTTTAATTCTTCATGCATAGCCAAAACCCAAAACTCATCATTTAAAGCATCATTAACCTTTTTAGGTTCTAGTTGAGATAGAAATGCAACATTACCACATTCACTCAAGGCTTTTGAGCGAGTTATAACTCCTTTTGAAGGGCTCCCAATGATTTGTTCCTTTGGGTGGTTTGATGTGAATTTCCAAGCTTTAGGTTGTTCAACTTGATCTTGAGCATTTGTGCAATCTACATCCTTTTGAACTTCTATAGAGGGAGTGTCATTGATTTGCAACAAGTCCAATCCTCCCTCAACATCATCATCATCATCTTTCCTAGGTAAAACAACTTGAGAACCAACATTAGTCTCATCAAAAGTAACGTTTATAGATTCTTCAACAACGAGGCTTCGTTTATTGAAGACCCTATAAGCCTTACTTCGAGGTGCATAACCTAAGAAAATACCAACATCAATTTTGGAATCAAATTTATCATGGTGATCTTTTGTATTTAAAATAAAACATTTACAACCAAAGATACGAAAATAACCAATAAAAGGAGTTTTTCCATAAAAAAGTTCATAAGGAGTTTTCTTAAGCTTTGGTCTAATCAAAACACGATTTAAAACATGGCAAGCCGTATTGACGGCTTCCGCCCAAAAATATTTTGGTAAATCAAATGAGTTTAGCATAGTGCGTGCCATCTCTTGTATGGTGTGATTTTTCCGTTCAACAATACCATTTTGTTGTGGTGTTCTAGGAGCGGAAAACATGTGAGTTATACCATGATGAGCACAAAAATCATAGAAAAATTCATTTTGAAATTCACCACCATGATCACTTCTTATTTTAACAACTTTCAAATCTTTTTCATTTTCAATTCTTTTGACATGATTAGCAAATTCTTCAAAACAATCATTTTTCTTTGTAAGAAAATATTGTCCATGTAAAACGAGAGAAATCATCAATAATCACAAAAACATAGTGTTTGCCTCCAAGAGAGGTAACACGCATAGGACCAAACAAATCAAGATGAAGTAATTGCAAAGGTTTAGAAGTCGATACCTCATGGATGGATTTGAAGGAAGATTTTGTTTGTTTACCTTTGGCACAATCCTCACATATGGTATCTTTGATGAAGTGCAAGCTAGGTAACCCTTTAACAAGATTTCTGTTAGACAATTTTGATATTAGCTCCATATTTGCATGTCCAAGTCTCTTATGCCAAGTCCAAGGGTTTTTATCAATTGCCGCAAGGCACTTCACATCTTGATTCACTAATTCATTCATCTCAAAAATGTATACATTAGATTTGCGATTAGCAACAAAAACAAATTTTCCATTCATACTAATGATGCACTTATCCGGTTTAAAGGAAATATCAAAACCTTTATCACTCAATTGGCTAATGCTAAGAAGATTATGATTTAAACCATTTACCAAATAAACATCTTCTATAACGGGTGAGGGTTTCTTACCAATAGAACCAACACCAATGATTTTACCTTTCTCACCACCGCCGAAGGAGACGTTACCTCCTTTAATTCTTGATAGGGTTGCAAATAACTCTTTGTTGCCCGTCATATGATGTGAGCAACCACTATCAAGGTACCACATCTCCTTACGTTGTTGCCGTGACGTTCCCTACAAGAGATGAAGATGAAGATGTAGTAGCTTTAGGTACCCAAGTCTTGGGTCCTTGGTGGTTAGTAGTCTTGGTACCTTTGGGTACCCATATCAATCCATAAAATTCAAAGTTATCTTTAATTCTACAACGAGTAGAAATATGATCATGTTTCATGCAATAAGTGCACACAAAATTTCTTTTGTATGTATGAGTGTGAGAACCATGAAACCTATTTCTACCATAGTGATGGTGATTAGCATAAGGATGAGTGGGTCTAATCCTACCACCCTCAATTTCTAATCTCTCAATCTTTGATCTTAATTGATTATTCTCGAAATCGAGATATCCTAGCAATTCATCTTTTAGTACAAGAGAGGTTGTTAATTGTTCTAGCTTGATATGACAAGAAGCATGTAACTTTTTAAAAGAAGAAAATTCTTTGGATATTCTTTTGAATTCAATGTTCAACTCTTCTAGAGCCATAGTTAGATCACATTGCATGTAGAAGAATTCACTCTCGGTGTCGGATATTACCTCATGTTTAAGGGCCATGAAGCAAACATTGGGATCATGAATAGCAAGTTTGGCTCCTTCTTCATCGCTATCCGAATCACTTGGTTCGGATTCTTCCCATCCGGCATACATAGCCTTCTTCTTCTTGTATTTCATGTACTTCTCCTTGAGCCTTGGGCAATCCTTAGCGATATGGCCCGGTTCATTGCATTCAAAGCATTTTCCTACACGAGAAGGAAATTTGTTGTTAGATCGTGGGTTAAATTTCTTGTTTATTTTTATGAGTCTAGAAATTCTTCTAGAGAGATGAGCCACTTCTCTAGAAAAATCATCTTCACTATCCGATGACGAAGAGGAGTTATCACTAGCTCCTTTGAGAGCTATGGTCTTCAACTTTGGTGATGGCTCCTCAACATCTCGTGAGGGCACTTCCTCCTTCTCCTTCCCCTTGAGCTTCTTCTCATGGACCTTGAGCTTTCCGATGAGGCCATCGAGAGGTAAAGTGGTAAGGTCATGAGCTTCTTCTATTGTCGTTGCCTTGGGTTCCCACATCGGAGTCAATGAACGAAGAATCTTGTAATTCATCTCTTGAATAGTCAACTTCTTATCAAGACCATGCAATTCATTGATAATGTTAGTGAAGCGAGAAAACATAGCATCAATTGATTCATTTGGAAGCATTTGAAATAACTCATATTCATGCATAAGTCCACTAATTTTGGATTCCTTGACTTGGGGGGTTCCTTCGTGTGTAATACACAATTTCACCCAAATTTTGTATGCGGTTGCACACGTGGAAACCCTATTATACTCGTTGGGAGAAAGATCACAAATTAAGGCATTCATAGCCTTAGCATTGAGATTGGCTTGGTGCCTTTCTCCATCGGTCATAGTCCCAACTTTGGACTTCTCTACGTACTTTTTCTCTATGAGTTCTAGGATGTCAAGGTCCATGCAATGAAGATAAATTCTCATCCTAGCCTTCCAATAAGCAAAGTTACTACCGGTGAAGAGTGGTGGTCTAGTGGTGGATTGTCCCTCTAGCATATGCACATTCATTGAAGCCTCCATAAGATCTTATCTCTAAGGTGATTAAACCAAAAACTAATATAGAGACCAAGCTCTGATACCAATTGTTGGACCCTAGAGGGGGTGATTAGGGTCAAGAGGCTATAATTATGCAATAAAATTAAGACAAGCAAACCACAGTATTCTAATGCAAACAAAATAGAAGAGATAGGGTTAGGAATCATTATCCTGTGACGCGCGATATGTTAACGAGGTTTGGTCCGCTGACCTACGTCCCCGCTCCCCACTCTCGAGGAGAAATCCACTACACAACCCGGTTTGGAAGCCGGAACTTCGTCTACACAGCGATCCCCACACGATCTCACACTACACAGTTTGATCTACACAAGATCACACTCCCTCACAGTTGATCTACACAAGATCACACTTACAAGATAGTAGAAATGGTGTAAGACTCTCTCTTTACAACGTCCCTATGGCAAAGAGAGAAAGCACACTGAAGCTGGGAAGTGAACACACAAAAACTCAGTGAAAACAGGTTTTGAAAATATAAGCTCTGAGGAAAACAGCGTCACTGGTTTTTACAAAAGCTAGGACACTTCAGGAAGAAGAAGAGGATGAGTTTAAATAAGGAAAACCAGCTGATTAAACCCATACCCTTAATCCCCTAAAATCTGGAAACAAACGTCGCTGAGATCTTTACTGAGCGGTGTTGGAAAAAGGACCAAAAATTACCATTGAATAATACGGCGGTCGACCGACAGAAATTCCGGTCGACCGGCAGAAATTCCGGTCGACCGATGGAAATGTTCGGTCGACCGACGGAAAATTCGGTCGACCGCTAACCAGATCAGAAATGAGAAAAACAAACAGAGACTTGTCCGGTCGACCGGTCCGGTCGACCGGTCCGGTCGACCGGTCCGGTCGACCGGTCCGGTCGACCGAAGGAAGCTCTCGGTCGACCGCGGCGGTCGACCGATGAACTCTCTGCTGCCCAGAGAGGAATGTACATAAGTGCGGTCGACCGGTGTGGTCGACCGCATTCTGATACATCCCAAAAACACTGTTTTGAACTTTGTAAAATGTTTTTAATGCTAAAAACAAACTGTTTGGAAAAGGAATTTTGCAGATAGGTCCTCATACTTTTGAAAAATAGTATTTTGTGAAAAACGCTTAAAAACATAAGTATGAAACGTGTGTGTTTGATATCCCAATAGCTTCAAGTGAAGTCAATAACTCTTTGCCTACATTCTAACACTAGAGAGAAGAAATAAAAGATATCTAGTATCCTCATATAGAATGCAATGCTTGAGTCTTGATCTAGCTTGAATTTGATGAAGCTTCTATTTGAATTTATTGTTCTTGAAATAACGTTTGCTTCATCACTATGCCTCCTCCTCCTTTGGATATCATCGTTGTAGCGCATATTCCATCCATATACATATATATATATATATATGTATATACATATATATATATATATATATATATATGAAATAACGATACTTTTGTATGGTATTCATAATATCATGTGGAAACAACAGTCTTACTCAATCATTCTGCAAAGATAGGTAAATAACCTTATTCCGGAATGATGCATCCAGATGATCGTACAACGGAGTGTAGGCATATCAGCCCAATCTGAAAACCCCGATCCTCTTCGAGTATAGTACAACCATGGTCTCATTGTGGGAAAACACCCAACTCTAAGTGTAGTACAGCCGTGGTCTCATTGTGGGAAAACTACTCATCACTTAGCATCCACCATTGATGAATTATGTATTATGTGTGTGTTATTCCAACACTATCAACTTAAACATGTGTCATACATCTCAACTATTCTTATAAACTCAATTTAGAACATTTACTCAAGTGTTCATGCACGTAACTCGATGTGCGGATCAAAAACTCATGTTTACGATCACCTCATGTGTAGAATTAATAGCAAATACTGTATTATAATGCGTATATATCCTTTATCTCAAGTGTAATTAACTCCTCACTTGTCATAATCCCCTTCGGAATACTCATATGTATGCTATGATACTATTCATACGTGTTCATGACAGTACGTGTATCATCATGCGGCTCGAACCCCGTGATCGCATCTCGAAACGGTGCAAAAATAACTTAGGAAGAAAAACATACACAGGCCGATCGATCGCCTTCAAGGTGTTGGTCGACTAGACAGCGGACATGCACAACATGTACAAACAGAGCTTCACCAATCGACCGCTCCTAGGGCACCGGTCAACCAGCCAGAGAAAAACCTATTTTCTCAGGTTTTTCAGGTTTGGTCGTTTCGGATTATTATAATTTGTTCAAAAACAAAACTTTCTTATCAGGAAGCATATAACA
Source organism: Asparagus officinalis (assembly GCF_001876935.1). Taxonomy (NCBI): domain Eukaryota; kingdom Viridiplantae; phylum Streptophyta; class Magnoliopsida; order Asparagales; family Asparagaceae; genus Asparagus; species Asparagus officinalis. The sequence continues at coordinate 57,126,656 of NC_033799.1, read as the reverse complement.
ACACTTAAACTTTGTTAATTACTTTACAGAGATTATATTGAACATGATTCACACTCTTAGGTTAATCTAATTAGGGTTTAACAACCTAATTAACCAAATTCCTCGATTAAAACATGATCTCTTAACATGATTAACATAAGCATGCTTGCAAAAACTCATAGAATAGATATAATTTGATTTAAATTCATTCATATCTCTAGGTATTACAAACCTAGGGTTTAAGCATGATTAATTAACATGATAACTCAATTAATTGCTAAATTAGGGTTTAAGCATGGTTTAAGCATGATTAACAACTTAAAAATGAAATTAAGAGTAACTCTAATAATCATGACAATGTTACTAACATAAACAGTGAGAAAACCATATAGATCTAACATTGGTTTAAGATTAATCATAAAAAATCTAATCTTTTTCACATCGAGTTAAGCCTAAACATGTAAAACATTAATTTAAACATCTTAAATCATTTATTAACTAAGAGTGAAGGTTTGGATAAAGATGATCTTGCCTCAAATGTCGTGTTGAACTCCTCAAACATGTACGAGAAGATCCAACTTCACAAATCCCTTCTTCCTTGCCACAGGTTTATGATCTCGCCCTTGTGTCTGTATTTTGCTTCATAAAGCTGTCAAAACTCACATGAAATTAATCTAGGATTTTTGAGGAGAGAGGGTGGCTATTATGCTTCAGAGATATGATAAAAAAGAAGAATTTTTTTGAAAAACACAGATATTTATAGAGGCAAACCCGAAATAAGCCTGTTTGACCCGAATCAGAAAACCTAGTCTGACTAGAAAAATAGTCTTCGGTATCTCAAAGTGAGTTGATTTAAGATTTGTTAGAAAGCTATTGAAGAGACCTACAACTTTTGTCTTTTGAGTTTTTCCAGATTCGAATTGTATCGTTGTGTAAAACATAAATACTCTTAACTGGTCGTTTTTTCCAGATTTCAGGCTTGTGCATGTAGTGCATGATTTCACTCCTATATTCACATATATACATTGAATTGATCTCAAATAAATTTCTAGCATATTCACACATTAATAAATATTATTTATCACCATATAACTTATTTATGATTGTTTATCACTATATATTCAAATTTACGGGGTTTTACATTCTTCCCCCATTAAAAGAATTTCATTCCCGAAATTCCATAATCGTATCTTAGAGATTAATAATACCATAAAAGCATGTTGAGGGGATAATCCAGACAAGGAAACCCTTACATACATATCTCGTACTAATAATCTCCAGATATGAAACATAACATTATCTACACTTAACAATCTAGACTATAAATACTCCCACATAACCCCTAATTAAGTGAATTTAGTACGTCAGACGAAAAATCCAAACAAGGAACCCACCTATATATATACCATGTGTGACGCCCCTGGGTTCACACAAGGTTACAGTCCAAGGTGAAACCAGAGATGTCAAACCTGCCATGCACCCTCACTGTGCATAAACACGTTTCACCAATCATAACAATATCCTCTAGTAGAACCAAATAGAAGTGCAGGTACAAAACAGGCAAAATAAAGGGAATAAATATAATAAACATGATATAGAAGAGATATCTCATAAATAAAAAGAATCATGTCTCCGCTATAATACATCTGATATCTGAATATTAAAAATGTCTCAACATGAATCAACTAAAAATCATACTAAGCCACACTGCCTTTACAATATGAATATGAAACTCTAATGTCTGAATGAAACTCAAAACTATAGTGGAGTCTTTACAAGTAAAAATACGTGACGGCGACTATACCAGAACTCCGTCACCCTGCGGCTCTCCGAAACTCCAAACTAACTAAAAAGTAATTTAAAAGAAAAAGAACAACAACAAGAGCGTCAGAGCGCTACAGCAAGGTTACCTCCATCCGCCCCAAGTGGAAGGGCTGTGAGATGGAGTGAAGGCTCTATCTATTAAGCATAGTCTACCTAGATTCATTTTCCCTGTATATAAGTGGGATTAACATTTAGAAACCTACAACACGAGACATAGTACATCGAGTAAAATAATCCAAACAAGAAAACCCTCATATATATACCATATGTCTCAAATTGTAGATATCTAAACATTAATAACGAACTAGGAAAAGACAATCTAATGAAACCAATAATTAGAAATCCATAACACGAGACTGGTACGTCGAGCGAAATAATACAAATAAGGAAACCCTCATATATATAACATATGTCTCAAGTTATGAATCTCTAATCATTGATTCTAACTAAGAAATAAAGAAGACAGTAAAAGAAATAAGACATCAACACATCGTATTTATAATATCTACCACTATTAGTGGGGAGATAGAATAAAACACCAACACATAATTTTGTATACTTTCAAAAGAAACGTATCTCGGTCATATAGCTCAGTGATAGGTCGTATTCATAATCTATATCTGCCACACTTAGGCTATCAAGTAATTATCTCAGTGCAACAGATTACCATGTAGGTATCTTGAACTGTGTACACGGTTCATTAGTCTCATCGCGATCTTAGTACGTAACATGAGTGCGGGACGGACTACCAAATAGGCATCCTAGAAATACGACTCACGAGCCTCATTGCACCCTAGTACGGGATGGATGGCAAGCCTCCTAAAATCTGACTCAATGGCCTGTAGATGTGGAATATCGACGAACTACCTTATGTAGTACTGAACTGAGCTCATCAACGATACCTACCTCATATAAATCTTTGTATCTCTGGTATGTCGATGCACTATCCCATATAGTACTGAGCTGTGCTCATCAACGACAGTTACCTCATGTATAAACCGTGTATATCTGGTATGTCGACGTACTATCCCATATAGTACAGAGCTGTACTCATCAACGACATCCACCATGTATATGAACGATATCTAATTCAAATATGATCAAATTAAAATTTATCATAATTCTCTTGGGATTCTCAAATATGTAATACAACATATTCATGACTATACGTGTAACTTCAAGCAGCTTAAAACTACACGAACGGATCTTAAAACGGCTCAACACAACTCCACAAAACGAGCAGAAAAATAGACGAGACTTCTGTTAGTAAAACGAGCATATCTTTCTATAGAAACACTATTTTTTACAAATGGTTTTCTATTTTGAAAATTAGGTTTATACATCTTTCAAATGACATAAGGTTGGTTCAGTTTGGAGTTTATTTGTTATCCCAAATCTCTAGTTAAACATTATACATGTACAACCATTTTTTTTGCAGGATATATTGTTAGTAAACATAACATATCTTTCTCTATACAAACTTTTTTTAAGAATGGTTTTCTGTTTTAGAAACTAGATACATATAATAACATATCTTTCTCTATACAAACTTTTTTTAAGAATGGTTTTCTGTTTTAGAAACTAGATACATATATCTTTCATTTGGAACTAGTTTGGTTAAGAATGGTTTTCTGTTTTAGAAACTAGATACATATATCTTTCATTTGGAACTAGTTTGGTTAAATTTGGAAATTTTTTGCTATCTTACAATATCAGTTAAAGATTATACAAGTGCTGTAATTTTCTGTAGAAAATATATATTTAGTATATCACTTAAATTTCTTATATATAAATAAAATTATGAATAACCCTAATGATCATGATCATGATACTATCATAAACAGCAAGAACAGATTACTAATCTAGCATTGCTTTAAGATTTACTATAAAAAATCTGACTTTTAACACCTCAAGTTAAAATTAAAGCATGAAAACATATATTCGACATCATATTAATCATCTACACTAGTTATTTAACTATGAGGATGGGTTTGGATGAAGATAATCTTGCCTCAAATGTTGTTCTAAGCCTCTGAGATAAACAACAAGCAATCCACGAGTATAAACAATCCATTCTCCCTTGTCACACATCGAAGATCTCGCCCTCTTGTCGGTATTGTGCTCTACAAAGCTCTCAAAATTCATAAAAAATATCTAGGGTTTTTGAGGGGAGAGAGTGGATACTAGGGTTCATAGATATGATAAAAAGAGGAATTTTTATAAAAAAACACAGGTATTTATAGAGGCAAACCCGAAACAAACCTGTTTGATCCGAACTAGGAAACCTAGTCTGACTAGGAAAACAACCATCGGTATTTTGGTCATAACTTTCACGTCCGACCTCGGAATGAGGTGATATAAGATTTGTTGGAAAGATATTGAAGATACCTACAACTTTGATCATTTAATAAGTATTATTTTTCATAATACAATATATTTATTATTTATTATAAAATATTCAAATTTTTAGGGTTTTACATTCTTCCCCCCTTAAAAGAATTTCGTCCCCGAAATTCCGTAAACGTATCTTAGAGGTTAATAATACATTACCATAAATCTTCAAATATAAAACATTTAAATATCTACACTTAATACTTTAGAATGTGAATATCCTCACTTAACCCCTAACTAAACAGAACTAGTACGTCGGGCGAAAAGTCCAAACAAGGAACCCCCCATATATATACCATATGTTCCGAATAATTACGAGCTAAGTGCTAATACCACCATTGTAGCGTTAAGTATAGATATGAGCATATTGATAATCATAAACATAGACAAATCATATCTAAATAATTTACTTGCTCAAATAGGTGCAAGTAAATAGGTGCAAGTTGTCGTGATGCATATCCTCATCGCGCCCCAAGAAACTTCCTCAGCTCCTTTCCGATTCCATTGAACTTTAACTAAAGGTATCACTTTGTTTCTAAGTCTCTTATCCTCCTTGGCAAGAATACACACAAGAATTACAATAATAGTTATATCATCAAGAATCTCAACCTCTGACGTTGTAGGCATATAAAATTGCTTATAGGTCCCCTAGCATAGCTCGGCACAAACCGACAAACCAACGAGGCGACGAGATCGACAATCGCACGCAAGCAACGGAATACATCCATTCGCGTGCGGGATCAAGCCAAGTGTTCGAAGAGTCAACGAGTCATCCAACCGAGAGCGGACTCGAACGAATCACGATCGAATCAAGATCAGTTTCGGACTCAGATTCAGAAGTGGATTTACTGCCTAATCAGGATCCGGACTTACTGCCAAATCTGGAATCAAGTCAACGAGTCGTTTCCAGGTCAATCAACCACACAACAGAAACACGACCGAATCAAGTCCAGATCAACAACGAAACACAGAACCGGACAACGGAAAAATGACGGAACGAACAACACCCGGAGGGGCTCGGCCGAAACCGAGCCACCTCAAGGTGGCTCGGCCTAAGCCGAGCCACCCTGAGGTGGCCGCCCAGATCTGTGCCAAATGCACAGATCTGGTTGCCTATAAATAGGCGGGGTCATTGTTCATTTTGGGGGGTTGGAAAATTTGGAGAGAGGCGAAGCCCTGCTGGATTGGAGACTCAGAACTTAACAAGATTCAAGCTTTGGGACTTCGAGGACTTGCTCATCCAGATCTGGTGCTCGGCGATCATCAACGTCAAATAAGGCAGGTGTTCGAGAGGATCGGATCTCAGATCTACGTTGCTACACTCCGGATCTAAGCTTGGTCTTAGATCCCGAGACTTGGACGATTGTTTCCTTGGTGAAACAATCCTCCCCGGCTATTATTTCCTTGGTGAAATAATACCCGTTGTACTGCGTAGATCCGACCGGATCTAGATCGCGCGGTGGTCCACGGCAAACAACCCCGGCGCAGGCAAAGAACCCACAAAGCGAGCGACCGCAAAACAGGAGCTCGTGATTTGTTCGACACAAAAGGAGAAAGTTGTAATCTTTGTTTATTTTTCTTTGATTTTCGTTGTAACCGGATCTAAAAAAGACCGGATCTTTTGTAATCCAAGATGACAATTATTTCAATGAAGAAAACAGTTTTCCCCGCGAACAATCTGGCGACCACAGTGGGAGCCAACGATCTCGCTGCCGAGATCGTTGCGTCGCAGCCGCGGATCTCGATCCCGGTCGAGGAGGAGGTCGAGTATGAGTTCGACCAAGCCAAGTTCGAGGAGTACGTGTCCTCGTCCGGATCTACCTCCCCCCGCAAGTCCAAGAAGTCCAAGTTCTCCTCCAGGAGAAAGGTTCGTTGGTATGAAGAAGTCGAAGCCACCAACGAAGATCTCGCCCCGTTTGATGCCAAAGTCGCATCGGGTGAGATTCCTCCAGTTTCCAACCAGGTCAGATCTGCTCTGGCCAACCCTTCTGCCGCAGGGGGCGTGGTGACTCTCTCGAAGAGAGCCCGCCAAAGGCAACGTCAACGCCTTGCGAAACGATTCGCAAAGGCCATGGAGTCCGTTGACGGGATCCGCTACAACACGGATCTGAAGAACAAAAGAGGCAAACAGCCTCAACAACAGATGAACGGCGCCTCTTCCAAGCCGCCAACAATGGAATGGGTCCGTGTCAAACGGAATCGTTCGACGCTGGAAGAACGCATCCGCAAACGCCGCGCACTATCAGCGCAGGCACGGGCTCAAGCCGAAGAAGCCCGTAGAAAGTTGCAAAGAGAGGTAGCCAAGAAGCCGCCACCAACTCGCAAAGTTTGGAGGCCAAAGTCTGAAGCGGCAATTCAGGCTAAGGAGCAACCTTTGCAGCCTCCAACCAAAGTTCAACCTCCGGCGAACCAAGCTAAGCCGCCGAGAATTCCCATAGCTACTCCGGGAGATCATGCAGAATCCTCCCGAAGGAGAAAGTCAGTCTTGGAGCGCCTCGGTCCACTTCCCGAGGAGCGAAGCAAAGCTCCAATCCAAGAACGTTTGGACCCACTACGAAAGCCCCAAACAACGCAACATGCTGGGGGTCGCCCCAAGCGCACTACTTTGCGCATTGAAGTTCAGGAGCCCGCTGAGAATTCACGCCCAAAAAGGCATGTCTCAAGGCGCGTGACTCTTGAAAGTCCAAGGAAGGCAATTCTCCCTCAGAAGGAAACGTTATCATCTGATGATGATTACGTTATACCTGAGAAATCGTGCCAACACACGATAGGTTGCTCTGACCTTCAAACAGACGAGCTGTACTATCATGCTGGGGGTACGAACAAAGCCAGAAAGAGGAGTCCTCAAAGGCTAGAAACTCAGTGCCCTTGTTCAAAGCTCATTCGGGCGGTACTGTCTCAATGCAACTGCATCAAGGTAGTCCAGGCTCGGCACCGAAACGTCAAAACCAAGGTATAGGCGTTTCCGGCAAAGAAGAACGGTGGTTAAAGACGGAGAATTTCCGAGGGTCACCGCCAACATGACCAGCAAAGAGACATCGACACAGATTGATCTCAAATCGTTTCTGGAAGCGTCCCGGCGTGTAACCCGTCTGCAGTCCGGAGCCATCGCACGAGGAACTTATGGTAGGGTTCGGACAAGATTGCCTTCGGAAGATGAAGAATCGGATTCCTGCTCTGCTGTCGCATCGGACAATACAGTGTCCAGCGAAGGACAACCCCGCGAATCATTTATGATAAGCGCGGAAGAAATGGCCAAGATGCTTGAAGACGCTTTGGCTAAACAGAAAGAAAGTTTCAAGTTTGAGATGCAGATGGCCATGCAGACTATGAGAGAGATGCATGAGCAACAAATCCAGGCGTTCAGGAACCAACAAGGTGAACCAAGTCACCGTAATCAGGTTGTTCAGGAAGAAGAGCACACGGATAGGGATGGAGCTCACAATGCCAATAACCCTCCCGTCAATGCAGGGGGTGGTAACGAGGAGGCCAACGAGGATACAAGTGAAGACTTGAAGATCAAAGATCTCGAGAGCAAGATCAACACATTGATCTCCGCTCAAGAGACGAAGAAAACAGGCATTCCCTGTCCATACCCAAGAGAGTGGGAATCGATCCCCTATCCGGCGAAGTTCAGTTTAATCAACTTCACGCCGTTCGATGGGAAGGGTTCCCCCACTCAGCATTTGATTTATTTCAAATCGCACTTGGGTATTATCTCCGGCAATGAGCCTCTGATGGTGCGGTCATTCGTTGGCACTCTTCGCGGAGCCGCCTTCGATTGGTACCGCCACCTCAAGCCAGGAAGCGTAAGTAGCTGGGACGACATGGAGACGAAATTCCTCGCTAACTTCTTCGACGACGACACCGAGATATCTATCGGATCGTTGCTCGATGAGAAGCAGAAGGACGGAGAGTTAGTCGATACCTTCGTCAAAAGGTTCCGGAACAAGGCGATGAATTGCCGGGACCCGATCACAGAGGAATTCATCCTCCAAACTTGCCACAACAACCTTGCGTTGGACGTGTTGGAAGCAATGGGAACAGCACCGTCTGACACTTGGAAGGATCTGAAGGTGCGCGGTGAACAAGCCGAACGTTTCCTCCGAAGGAAGAAGGCCGAGAGGAACCTACCGACGGCTAATCCTCTGGACTCAAACTTCGCCTCTCGTGGTAAGGGCAAAACACCTGCAGCTACTGGTGGTGCTAATCAAGCGTCACAACAGCAATCCCGAAGGCAGCAAAAGACTTCGGGTCCGAGACTCCAAAGAGAGTATTCCTTCAAGGACGAAGACGTTCCAGCCATCTTCGAATCCCTCCTTGAAGGTAACAAGATCAAGCTACCACCTATCACAAATCAGGAGGAAGCTGACAACACTACGGACCCAAAGTACTGTGCATACCACAGGAGGGTCGTTCATCCCACCAAGGATTGCTTTGCTCTCAAGAATAGCATTCAGACCTTGGTTGAAGCCGGCGTCATAACGCTAAGGTAAGCCAATTGAGAACGGCAAAACTCCAAAGAGTATACGAGTATAAACTGTTTCTCAAATCCTCCGACCGGTATAAGAGGTTAAACTACTCCCTGATACTCCAATAGGTATATGAGTCTAAACTGTTTCCCCACTTTTGACGGGAAGTTCCTGGAGAATATTAAGCTAATATTCTTAAGGATAACCCGGTTAGTTAACTGATAATAATGTCCGAACCAGTTCCGCAGAGGAAACTGGGGGTGGACGATTTATGTAACGGGAAGTTCCCAAAACCACAGCAATGTAATGAATAAGAACTCCCATTCTCACCATGTCTATGCACTCAACACTCTCTCTGTTAGAGTCTGGACGTAAAGTACCCACTTGGTCAAACCTTCTTACAGTTAGGACCACAGTCAAAATCCCCTCTCGATTCCCCCAATGAACGAGAGGTCCACAAATTGAGCGATCAAACCTTCCTACAGTTAGGATTGTCTCAAAACACCCACTTGGTCAAACCTTCTTACAGTTAGGACCACAGTCAAAATCCCCTCTCGATTCCCCCAATGAACGAGAGGTCCACAAATTGAGCGATCAAACCTTCCTACAGTTAGGATTGTCTCAAAACACCCACTTGGTCAAACCTTCTTACAGTTAGGACCACAGTCAAAATCCCCTCTCGATTCCCCCAATGAACGAGAGGTCCACAAATTGAGCGATCAAACCTTCCTACAGTTAGGATTGTCTCAAAACACCCACTTGGTCAAACCTTCTTACAGTTAGGACCACAGTCAAAATCCCCTCTCGATTCCCCCAATGAACGAGAGGTCCACAAATTGAGCGATCAAACCTTCCTACAGTTAGGATTGTCTCAAAACACCCACTTGGTCAAACCTTCTTACAGTTAGGACCACAGTCAAAATCCCCTCTCGATTCCCCCAATGAACGAGAGGTCCACAAATTGAGCGATCAAACCTTCCTACAGTTAGGATTGTCTCAAAACACCCACTTGGTCAAACCTTCTTACAGTTAGGACCACAGTCAAAATCCCCTCTCGATTCCCCCAATGAACGAGAGGTCCACAAATTGAGCGATCAAACCTTCCTACAGTTAGGATTGTCTCAAAACACCCACTTGGTCAAACCTTCTTACAGTTAGGACCACAGTCAAAATCCCCTCTCGATTCCCCCAATGAACGAGAGGTCCACAAATTGAGCGATCAAACCTTCCTACAGTTAGGATTGTCTCAAAACACCCACTTGGTCAAACCTTCTTACAGTTAGGACCACAGTCAAAATCCCCTCTCGATTCCCCCAATGAACGAGAGGTCCACAAATTGAGCGATCAAACCTTCCTACAGTTAGGATTGTCTCAAAACACCCACTTGGTCAAACCTTCTTACAGTTAGGACCACAGTCAAAATCCCCTCTCGATTCCCCCAATGAACGAGAGGTCCACAAATTGAGCGATCAAACCTTCCTACAGTTAGGATTGTCTCAAAACACCCACTTGGTCAAACCTTCTTACAGTTAGGACCACAGTCAAAATCCCCTCTCGATTCCCCCAATGAACGAGAGGTCCACAAATTGAGCGATCAAACCTTCCTACAGTTAGGATTGTCTCAAAACACCCACTTGGTCAAACCTTCTTACAGTTAGGACCACAGTCAAAATCCCCTCTCGATTCCCCCAATGAACGAGAGGTCCACAAATTGAGCGATCAAACCTTCCTACAGTTAGGATTGTCTCAAAACACCCACTTGGTCAAACCTTCTTACAGTTAGGACCACAGTCAAAATCCCCTCTCGATTCCCCCAATGAACGAGAGGTCCACAAATTGAGCGATCAAACCTTCCTACAGTTAGGATTGTCTCAAAACACCCACTTGGTCAAACCTTCTTACAGTTAGGACCACAGTCAAAATCCCCTCTCGATTCCCCCAATGAACGAGAGGTCCACAAATTGAGCGATCAAACCTTCCTACAGTTAGGATTGTCTCAAAACACCCACTTGGTCAAACCTTCTTACAGTTAGGACCACAGTCAAAATCCCCTCTCGATTCCCCCAATGAACGAGAGGTCCACAAATTGAGCGATCAAACCTTCCTACAGTTAGGATTGTCTCAAAACACCCACTTGGTCAAACCTTCTTACAGTTAGGACCACAGTCAAAATCCCCTCTCGATTCCCCCAATGAACGAGAGGTCCACAAATTGAGCGATCAAACCTTCCTACAGTTAGGATTGTCTCAAAACACCCACTTGGTCAAACCTTCTTACAGTTAGGACCACAGTCAAAATCCCCTCTCGATTCCCCCAATGAACGAGAGGTCCACAAATTGAGCGATCAAACCTTCCTACAGTTAGGATTGTCTCAAAACACCCACTTGGTCAAACCTTCTTACAGTTAGGACCACAGTCAAAATCCCCTCTCGATTCCCCCAATGAACGAGAGGTCCACAAATTGAGCGATCAAACCTTCCTACAGTTAGGATTGTCTCAAAACACCCACTTGGTCAAACCTTCTTACAGTTAGGACCACAGTCAAAATCCCCTCTCGATTCCCCCAATGAACGAGAGGTCCACAAATTGAGCGATCAAACCTTCCTACAGTTAGGATTGTCTCAAAACACCCACTTGGTCAAACCTTCTTACAGTTAGGACCACAGTCAAAATCCCCTCTCGATTCCCCCAATGAACGAGAGGTCCACAAATTGAGCGATCAAACCTTCCTACAGTTAGGATTGTCTCAAAACACCCACTTGGTCAAACCTTCTTACAGTTAGGACCACAGTCAAAATCCCCTCTCGATTCCCCCAATGAACGAGAGGTCCACAAATTGAGCGATCAAACCTTCCTACAGTTAGGATTGTCTCAAAACACCCACTTGGTCAAACCTTCTTACAGTTAGGACCACAGTCAAAATCCCCTCTCGATTCCCCCAATGAACGAGAGGTCCACAAATTGAGCGATCAAACCTTCCTACAGTTAGGATTGTCTCAAAACACCCACTTGGTCAAACCTTCTTACAGTTAGGACCACAGTCAAAATCCCCTCTCGATTCCCCCAATGAACGAGAGGTCCACAAATTGAGCGATCAAACCTTCCTACAGTTAGGATTGTCTCAAAACACCCACTTGGTCAAACCTTCTTACAGTTAGGACCACAGTCAAAATCCCCTCTCGATTCCCCCAATGAACGAGAGGTCCACAAATTGAGCGATCAAACCTTCCTACAGTTAGGATTGTCTCAAAACACCCACTTGGTCAAACCTTCTTACAGTTAGGACCACAGTCAAAATCCCCTCTCGATTCCCCCAATGAACGAGAGGTCCACAAATTGAGCGATCAAACCTTCCTACAGTTAGGATTGTCTCAAAACACCCACTTGGTCAAACCTTCTTACAGTTAGGACCACAGTCAAAATCCCCTCTCGATTCCCCCAATGAACGAGAGGTCCACAAATTGAGCGATCAAACCTTCCTACAGTTAGGATTGTCTCAAAACACCCACTTGGTCAAACCTTCTTACAGTTAGGACCACAGTCAAAATCCCCTCTCGATTCCCCCAATGAACGAGAGGTCCACAAATTGAGCGATCAAACCTTCCTACAGTTAGGATTGTCTCAAAACACCCACTTGGTCAAACCTTCTTACAGTTAGGACCACAGTCAAAATCCCCTCTCGATTCCCCCAATGAACGAGAGGTCCACAAATTGAGCGATCAAACCTTCCTACAGTTAGGATTGTCTCAAAACACCCACTTGGTCAAACCTTCTTACAGTTAGGACCACAGTCAAAATCCCCTCTCGATTCCCCCAATGAACGAGAGGTCCACAAATTGAGCGATCAAACCTTCCTACAGTTAGGATTGTCTCAAAACACCCACTTGGTCAAACCTTCTTACAGTTAGGACCACAGTCAAAATCCCCTCTCGATTCCCCCAATGAACGAGAGGTCCACAAATTGAGCGATCAAACCTTCCTACAGTTAGGATTGTCTCAAAACACCCACTTGGTCAAACCTTCTTACAGTTAGGACCACAGTCAAAATCCCCTCTCGATTCCCCCAATGAACGAGAGGTCCACAAATTGAGCGATCAAACCTTCCTACAGTTAGGATTGTCTCAAAACACCCACTTGGTCAAACCTTCTTACAGTTAGGACCACAGTCAAAATCCCCTCTCGATTCCCCCAATGAACGAGAGGTCCACAAATTGAGCGATCAAACCTTCCTACAGTTAGGATTGTCTCAAAACACCCACTTGGTCAAACCTTCTTACAGTTAGGACCACAGTCAAAATCCCCTCTCGATTCCCCCAATGAACGAGAGGTCCACAAATTGAGCGATCAAACCTTCCTACAGTTAGGATTGTCTCAAAACACCCACTTGGTCAAACCTTCTTACAGTTAGGACCACAGTCAAAATCCCCTCTCGATTCCCCCAATGAACGAGAGGTCCACAAATTGAGCGATCAAACCTTCCTACAGTTAGGATTGTCTCAAAACACCCACTTGGTCAAACCTTCTTACAGTTAGGACCACAGTCAAAATCCCCTCTCGATTCCCCCAATGAACGAGAGGTCCACAAATTGAGCGATCAAACCTTCCTACAGTTAGGATTGTCTCAAAACACCCACTTGGTCAAACCTTCTTACAGTTAGGACCACAGTCAAAATCCCCTCTCGATTCCCCCAATGAACGAGAGGTCCACAAATTGAGCGATCAAACCTTCCTACAGTTAGGATTGTCTCAAAACACCCACTTGGTCAAACCTTCTTACAGTTAGGACCACAGTCAAAATCCCCTCTCGATTCCCCCAATGAACGAGAGGTCCACAAATTGAGCGATCAAACCTTCCTACAGTTAGGATTGTCTCAAAACACCCACTTGGTCAAACCTTCTTACAGTTAGGACCACAGTCAAAATCCCCTCTCGATTCCCCCAATGAACGAGAGGTCCACAAATTGAGCGATCAAACCTTCCTACAGTTAGGATTGTCTCAAAACACCCACTTGGTCAAACCTTCTTACAGTTAGGACCACAGTCAAAATCCCCTCTCGATTCCCCCAATGAACGAGAGGTCCACAAATTGAGCGATCAAACCTTCCTACAGTTAGGATTGTCTCAAAACACCCACTTGGTCAAACCTTCTTACAGTTAGGACCACAGTCAAAATCCCCTCTCGATTCCCCCAATGAACGAGAGGTCCACAAATTGAGCGATCAAACCTTCCTACAGTTAGGATTGTCTCAAAACACCCACTTGGTCAAACCTTCTTACAGTTAGGACCACAGTCAAAATCCCCTCTCGATTCCCCCAATGAACGAGAGGTCCACAAATTGAGCGATCAAACCTTCCTACAGTTAGGATTGTCTCAAAACACCCACTTGGTCAAACCTTCTTACAGTTAGGACCACAGTCAAAATCCCCTCTCGATTCCCCCAATGAACGAGAGGTCCACAAATTGAGCGATCAAACCTTCCTACAGTTAGGATTGTCTCAAAACACCCACTTGGTCAAACCTTCTTACAGTTAGGACCACAGTCAAAATCCCCTCTCGATTCCCCCAATGAACGAGAGGTCCACAAATTGAGCGATCAAACCTTCCTACAGTTAGGATTGTCTCAAAACACCCACTTGGTCAAACCTTCTTACAGTTAGGACCACAGTCAAAATCCCCTCTCGATTCCCCCAATGAACGAGAGGTCCACAAATTGAGCGATCAAACCTTCCTACAGTTAGGATTGTCTCAAAACACCCACTTGGTCAAACCTTCTTACAGTTAGGACCACAGTCAAAATCCCCTCTCGATTCCCCCAATGAACGAGAGGTCCACAAATTGAGCGATCAAACCTTCCTACAGTTAGGATTGTCTCAAAACACCCACTTGGTCAAACCTTCTTACAGTTAGGACCACAGTCAAAATCCCCTCTCGATTCCCCCAATGAACGAGAGGTCCACAAATTGAGCGATCAAACCTTCCTACAGTTAGGATTGTCTCAAAACACCCACTTGGTCAAACCTTCTTACAGTTAGGACCACAGTCAAAATCCCCTCTCGATTCCCCCAATGAACGAGAGGTCCACAAATTGAGCGATCAAACCTTCCTACAGTTAGGATTGTCTCAAAACACCCACTTGGTCAAACCTTCTTACAGTTAGGACCACAGTCCTGCTGAACTCAAGACTCAGAACTTAACAAGATTCAAGCTTCGGGACTTCAAGGACTTGCACATCCAGATCTGGTGCTCGGCGACCGTCAACGCCAAATAAGGCAGGTGTTCGAGAGGACCGGATCTCAGATCTACGCGTACGAACTCCGGATCTAAGCTTGGTCTTAGATCCCGAGACTTGAGCGATTGTTTCCTTGGTGAATCAATCCCTCCCGGCTATTATTTCCTTCGTGCAATAATACCTGTCGTACTGCGTAGATCCGACCGGATCTAGATCGCGCGGTGGTCCACGGCAAACAACCCCGGCGCAGGCAAAGAACCCACAAAGCAAGAGACCGCAAAACAGGATCTTGCGATTCGTTCGACAAACAAGGAAACAAAGTTGTAATCTTTCTTTACTTTTATTTGATTTTCATTGTAACCGGATCTTATAAAAAGACCGGATCTTTTGTAACCGATAAACTGTTGTAAAAGAGAACAATGAATTCAACAAAGAAAGCAACGATTTTTCCCGCGAACAGACGTGTCTAACACTCGCTGCTGCTACTCGTCACGTAGATGCTTCTTAAATATCGAAACATGTAAGATATCGTGTATAATCGATATCAATGCTGAAAGATCTAGCCGATATGAAACGGCTCCAAAGCACTCCACTCTCCTGAATGGACCAATATACCTCAGGAAAAGCTTCCCCCGTCTACCAAATCGCTGAACTCCCTTCATTGGCGATATTTTCAATAATACATAGTCCCCAACCTAGAACTCTAATGGTCGTCATTTTTGATCTGCATAACTCTTCTGATGACTCTGAGCTGAAAAATGCGCTCTCGAATTATTACTACTTTTTCTATAGTCTGTCTCACTAACTCTGGTCTAAGCAATAGGTTATCCTCTTGTTCTACCCAGCAACTAGGCGATCTACAAGGCCTCTCGTACAACGCCTCATACAGTGCCATACAAATTGTTACTTGATAACTGTTGTTATAAGCGAATTCAATCAATGGGATGTGGTCCTCCCAACTGCCCTAGAAATCTATAACATAAGCCCGAAACATATCCTCCAACCCTTAATTGTCTCTCTCCATTGGTCTATCTGTTTGTGGGAAAACCACAAGAATACGACAACTGGCTACCGGAAGAATTCTAGAAGCTCCTCCAAAAACGCAAAGTGAAAACTGAGCCTCGTTTTAATACAATCTTCTCTGGTACTCTATGTAATCTTACTTTCTCCTTGATGAATATCCTCGCATAAGTCTCCGGTCTAAAATTAAACTGGCTGAGGGTGTAAAGATCTCGGTACAATGAGAATCTCAAAGTTGAAATCCGATGTCGACGCTTCCTACTCAACGTGTCTGCCACAATGTTTGCCTTCCCCAGATGATACTAAATCGCGAATTCATAACCATTAATAAACTCATCCCATCATCACTGTCTTTGATTGTGTTCCTTCTGAGAAAAAGATATTTTAGGCTATGGTAATCCGAAAAAAAATCTCGAATTGCATTCCATATGAGTAATGTCTCCATGTTTTTCAGTGCAAAGATCATTGCTGCTAGCTCCAAGTCGTTTGTGGGATAGTTCTACTCATGTGTCCTTAACTATCGTTAAATGTACTCTACTACTCTCCGAGTCTATATCAAAATACCCCTAGGCCCGATAATGGTGCATTTTTTAGACGACAAAGGTCTTATCACTGCTCGGAAACTTAGTCTTCAAAGTCTTAAAGGTCTCCTGGCACTTTGTGCCCCAAACAAACTGTACACCCTTCTTTATAAAATGTGTAAGAAGTGTCACAAATCTTCGAGAAGACCTGAATGAACTTCCTATAATAGCCTGCTAATCCCAGGAAACTACGAATCTCTGTAACCGTCTTCGGCGGCTCCTAATCTAGTACGGCCTCCACCTTAGCTGGGTCTACTGCAATACCCTACTGGCTAATAACATGGCCCAAAAATCTAACTTCAGAAAGCTAAAACTCAAACTTGCTAAACTTGGCGTACAGCCGATGCTCCCATAATGTCTGCAATACCAAATGGAAATGCTGCTCGTGCTCTGCCTCTGATCTTGAATATATAAGCATATCGTCAATAAAGATGATCATGAACTGGTCCAAGTATGGATGAAAAACTGGGTTCATCAAATTTAAGAATACCGCGGGTGCATTGGTCGGACCAAATAGCATGACAAGGAATTCAAAAGACCCATATTGAGTTAGAAAGGCGGTCTTAGGAATATCCATCTCTCAAACCCACAACTGATAATAGCCAGAACGAAGATCAATCTTAGAGAAATGATGCGCTCCCTACAGTTGGTCGAACAAGTCATCAATCCTCGATAATGGGTACCTATTCCGGATAGTAACCATGTTCAACTCACGAAAATTTATACATAGGCGCATACTATAGTCCTTCTTCTTCACGAAAAGGACCGGCGCTCCCCATGGAGAATAACCCAATGAATAAAACCCTGAGATAATAACTTATCTAACTAGGTCTGTAGCTCCCTCATCTCAGCAAGTGTCATACGATAGGGTGCTCGGGATATTAGTGCCATACATAGCTGCAACTTGATGCAAAAAAAAAAACTCGACATCTCTCAATGGAGGTAAACCTGGTATGTCCTGAAAGACATCCTGGTACTCTGAGACCACTCACGTCTCACTCAAATTAGCACCACGATCCCGTAGCATCACCTCCTCGATGTACGCCAAAAATAACTCCACAAACTGATTGCCCTGTGAGGTCACTACTATCAACTCAAACCCATTACATGCTCGCAAACTGACTGTTTTAGTAAAACAGTCAATACTAACATAAAACATGGTAGGATGATAGCCAATCCATACCGAGAATGACGTCGAACTCCAACATTTGCAAAATGATTAATCTATGATAAACTCGGTCTTGTCTAGACTGATGTTTAAAATACCAAGAGGAGAGCTTATTTTACACAGTAAGTGAGATCCTAATAATAAATAACATAACATATACCAATAGGAAAAATCGTATCATTCATCATTCATGCATTTACTTTACAATCAAAGCAAGTTAGTTGTCAGCAAAAAATATATATATAAATTTTTGAATATACATATATAATGTTCTCATTCATTCTAAGAATTCCTATCGAACTCGATACATGATTCCTAGGAAACTCTATCCAAGCTCCACGACTCGACACAAGAATGATTCTAAGATGCTGGAACTAGAGCTCTGATACCAACTGTGATGCCCCTGGGTTCACACAAGGCTACAGTCTAAGATGAAACTAGAGATGTCAAACCAGCTTTGCACCTACACTGTGCATAAACACGTTTCACCAATCACAACAATATTCTCTAGTGGAACCAAATAGAAGTGTAGGTATAAAATATGCAAAATAAAGGGAATAAATGTAATAGACATGATATAAAAGAGATATCTCTTAAATAAAAAGAATCATGTCTCAACTATAATACATCTGATATCTGAATAATAAAAATATCTCAACATGAATCAATTAAAAATCGTACTAAGGCACACTGCCTTTACAATATGAATATGAAACTCTAATGTCTGAATGAAACTCAAAACTACAGTGGAGTCTCCATAAGTAAAAATACGCGACGATGACTATGCCAGAACTCTGTCACCTGCGGCTCTCCAAAACTCTAAACTATCTGAAAAGTAATTTAAAAGAAAAAGAATAACAACAAGAGCGTCAGAGCACTACAGCAAGATTACCTCCATCCGTCCTCAGAGGAAGGACTACTAGATGAAGTGAATGCTCTATCTATTAAGCATAGTCTACCTAGATTCATTTTCCCCGTATCTAAGTGGGATTAACATTTATAAACCTACAACATGAGACATAGTACGTCGAGTGAAATAATCCAAATAAAGAAACTCTGATATATACCATATGTCTCAATTTATAGATATCTAAACATTAATACCGAACTAGGAAAAGACAATCTAATAAAACCAACAATTAGAAATCCATAACACGAGACTGGTACGTCGAGCGAAATAATCCAAACAAGAAAATCCTCATATATATATTATATATCTCAAGTTGTGAATCTCTAATCATTGATTCTAACTAAGAAATAAAGAAGGCAGTAAAAGAAATAAGACATCAACATATCGTATTTATAATATCTTCCACTATCACTGGGGAGGTAGAATAAAATACTAACACATAATTTTATATACTTTCAAAAGCAACGTATCTCAGTCATATAGCTTAGTGGTAGATCGTATTCACAATCTACATCTGCCATAATTTGGCTATCAAGTAATTGTCTTAGTGCAACGGACAACCCTGTAGGTAGACTGAATCGTGTACACGGCTCATTAGTCTCATCGCGATCTTAGTGCGTAACATAAGTGCGGGACGGACTACCAATAGGCATCCTAGAATTATGGCTCACGAGCCTCATTGCACCCTAGTGTGGGACGGACGACAAACCTCCTAAAATCCGACTCAATGGCCTGTACATGTGGAATATCGACGCACTACCTCATGTAGTACTGAACTGAGCTCATCAACGATATGCACCTTATATAAATCTTTGTATCTCTAGTATATCGACGTACTATCCCATATAGTACTAAGCTGTACTCATCAATGATAGATACCTTATGTATAAACCGTGTATATCTGGTATGTTAACGCACTATCCCATATAGTACTGAGTTGTGCTCATCAACGACATCCAACTTATATATAAATAATATCTAATTCAAATATGATCAAATCAAAATATATCATAATCCCCTTGGGATTCTCAAATATGTAAGACAATATATTTATAACTATACATGTAATATCAAGCGGCTCGAAACTCCACAAACGCATCTCAAAATGGCGCAACACAACTACACAAAACAACCAAGAAAATAGACAGGACTTATGTTAGTAAAATATGCATATCCTTCTTTAGAAACACTATTTTTATAAATAGTTTTCTGTTTTAAAAACTAGATTCACATATCTTTCAAATGGCATAAGGTTGGTTCAGTTTGGGGTTCATTTGTTATCCCAAATCTCCAGTTAAACATTATATATGTGCAATAGTTTTTCTACAGGACATGTTGTTAGTAAACATAACATATCTTTCTCTATACAAACTCTCTTTAAGAATGGTTTTCTATTTTAGAAACTAGATATATATATATCTTTCATTTAGAACTAGTTTGGTTAAATTTGGAGTTTACTTGCTATCTTAAAATATTAGTTAAAGATTATACAAGTGCTAAAGTTTTCTGCAGAAAATATATATTTAGTACATCACTTAAATTTCTCATATATAAATAAAATTATGAATAACCCTAATGATAATGATCATGATACTATCATAAATAGTAAGAAAAAATTACTAATCTGGCATTGATTTAAGATTTACTATCAAAAATTTGACTTTTAACACCTCATGTTAAAATTAAAGCATGAAAATATATATTCGACATCATATTAATCATCTACACTAGTTATTTAACTATGGGGATGGGCTTGGATAAAGATCTCAATTTTTATTCTAAGTCTCTGAGATAAACAACAAGTCATCCACGAGCATAAACAACCCGTTCTCCCTTGTCACACGTCGAAGATCTCGCCCTCGTGTCTGTATTGTGCTCCACAAAGCTCTCAAAATTCATAAAAAAATATCTAGGGTTTTTGAGGGGAGAGTGTGGCTACTAGAGTTTATAGATATGATAAAAGAGAGGAATTTTCATGAAAAATAAAGGTATTTATAGAGGCAAACCCGAAACAAAGCTGTTTGACCCGAACCAGAAAACCTAGTCTTACTAGGAAAACAACCATCGGTATTTTGGCCATAACTTTCACGTCCGACCTCGGAATTAGTTAATATAAGATTTGTTGGAAAGATCTTGAAGAGACATACTACTTTTATCTTTTAAGTTTTTTCATATTAAAAATGTTTCTGTATGTAAAATGTATATACTTTTAACTAGTTGTTTTTCCCAGATTCTGGCCCGTGCATGTGTGCATGATATCACTTCTATATTCAAATATATACATTGGATTGATCTCAAATCAATTCCTAGTATACTCAAATATTATTAAATATCATTTTTTATAATACAACACATTTATTATTTATTATATAATTTTAGGGTTTTACATCATGTGTTCCGAATAATTAGGAGCTAAGTGTTAATACCCTCATTCTAGCGTTAAATATAAATATGACCATATAGATAATCATGAACACTAATCAAAATCAATCAATTTACCTACTCAAACAGGTGCGAGTAGTCGTGATGCATATTCTCCTCATGCTTGCAAGAAGCCTCCTCAACTCCATTCTGGTTCTATAAACTATAACCAAAGGTATCACTTTGTTTCTAAGCTTCTTATCCTCCTTGGCAAGAATGCAAATAGAAATCTCTATCGTAGTCAAATTATCATGAAACTCGATCTCTGGTGCATCTAACACGCGCTGCTGCTCTTCGTCACGTAAATGCTTCTTAAGCATTTAAACATGGAAAGTATCGTGTATACTCGATGTCGATGCTGGAAGATCTATCCGATACAAAATGGCTCCAATGCGCTCAACAATCCTGAATGGACCAATATTAACAATATACCCCTGGACAAGCTTTCCCTATCTGCCAAATCGCTAAACTCCCTTCATCGGTGATACTTTTAATCAAACATAGTCCCCAACCTGGAACTCTATTAGTTAAAGATTATACAAGTGCTAAAGTTTTCTGCAGAAAATATATATTTAGTACATCACTTAAATTTCTCATATATAAATAAAATTATGAATAACCCTAATGATAATGATCATGATACTATCATAAATAGTAAGAAAAAATTACTAATCTGGCATTGATTTAAGATTTACTATCAAAAATTTGACTTTTAACACCTCATGTTAAAATTAAAGCATGAAAATATATATTCGACATCATATTAATCATCTACACTAGTTATTTAACTATGGGGATGGGCTTGGATAAAGATCTCAATTTTTATTCTAAGTCTCTGAGATAAACAACAAGTCATCCACGAGCATAAACAACCCGTTCTCCCTTGTCACACGTCGAAGATCTCGCCCTCGTGTCTGTATTGTGCTCCACAAAGCTCTCAAAATTCATAAAAAAATATCTAGGGTTTTTGAGGGGAGAGTGTGGCTACTAGAGTTTATAGATATGATAAAAGAGAGGAATTTTCATGAAAAATAAAGGTATTTATAGAGGCAAACCCGAAACAAAGCTGTTTGACCCGAACCAGAAAACCTAGTCTTACTAGGAAAACAACCATCGGTATTTTGGCCATAACTTTCACGTCCGACCTCGGAATTAGTTAATATAAGATTTGTTGGAAAGATCTTGAAGAGACATACTACTTTTATCTTTTAAGTTTTTTCATATTAAAAATGTTTCTGTATGTAAAATGTATATACTTTTAACTAGTTGTTTTTCCCAGATTCTGGCCCGTGCATGTGTGCATGATATCACTTCTATATTCAAATATATACATTGGATTGATCTCAAATCAATTCCTAGTATACTCAAATATTATTAAATATCATTTTTTATAATACAACACATTTATTATTTATTATATAATTTTAGGGTTTTACATCATGTGTTCCGAATAATTAGGAGCTAAGTGTTAATACCCTCATTCTAGCGTTAAATATAAATATGACCATATAGATAATCATGAACACTAATCAAAATCAATCAATTTACCTACTCAAACAGGTGCGAGTAGTCGTGATGCATATTCTCCTCATGCTTGCAAGAAGCCTCCTCAACTCCATTCTGGTTCTATAAACTATAACCAAAGGTATCACTTTGTTTCTAAGCTTCTTATCCTCCTTGGCAAGAATGCAAATAGAAATCTCTATCGTAGTCAAATTATCATGAAACTCGATCTCTGGTGCATCTAACACGCGCTGCTGCTCTTCGTCACGTAAATGCTTCTTAAGCATTTAAACATGGAAAGTATCGTGTATACTCGATGTCGATGCTGGAAGATCTATCCGATACAAAATGGCTCCAATGCGCTCAACAATCCTGAATGGACCAATATTAACAATATACCCCTGGACAAGCTTTCCCTATCTGCCAAATCGCTAAACTCCCTTCATCGGTGATACTTTTAATCAAACATAGTCCCCAACCTGGAACTCTAATGGTTGTCTCCTCTGATCTGCATAGCTCTTCTGTCTGCTTTGTGTTACAAGAATGCACTTCCGGATTACTGCTACCTTCTCTATGGTCTGTGTTACGAGTTCTGGTCCAAGCAATAAGCTGTCCTCTAGTCCTACCCAACAAATAGGCGACTATAAGGCCACCCGTACAGTGCTTCATATGGTGTCATGCTAATAGTCACTTGATAACTGTTGTTATAAACAAGCTCAATCAATGGGATGTGATCCTCTCAACTACCCTGGAAATTAATAACGCACGAATCACAACATATCCTCCAATACTTGGTTGACTCTCTTCGTTTGTCCGTCTGTCTGCGGGTGGAACACACTAGAATATGACAACTGGCTACCGAAAGAATTCTGGAAGCTCCTCTAGAAATGTGAAGTGAAAACTAAACCTCGGTCTGAATCGTCACTAGAACTCCATGCAGTCTCACGATCTCCTGAATTAATATCCTTGCATATGTTTTTTTTGTATAAGTTGTCTTCACTGGACGATACTGAATCACAAACTCATAATCCTTGATAAATTTGACCCATCGTCGCTGTCTCTGGTGATCCATGAATAGCTCAAACTGTACTTCATATAGGTAATGTCTACATGTCTTCAGTGCAAAGACCACTGCTGCTAGCTTTAAGTCATGTGTGGGATAATTCTGCTCATGCATCATTAACTGTCGTGAAAAAATATAAGCCACTACTCTTTGGGTCTGTATTAAAATACCTCTTAGACTCACTAACAACACATCTGTGTAGACCATAATGTCTTATCATTGCTCGGAATAGTCAATACTGGCGTTGTAGTCGACTTAGCCTTTAAAGTCTCAAAGGCATCCTGGCACTCTATGCCCCAAACAAATGGTATACTCTTCTTTGTTAAGGTGTGTAAGTGGCGTTGCAATATTCAAGAAGTCCAGAATGAACTTCCTGTAATAGCCGATCAAACCTAAGAAACTACGAATCTCCGTAACTATCTTCGGTAGCTCCTAATCAAGTACTATTTTCACTTTAGCTGGATCCACTGCAATGCCCTCTTTGTTGATAACATGGCAAAAATCTAACCTCAGATAGCCAAAACTAGCATTTGCTGAACTTAGCGTATAATTGATGCTCCCGTAAAGTTTGTAATGCCAAACGAATGTGCTGCTCATACACTACCTTCAATCTCAAATAGATAAGGATGTCATTAATAAAACAACCACAAACTGGTCCAAACATGGATGAAAAACCTGATTCACCAAATCCATGAATATTGTGGGTGCATTGGTCAGCCCAAATGGCATGAGAAGAAACTCAAAAGACCCATATTGAGTCAGAGAGGTGCTTTTGGGAATATCCATTTCCCGTACTCGCAACTAATAACTCATCTAGCAGAGTCTGTAGCTCCATCATTTTAGCAAGTGCCATACGATAGGGTGCTCGGCTGCAACTTGATGCATGACTCAACCTCTCTCACTAGAGGTAATCTAGGTATGTTCTAAAAGTCATCCTGATACTCTGAGATGATTCTGGTCTCTCTCAAATCTGTACCCTGATCCCGTATCATCACCTCCTCGACGTATGCCAGAAATGACTCTTTATTCTGGTTACCCTATGAGGTTGTTACTATCTATTCATACCCATCGAATGATCACACCTTTGTAAAACAGTTTGTACTAACATGGTAGGATGATAACCAATCTATACCAAGAATAACATCAAACCCAAATATTCGCAAGACGAACAAATCGACCACGGACTCAGACTCGTCTAAACTGACGACACATCTCCTATAGATACTCTCTAAGATAGACACCTCTCCTAAAGGAGTAGAAACTGATAATGGAAAGCCTAAAGGCTACGCTACAAGCTGCAGTCTAATCATGACATCATGATAGATAAAAAGAATACGAAGCTTCTGAATCAACAAGATCCAAGCTAGAAAGGAAATCACTAAGAAAGCTCCACTCGCATCATGATCACGCGGTATGACTGCATAAACCCTGCTGGTGGTTGGCGATTGCTACGCTGATGGCGATGGAACATATGAGACTGTTTGTCCCTCAGGAATCACCTGGATGGTACGAATCTGGCCTACTAGCTCCTCAATCCTCGAGACGGCTGGAGGTACCTCAAATCCTCTGCTGCTGGCCGTAACCGCGGCCTGAGACTATTGACTCTAACCTCTGTCATGCTAGCCTCTTGTTAGTGTACTACGACAATCCTGTTGTTCGATCTTATTACAATTGTAACATGTCTGCCAAATTCTGCACTACTGCTGTACTCTCTAATCATATTGTAGGTTGTGCTCTCTTCTTATGCTATCCTTATTGCTGGCGAGAAATATCTTTACCCCGCTGCTGGGCTCTCTAGATTCCGCAATAGGTCTCATGCCCTTGCCATTGTCACTATGCACATGATTCCATAACTACAGGCATATCTCCCTGCTTTAATCAGACTAGCTCTACTGCTTGTCAAAGAAGCAAATAAAATTCTCCCAAATAAGTAGTATTCGTTACTCCGGTGAAAATCTAAAGTCGATGCCATCCTCCTGTGCTATCCTCCAGTGATATCCTCTATGTTGAATACATCTAACTCTGCTTTAGTACTAAGTCGATGTAAAGAAATTTTCACACATTTCTTTTATTTATAAGCTACACATGAATCCGGTGTGCCCTGAAACTATAGTGCTCTCAGTGTCTGATGTCTTATTTATTCTCACAGAGCCAAGTCTCCTGCTCTGTGGCTCTATCAATAGCTGGTTATGGTGATGATGATGAAATTATTGGTATTGCCTCTTCAATATGCACGACTAGTACAACTGGTAGTAGAACTCCAGAAAATATAATATAGCTCAATACTCGCTCCTTGAGTGTTGCTAGTCTCTGCTTCTGCAATCAGCGTTACCGAGTTGATCAGATACTGTGGAGCCTACTGTGGCTCGGGCTCTGCTTACCTAGCTTTCTGGGTACGAGTTTTATCTCGACTGCATCCTTGTCTCGACATTTATAATATCAAGAGGAGAGCTTAGTAGACACAGTAAATAAGGTCGCAAACATATATATATAACATAACATATCATAGTATTCATGCAAATACTTTTCAATCAAAGTAAGGTAGTCATAAAAAATTGTAATTTTTGATGTATACGTATTACATCCTCACTCATTCTAGGAATTCCTAACGGACTCTATACATGAATCCTATAAAACTCTATCCTAGTTCCACAACTCGATACAGGATGATCCTAAGAATGCTAGAACTAGAACTCTGATACCAACTATGACGCCCCTGGGTTCACACAAAGCTGCAGTCCAAAATAAATCCAAGGATGTCAAACCTGCTATGCACCCATACAGTGCAGTAACACATTTCACCAATCATAGTAATATCCTCTAGTGCAATTAAAAATAAGTGTAGGTACATAACAGGCAAAAGAATATGATAGTAGTGCGATGAACATGATGAATACAGAAGAGATAGTCAAATAATAATATCATGTCTCAAATAAACAAAATAAAATATAACTAAAATGAGAACAAATGTAATATGTCTCAATATATCGAGTCAAATGAAGTATCACTAAGGCACTCAGCTTTTACAAAAATAAAATATAAACTCTAATGTCTGAATGAAAATACAAAACTACAATAGAGCCTCTAATGGTAAAATCATGCGATGGAGACTATACTAGAACTCCGTCACCCTTGTTGGCCTCTTTATTTTGATAATGTTTAACAAACAATTTACGACTAATGTTGTTTGTCTAGTGTTTGTATTTTCGTATTTATTCTAGGCAAACAACGTGTTGGATGATGGATGGAATAGAGCTTCAACGATAATATTCAATGGAGGTTGGCGGAATGTCGGTGTGAAGCCATGCAATTCAAAGTTAAAGATCAAGTTCAAGCTTCATCCGCAAGTGTACCAAGTCGAGCTTATTGAAGATTAAAGATCAAGTTCAAGCTTCATCCGCAAGTGTACCAAGTCGAGCTTATTGAAGATCAAGATCTAGCTTAGGTAACTTAGTTTAGGTTTTATATTATGTGTGTTAAGTACCTTAAGCTCAATATCATATACACACACGTATTTGGTTTCTATGTATATATATACATGCATGGTTTTGGGTTTTCATGTTTACAAATATGAAATTACATATTTCACATTTATTATTGTGATTTGGTTTAACTACTTAGATATGAAACAAATATATTTTCATATACATACTCATATGTTTTATTTTCTATTGTATTTGTAAAAATATTGTATTCTTAGTTTTTTTGGACTTAACAATAATCATATACATATTTTATTAAGTCTACATAATCATTGTGCAAAGTTTTAAAACATGGTTTAGCCAAAATATCAAAATTCACATGTTTACATTTTCATGTTTTGGCCTATTTTGTAAAATGATGATATTTTTCATTTGGGAAGTCCTTTTTGGAAACCATTCCCCAAAGTTTTATATTTTTTAGAATTTGTTTGATATTTTTAAACAGTGTTTTAAAATCAGAAAAATAGTTTTTCAAAATCTGTATTTCATGTATCAGTTCACGGTCGACCATCACGATCGACCGCGCCTGAGTCTTTTGCATAGTGTGCAGCAGAAACTTTCACGGTTGACTGCCACGGTCGACCGTCGCAGTCGACCGTCAGCTGAGAATTTCTCACGGTCGACCGCCACGGTCGACCGTCGAACTCTCTGGAGTCTTTTCTTTTGTTTTTGTTGCTCGCGGTCGACCGCCGCGGTCGACCACCGTTCAGCCCAACGGCTAGTTTGTACAGAATCTCATTTCCGATTCTGTGGGTTTTTAGTCTTTTCCTTTGGGGTTTTGGCTGAGATTTTAGGAGGCTATAAATACCCCCTTATACCTCAGTTCTTATACCTATCTAAGAATGTTTTAAAACAAGTTTTTAAACAAGGGTTTAAGTGTGTTTTTAGTGTTTGTTTAGTTTGAAGATTGTTTTCACAAGTGGAGGAGATGATCTTCTTGTTTGGGCTCCAATCTCTATCTCTCTATCTTGTCATCTATTGGAGAAGTTTTCTAAACTCTATCTAGCTTTACATTTGCTTAGTTATTTGATTATCATTCTTTGAAGCTAGTTTTTATATTAAGTTTAGATTTGATTATATTATCTCATTGTTACACACACCCACTTGAGCTTATTATATTTGTATACATAGTATATTAGGGTTGTGAGAGATTGTAACATTGAGTTGTGCTTAATTGTGTTCTCATCTATTGTAGAGAACAAATTTATATTTGTTACATTGTGAGTGGTGTAAGGCTTTCGGTGAGCTTGAAAACCGAGTGTGTTGTGGAGTTTTCGGTGAACTATAAAACCGAGTGTGAGGAGTGAACGTTGATCGGTGAGCGTTAAAAACCGACATTGTGAGGTGTAAACGTTATTCGGGTGAGCGTAGAAAACCCGGTTGTGATAGTGGATTTCTCCCCGGGATAGGGGAGCAGAGACGTAGGACGGAAGGTCCGAACTCCGTGATCATATTGTGTGTTTGAGTTTGCTTTGGCTCTCTTTATCTTATGTTTATATTTCTTGTCGCCATTGTCCATAGCTCATTATTTATATGATCCACTATCTAGTTCATATTGTTTACCCCTTGTGTTAGTTTCATAACCTTGCATATATCATATATTGCTTATATCTCTTTGCTAGGATATTTCTTGTTGTTCATATTGCTTATCCTAGCTCATATAACTTGTTGTATTTCATACTTGCTAGGATAACTTGTTAATTCATTTTAATTGGCATTTAAATCGGATTAGATTAGCATAAGACCCTAATCACCCCCCCCCCTCTAGGGTCTAACAACCTTGTGGCTCTCCAAAACTCAAAACTACCTAAAAAGAAATTTAAAAAAAAGAGAAACAACACGAGCATAAGGGCATTACAGCAAGATCACCTTCATTCGCCTCTAGGGGAAGGGCTGCTAGATGAAGTGGAGGCTCTACCTATTAAGCGTAGTATACCTAGATCATTTTTTCAGCATCTAATGGAAAATTTTAATTAGAAACCCACAACATGAAACTAGTACGTCAAGTGAAATAATCCAAACAAGAAAACCCTCATGTATATACCATATATCTCAATTTGTGAATCGATAATCATTGGTCCCAACTAAGAAGTAAAAGAGAAGTAGTACATGAAAGTAAAACTACAACTCCAAACGTCAAACACAGTGAGCCATATCAAAACTCAAACTACCCTTGACTAGTTGGCACAAACATAAGGAATATCATCTAGCAAACCATCTCTATAGAACAGGCCATACATGCCAAATATCCAAATCATACCCTACTCTCGGGTGCTCTAGCACAGGATCAACTATATATATATATATATAACGATACTATTATAAGGTACTCACAATATCATGTGGAAACAACATCCTTACTCAATCTTTCTGCGGAGGTAGGTAAATCCCCCTATTCTGGAATGATGCATCCAGATGATCGTACAACAGAGTGTAGGCATATCAACCCAATCTGAAAACCCCAATCATCTTTGAGTATGATATAGCCGTGGTCTCATTGCGGGAAAACGCCCAACTCTAAGTGTGGTATAGCTGCAATCTCATTGCAAAAAAACTACTCATCACTTAGCATCCAGTACCAATGAATTATGTATTATGTGTGTGTTATTCCAATACTGTCAACTTAAATATGTGTCATACATCTTAACTATTCAGGTAAACTCAATTTAGAACATGTACTCTAGTATTCGTCCACATATCTCGATGTGCGGATCAAAAACTCGTGTTCACGATCACCTCATGTGTAGATTAAATGGCAAACAGTGTATTATAATGCGTATATATCTTTTATCTCAAGTATAAATAACTCCTCACTTGTCATAATCCCCTTTAGGATACTCATATGTGTGCTATGACACTATTCATGCGTGTATCATCGTACGACTCGAACCTCACGATCGCATCTCGAAATGGTGCAAAAACAACGTAGGAAGCAAAACATACACAGGCCGGTCGACCGCCCTCAAGGCGCCGATTGATAGGATAGCGAACGTGCACAATGTGCACAAACAGAGCATCACTGGTCGACCGCCCCTAGGACGCCGGTCGACCGGCTAGAGAAAAACCTGTTTTCTCAGGTTTTTAGGTTTGGTCGTTTTGGATTATTATAATTTGTTTAAAAATGAAACTTTCTTATCATGAAGCATATAAAAACATTTAAACTTTGTTAATTACTTTATAGAGATTATCTTGAATATGATTCACACTCTTAGGTTAATCTAATTAGGGTTTAACAACCTAATTAACCAAATTTCTCGATTAAAACATGATATATTAACATGATTAACATAAGCATGCTCGCAAAAACTCATAGAATAGATATAATTTGATTTGTTCATATCTCTAGGTATCACAAACCTAGGGTTTAAGCATGATTAATTAACATGATAACTTAATTAATTGCTAAATTAGGGTTTAAGCATGGTTTAAGCATGATTAACAACTTAAAAACAAAATTAAGAGAAACCCTAATGATCATGATCATGTTACTAACATAAACAGTGAGAAAACCGTATAGATCTAACATTGGTTTAAGATTAATCATAATAAATCTCATCTTTTTCACATCGGTTTAAGCCTAAACATGTAAAACATTGATTTAAACATCTTAAATTATTTATTAACTAACTATACAGGTTTGGATAAAAATGATCTTACCTAAAATATTATTTTGAACTCTTCAAACATGTACGAGTAGATCCAACTTTACAAATCTCGTTCTCCCTTGCTAATGACGATGATCTCGCCATCGTGTAGGTATTTTGCTTCATAAAGCTCTCAAAACTCATAAGAAATTAATCTAGAGTTTTTGAGAGGAGAGGGTGGCTACTAGGGTTCATAGATATGATAAAAGAGAAGAATTTTTATGAAAAACACAGGTATTTATAGAGGCAAACCCGAAACAAACATGTTTGATCCGAACTAGGAAATCTAGTATGACTAGGAAAATAGTCCTTGGTATTTTGGTTGTAAATTTCTTGTCCAACTTCGGAATGAGTTGATTTAAGATTTTTTGGAATGCTATTGAAGACACCTACAACATTTTTATTTTGAGTTTTTCCAGATTTAGATTGTATCGATGTGTAAAATATAAATTCTCTTAACTGGTCGTTTTTTCTAGATTTCAGGCTCGTGTTTGTAGTGCATGATTTCACTTCTATATTTACATATATACATTGAATTGATCTCAAATTAATTTCTAAAATACTCAAATAGTAATAAATATTATTTATCACCATATAACTTATTTATTATTATTTATCATAATATATTCAAATTTACGGGGTTTTATAATATCCTATATCCAAAATTATGACAAACGTATAGCATGTCTTTCATTGATACAAAAAGTATTGTATGTCTTATATCTAAAAGTATAGCATATCTTACATTAATATAAAAAGTATAGCATTTCTTACATCCAAAAGTATAACATGCCTTACATTAAATCCTCGTGCAATAGAGTAATTACTTAAACTCCACTGACAATGCTCAACATCATCAAATTCTTGACCAACACTTCTAATAGCATTGTGCCATGCAAGAGGAATCATACTAGAGTTCCAACTTTTCGAGACATATTTTTTGAAGACAAAGGATTTTGTAAATAAGAAATATGTTCGTCACTAGAGAGGATGTATGGATTACTGCATAGAAAATTGTACAAGAGTTAAACAAAGTGAGAACTTTAGAATTAATGGTAAAAGTATGAAAGTATATCAAAAGTGTAAATTACCTTATATGGATAGTATTAGCTTGTTGCACATGTAATATATCTCGATTTATCTCAGCGTTCATGATAACAATATTCTCCTTGCAACTTCAATGTATATTAAACATTATCGAGACATCATCATCATCACATATACGCACATAAATTTGTTGTGTGTGGGGTACTTTATAAGTCAATTGTATCATACTTGCACTACAAACAATTAGACTTTGCACTACAACCGCCAAATCTTTATAACTCTCGTTGATATTTAAATTTAAAAAGTGATTATTTCTCTAAAATTCGTTAATGCACAATACAATTCTTCCTGCATCTATGTTTGTCACCAACAATAAACAAATTTAAGGAAAATTTCATCAAAGATAGACAGCGTATCATGCTATACTTACTGGATATCATGCTATACTTATAACGTATCATGCTATACTTACAGTACATTATGCTATACTTATAGGAAATCATGCTATACTTATACGTCTTGTATTTCATGCTACACTTACAGGTTATCATTCTATATTAATTAAAATTTTATCAAATATAACAAATTTAATTAAAAATTATAAATTCATGAATAATAATGAGAAATTATTGTGAAATAATCATGTGAAATAACTAATGTGAAATTAATGAGTGGTTGACTAAAACCTCATTTAACTGACACTTTATCAAGTGTAACAAATTTTATTAACTTTTATGAATTCATGAATAACAATGTGAAATAATTATCATGAATAAATGAGAAATTAATACTATAAACTTGGTAGTTGAGTAAATTACAAAATTATACCTTTAATTGCTAAGAAAGCAAAAAATATCCACCAAAATAACACCCTACACATTAATGATGGATTGATAAGTGGGTGAGGATTAATTGATGGATTTATAAGAGAGAGTGTAAGAACATATTAATGGAGTGTGAGAGGGTAGCTAATTGAGAAATGGAGTGAGAGAAATGGAGGGGAGAGGGGATAGGGGGGAGAGAGAGGTTCCCGCCTGTTTCTCTCCTCTCTCGCGCGAGTGAGAGGAGAGAAATAGGAGAGACCCCCATATCTCTCTCTCTCTCTCTCTCTCTCTCTCTCTCTCTCTCTCTCTCTTCATTTTTCTTTATTTTTTAATTTTTTAAAGGGGCCCACTTACATGAGATAAAATCTGAAATGCTATAATTAGAATTTAAAAAAAATTAGGGGGACCCACATATGAAAGTTATATATTTTGAAAATTGGGTTTAAAGACAAATACAAAAAGTGAATCTAATTTAAAGATACAAGTAATAATGATTGGGTTTATAGGAAAAATTGAGTAAACAAATGGGCCTAGAAATAAAAACCCCTTTAGTTATTCTGCTAACTGATTTTCCAAATAAATTTTATTGTCCTTGTCATGCTTTATTTTAGTAGCATTTATTGTTTTACACATGGATCTAATGTTTTATTATTCAATCAATCCTTAGGAAGGGTGTTCAGGTTAGTGGATGTCTTCATGTACAATAAAGGTAATTGACGATCTTTTTACCTTTGTATTCCTGATGTTCTTCTTCTTATTTTTGTAATCCAAAACGTTGATTCTTCCAGTTACTACTTTAGAAAAAAGGTGGGTCATTCTACTTTATCATAAAATAAATGGCTTCATCAAGAGTGACTTCTTCAAAAAAAGACAAAGGATCTTGGTATTGCAGGGCATCGAAGGAGGCTCATCATCTTTATTGCCCCATATGTTCATCTAATTCTCCAAGTTTCTTTTAAAATCATTTTATTATTCATCTATATAAGAAAAATACATGTGTAATTATGAATGGATTTATGTTGTTTTGTATTTAGGAGATTTGAAAATTTAAGAAGAGATTTATCTAGACTATGTGACGATTGCCGAAGGGTTTATGTACATGAAGCTAGAGTGATAAAGAAGATATAGGTGAAGGGGGTAGAAGTTGGATACACATGAATTTGTTGGATATAATTATGCCCCATTAGGAACATGTGTTGCCCATGATATTGAGTGGTTTAGCATTCAAGGATATGATTACTGAAGGAGATGAAATGGCATATCAATAGGTTAGTTTATGATAAAGTAATGTATTTGTTTTTTATGTATTTAAACTAAATGATGGGTTAAAAGGTGAGCTATTTCTTTTGGTTTTCAAGTTGTTAGTTTATATTATGGATGAATATTAGTTTTGATAAACCTATGTCTTTCTTATTTTTAATCTTATGAATAGCATGCTTTATTCTATGTTACCAAATTTTGTGTTCTACTACTGTTGAAAAAAAAGCTATGCTTTTGGCTGCTTAAGTGATCTGCATGGTGAAAGTGGTGCATCACCGTTATGCTTTCGTTGAAATTGGCCAATAAAGGCGGACATGACACTTGAAAACATGTCACAAAGCTCATAAAAATGCCATTAAGCATTTAAAAGTACTAAAAAGTATTTTGAGTGCTAATTAACAACACTTTGTTATAAAAACAAATATGAGTTTATATTATAACCAACCTGACCCCGAGCTTAACCCATTTTCTTAAGTAAAACATGTTGACCCTATAGTTTTGATGATGATTTGTCAAACAATTTATCGCTAATATATTCTCTAGTTTTGTGTTTATGTTTCTCTTTACAGGTATTTCAACACACAACAATCGACCGCTAAAGAATTTTTTCCAGATTCGATTTTATTTCTTATCGGGTTTTGGTTTTTGTTCTCAAATCTTTTTAGACCCAATTTCTTCACCACCGTTGATCTCCTCTCTGAGCTAATCCTAGCCTCTCCTTCATCTCCTCTAAGATCTGACCCCTTCACATTTCCCCCATTTCTAAATTTTCCCCAAAACTGTCGATTTCTCTTCACGGTCGCCCGCCATTCGACGTCGATCGACCGCGACCATCTTTCTCCGTCAACTCCAGTTGTGATTTGCTGGGTAATCTCTCTCTCATCTGTCTATTTCGTTTCCACTCTATCTTAGGGCTTTGCTGTCTATTCTAGGGTTTTAATTTCTGTCAAAATTCATATCTATTCAAACCCTAGTTGATCATTCTGTCACCATGCCCCCTAAGAAGAGATCTAGACCTGACATTGGCCACTCATCATCTTCTGCTGCCTCCCATTATGAGGATTTTTTACTTTTCAAACCCCTAGTTAAGAAATATAGGGAGCTTTGTAAGTTAAAAATTCTACCTACTAGATATATCAAATTTGATCAATTAGCCATGTATGACACTCATACGATTCTTCATAATGTTGGGTTGTCTAGACTGTTAGATGTGGAATGTAAAGTTCCTTATTATCCTTTTCTGGTTTATCTGTTTTATGCCAACTTATCTGTGTCATCCTCTGCTGATGGTCTTTAGACCATTAGTACATTTGTTAAAAATATTGCTATTTCTTTTTCTGCCAACGAACTTGCGGGGATTCGGGATTCTTAAAATCCTGACAGGTGACGTTGAGCTTGTGTCTATTGAACATGATGATCCAGCTATGAACAACCTCTTGTTTAAACCCGGTTGCACTTATCCGATGAACAATAATTCTCTTAATCCCACTGCCAAATTTATTGATAGAATTATTGCTCAAAATCTGATTCCTAAAACTGGTAGTTTTGATCATTTTGCTCCTGACAAGATCAATGTTATATATGTTATTTTTGCCAAAATAAAAGTAGATTAGGCAAACATTTTTCTCAAAAACATGACATCTAAGCATTTCAAATTTCTACCCTTTGGCTCCTTCATCACCCTTTTCCTTCAACACTTCGGTGTTGATCTCACACATGAACCCAAAGTTAAACCCAAGAAGGACTTTTTTGATAGAGTCTCTCTCTCTCTCGTATGCAACTGTCAGACTCTTTATCTGATCCCACTGTTCCATCATCTTCCCGTTCTCAATCTAGAGCTTCCTCTTCCACTTCTGATATCTGTGCTTGTTTGGATCACCTTGAGACTCAGGTCTCAACTATTCAGAGGGATGTTAGGACCATTCTTAGTTATCAGCGTCAGTCTCTAGGGATTCCGGATCCATCTTCCAGTTCTGATTCTGAGGAGGGCTCTACTGATAGATCTGCTTCTGGCTCTAGTTTGGAATCTGCACCCGGATCTGATGATGATGGTGGTGATTGACCTTGTTGTTTATTAGAGCTTATTTGATCTTGTGCTTATGGTGGAGATTGATTCTATCCTTATGGTGATGTTTATGTTTTTGGTGAAACAATACTTGACACTTAAGCTTTTGTTTTGAGTTGTAATAACTCTATGTTTGTGGAAAACTATGTAGTTTAAGTGATGATTTGTGATCTATTGTGTTAGTTTATCTTTTCTATGAACTATGTATGGTGAAAATAATATTCATGCTTTGTTTTGTGATAATATGTTGCTAATGATGCATTCTTTGGATTCTAAATGTTTATGGCTGTGTATGAATGATTATTGTTTAGCTCCTATATATGCTCTTTATTTTTTAGACCCTAGAGGGGAGCGGGATGATTGGTCTTATGCTAATCTAATCCCGATTCACAATATAATTAAAATTAAGCTTAATCAATTGTTCTTGCGAAGAATGATATAAGATGGATATGAACAACAAAGATAAGGAATAAAGCAAAAGAAATACGCTAAGCCACACAACACAAGATATCGTTACGAGCGTTCGATCCCACGACCTACGTCCCTACTTCCTCACTCGAGGAGATCTCCACTTATCACAATCCGTTTGGAAATAACAACCAAAAAAACCGAACTTTCACACTCTGTTACAAGTTCACCGAAAAACTCTCACACACCAAACCACTATGCCAATCACATTACACACTAAGTGTAGGAACTAGCTGTTCCTCTCCTCAAGTGCTAGATGCAACCTCTCCCTAGCGTTCGTCAACCGACGCACTCCTATTGGCATTCGACCCCGCCTCGCGCTCACACTTCACTCCGTGTACAAGTTATTACAAAGTGATACTCACAAAAGAAGATTAAATACAATAGTTTTCTCAAAAACAAGTGAGAACACAATGAAGCTCAGCACTCACTAAATCACACCCCCACAACCCACACTATATGGTATGATTTGATAATAAAGCTCAATATGTGTGTTGATAACAGTGAATAAATATACAACTAATAAATATAGCTAATGAAATGAAAACTGGAATAGTAAGCTATATAAGATTTAGAAAAACTTCTCAAACAAGAAGAACAGTAGATGATATCCCAATAAGGATTTGAAAAGCAATATTCTTGTTGTAGGAAAACTTCTTTGAAAACAGACTGCCATGAAATCAGCTTTAAACAGCTCTTTTAAACCACATAATATTTTGTTAAACACAAAACTTGATGGGTAAAAAGAGAGCAGCCAATGAGGTATTTATACCCTCTCAAATATCAACCAAAAACCAACTTGAAAAGACTAAAAAGCCCCAGAGAGTGCTGTAAATAGCCGTTAAAAACCAATGATTAAAATCGCGGTCGACACGTGGAAATCTCGCGGTCGACCACGAGGGCCACAAAAATCCGAGTATAGGCGTTTTAAGGCTGCGGTCGACGCCAACTCTCTGGATGGATCAACCGTCGACCGCTCGGCATATAAAGGCTAAATGCTAAAGTTAACTTCTGCGCGTCGACCGTGACGATCGACCGCAACTGATACTTGCATTGACAGGGGTTTTTGGGTCAAATTTGAAGATGATAAAATATTAAATCAATCCAAAAATAATAAACTTTGGGAAAAGTTTCTAAATGATAAAATGAACATGTTAGAAAAGGAATTTTTGGAAAAATAATTTTTGTTTTAAAAACACCACTGATTTTTGAAAAGTGTTCGTAAAAGCCTGTATATTACAATATTGAAAGAATTTTTGGCTTCTATGACTCATAAATACGAATTAGATATCATGCATACATTATATTATATATAAGAGTATGAAAGAGTTGTAACATGAGATAAATATATTGTAACCACGTTTGATAAAAAATTATTTATTGCGTAGAAAACTCAAAAATCGTTGGTTAAGTGTACATATATTGAGCTTAATATAAATACAATAGTAAGTAAACTAACTTATACCATTAAATCCACTATATATTGAACTTGAATTTTTAACGCATGATTGTTGTGCTGTTGGAAATACCTGTAAAGAGAAACATAAACACAAAACTAGAGAATATATTAGCAATAATTGTGTTGACAAACATCATTAAACTATAGGGCGGTCAACAATCTCCCCCATTTTGATGATCGCCAAACAACTTTATACATGAATATGAAATATTACTGTAAACACATATAAACCAATCATGCTATACAACATGAATTAAACCATGACGATGAATAAACAAAACCAAAAACATTAGCATCCCCCCCCCCCCTTTGACAACATCAAAAAAGGGAAAAATAATAAAAATAGCGAAGCAACTGTCCCCTGATATAGCACAGATAGAATCAAGTATATGCAAAAAGCTCCCCCTATCAAATCTGCATAAATGACATCT
>NC_033799.1:57005703-57087414 GCF_001876935.1 Asparagus officinalis | reverse complement strand
GTGTGCTGTATAAACATTTCTAATGTTGGGATATTTATTATGTTTTTAGTGAAATAATTGTTATATATATACGTGAAATATGTGTTATATGTGCTTGTGTTGGGTAAATTTATTGTACAGGTTATTATTGTGAAATATATTGTACAGGAATTTCTTATTTTCAAAAAAATTTTAAAAAAAATTCAGATTATTTTTAGCGACGGATATTCCGTCGCTAAAAGCTCTTTTAGCGACGAAAAACTGACACGCCAGATGTGCACTAAACAACTTTTAGTAACGGATTTTCCGTCGCCAATAAATATTGGCGACGGAAAATTATATAGCGACGGATTTTCCGTCGCTATATATCCGTCGCCAAAAGTTTATTTTGGCGATGGAAAATCCGTCGCCAAAAAATAATAATTTGGCGACGAATTTTCTGTCGCTATATATCCGTCGCTATAAATTAGCGACGGATTTGCCGTCGCTAAAGGTAGATTTACCTACCCTGACAATAGTGACGGATTTTTAGCGACGGAATTTCTTTTTTTCCGTCGCTAAAACTTTTAGCGACGGATTTTGGACTTTTGGCGACAGATTTTTGCGTCGCCAATAGTCCCCTTTGCAGTAGTGAATGACGAACTTCGTTTCTCGACAAACTTCATCTTTAATGACGAACTTTGCTTCTTGGCGAACTTTGTCTTTAATGATGAAGTTCATCTTCTGAGGGAGTGAGGTGCTGTTTGACGAGGTTCATATGTGGATGAACTTCGCCTCCTAAAAGGGCTTCATTTCCTAGAGGAGTTTTGTCCCCAGTGACTAGCTTCGAACCTCGTCTCCAATGATGAGTCTCGTCTTCAATGACAAGTTTCATTTTCAATGGTGAGCTTCATTGACTGAGATGAGGTTCATCATCATGACAAGCCTCTCCATGCTTGTAGTGAGGTTCAACCTTGCTTTATTCCTTAGAATTTTTTAGTGTCCACATTCCCTTGCTTTTGACAAGTTACGTTTTAGTGTCTTTCTTAAAATGCCTAAGTTTCTAAGCTATCTTTCCCCAGATAAGAAGAATCCTTTTGTAAAAACTATGTCAGTTAAAAACTCAGAATCTCTAGATTATGAGATTATTGATCAAAGCATTCAAAATTGGAAAATGCCTAAAGTTAGTACTAATGACATTTATTGTAAAGAAAGTTTTAAAATAAAACTACATATCATGTTAAAACTATTGAAAAAAAAAACTATAACTTCTCATACGAAAAAGTTACAATTACTTAGTGATAAAGATATCCAAAGAATTACTAAAGATCATACTCTTAAATTCCTTCATCTTGGCCTCGTTCAAGTGTTTATTAGACTCCTTAGTAGAAATGGCCATAACATCTCTGTTCTCGTTTGCCTACGAGATGTTAGATTTTCTATTTTTTTAGACTCTTTAATTGGTCTAATTGAATCAAGTTTGAGCAATGATCCTATATTCTTTAATGCTTTCCTAAACTTCCCACTTTCCTTATCAGACCTTAGAATTATCAAATTTGAGCAATGATCGTACTTTTTTAGACTCTTTAATTGGTCTAATTGAATCAAGTTTGAGCAATGATCATATATTCTTTAATGCTTTCCTAAACTTCTCACTTTCCTTATCAGACCTTGGAATTCTTCAAGTCTTAACTTTAAATCTTCAAACCTCTGGATTTAATATGGATATCAATTCTGAGAATATATCTTTAACCTATAGAATTAGCGATAAAGCCATGAATACTCTCACACCTTTAGCAAAGGTTAACCCTTAGAAAGGAGTAACTACTTTATTTCTTACTCATGCTAAAAATAATCTAATAGTTCCAAATGCTTTAAAATGGAATAAAATTCAACTTCCTTCGGTTTGGAAATTAAGTCAAGTCATTGAACCTTTACCACCTAAAAATTCTACCTTTTAAAAAATAGTTGAACATCCTAATGGTGATGTAGAAGTTAACTTTTCTTCCTTTAGAAAAATTACTCTTGAGTCCAATGATGCACGACGTGCCTTAATTTCTTCAATCCTGCCCGTGAAAAGGAGTTTTCTAAACATAGAAAACTCATAGGAATTAAATATAACATTGAGCCAACTGCTATTTATGATGATTCTGACTCATCAGGACTAAGTGTTAATGTTATTGATAACTTTGATAATAAACCTCATTTTGAGATTGATAAAGAATCTCTAAGAAAAGATTTCAATTCTCCTAAAAACCAACATAAAAAATGGTTTTTTTTAAACTTATGAAGAAGATTTCGGATCATCAATTCGAGCTCTATATTATGATTGTACATGAACTATTCGAAAAAATATACCTTTTTTCTTATGGTATAAGGTCATTTACATTAAAGATCAAAAGAATTCCCTTAAACATTTACCGGTTGAAAATAATGCCTATATGTTAAAAAGGATTTCAAACACATGGAAAATAGAAAAGGATAAAGAAGTTAAATCTTTGCATCCCCCTCTTGAACCAAAAAAAATTGGTAAAGGAAAAGAAGAAGTTAAGGCTGCTCCTATTAAGACAATTGAGTCAAATTTCAACATAGCTCGACAAGAACATATCTCCCTAGTTATCGAGCAAAATTACTTTGCTAACTTTCATCTTCAAACAATATGTAAACAAATAGATAGGATTGAAAATATACTTCTAGACATGAAAAAACTTATCACCAACCAGATATCCATTCTACCTTTTGCTCCTCAAACTTTCAGTGAGAATATCAAATTAGGAAATAATAAACCTCTTAAACTAAGTAAAAAAATGAGCAATCTTACTGAGGAGTTAACTAAGAGATTAAAAGACTTGTCTTTAAATAAATCTTCAGCTATTAATGTTTTGTCAGAATTTGAACCTCAGTTCAACAATACAATTGACTACCCATCTGATCATAATAAAACTGTTCAAATACAAAACATTAAGAAACACCCTTATAGTTCAAGAAATTATTACAAGCTAGCAACTCCTGCTGATATGCAATTTGAAGAAATAATTGATTATCATTAAATAAATAAACTTTGATGGAAATTCTCTTATATTGAGTGAAATCTTGATGGATATATTGAATACCAAACCATACATCTGTTACAAGAAATGCTTATCTACGCTAATGCTTGTAGACAACAAGGTAATACTGAAAAAGATATTGCAAGTGGAATATGATCCTCTTTTTTGGGTCAATTACAAGGTTGGTGGGATTGTTATCTTACTCCAACAGACAGAAACAACATTCTAAATAATTATAAATGAAACCAACTAGGAGAACCAATTCTTGATACAAATGGACATTATATTAGTGATGTTGTGTATACTTTACTCCTTTCGATTTATCATCACTTCATTTGTTTAGCTAATAGCCTTCAAGATAAAATTAGATAACAACTTATAAATTTTAGGTGTAAACCCCTTATATATTTTAAATGGTACAAAGGCATCTTTCTTTCCAAAGTTTACCAACTACATGAATGCAATAATCTTATTTGGAAAGAAAATTTTATTTTGAGTTTTTCACCCTTATTTGCTGAAAGGGTAAGAGAATCCATTAAAGAACAAAGTAATGGACATATACCTTATGCTCAAATTCCTTTTGGAGAACTAATTCAAAGAGTAAATACCATTAGCTTCAGCTTTGTAATGATGTTAAAATTAAAAGTCAATTAAAAAACCAAAACCTTTTAGGAAAAAGGAAATTAGAAGACTTTTGTTATCAATTTGGTTTTCAAATGGAAAACCCAAAAATAAAAAATTATAGAAAAAAGCAAAGATCGGGAAACACAAAAAATGAAGAAAGAAAATCACCTAAAAGAAAGTTTCCAAAAAATTTTAGAAAAAATAATAATAAAACTCCTACACATTATAAATGCAATAAGAAGGGACATTATGCTAATAAATGTTTTTAAAAAGATCTAAAGACTAAAGTTAATGAACTTTTATTAGAACCAAAAGACCTTACTATAGACGAAATTGATAAGTTTACTAATGCCTTAAAATTCAATGATGATGATTCTTCAGATCATGAAGATAAGTGCAACAATCTTTGCACTTGTTATAATAACGATAGTATTGAATCTTCTAAAAATTCTTCAGGAACTTCTGAGTTAAACACTTTAAGCGAACACGAATAATTTATTCCTGATACTATAGATGCTATCATTGATCCATAAGAAAAAAAGAACACAATTAACTAAGTATCTTGAAATGACCAAAAACAAAGGAAAAATTTAGTAAAAGCTATTGATAAAAAGAAGGATAACGATTACTATACTTTCTCTGAAATCTTAAATAGAATTCAAATGAAAAGAAAATTAGAAGTAAAGTGAATATTGAATATCTTCAAAAAGAACATGGAAATATAAAAATAGAACTTCTTGATCTTAAACAAAAAAAAAATCTAGAAACTTACTTTGAAAATAAAACCATGGACGATTTTGAAGATTTCAAAGAAATAAAAACCTTCGAACATGAACAAGATTCTAATGGTAATGAATTTATAAATTCTATAGAAAAATATGTTGAAAAAAATGGAGATGTAATGTCATGCTTAATATTATGGATGAATACGTAGTTCAACACACCGCTCTAATTGATACTAGAGCAGACATAAATTGCATTAGAGAAGATCTTGTTCCTTGAGATTTTATAAAAAAAACATCTCATCTGGTTAGCACTGCTAATGGTCAGGCTCTCAAAACAAGATATAAACTTACCAATGCTTATATTTACAATGGAGGTCTAAAAATTTAAAATTTCCTTCGTCTTATTTTAAAGATATCAAACAAGGTACTATTTTAGGAACCTCTTTTATCAATAATCTTAAGCCTTTTATTGTCGATGCTAATGGTATCCACACAAATGCTAGTAACCCTAACGTCTCTTTTTGGTTTAATAAAGAACCAGAAGACGTATTAGTTAATCGACTATTTTCTACTTTACATTATAAAGAAAAGTTCATAAATGTTCTCTCTAATATAAAAGATGAGAATAAAGATTATCATGACCCTTTCAATAGAAAAATTCTTAATAATAAAAGGAATGTTCACCTTTCTTACATAAAAGAATTCTCTCGTATCTCTTTTGATAATAGATATTTAACATACCGGTCTAAATGAATAAAACTTTTCTGACCTTTTGTAAAGAAGAAATTGAAGAACTTATAAAAAATAATCTAATAAAAACTAACCATGATACATGCTGTTTAGACTTAGGCAATTATTTTGAACATGGAGTCTCAGGTCAAATTATTGATTATAATAAATCAAATTATTTGGTTTGGGTAAATTATCAAGTGCCAGAATATCAAATTGATAATATTATACATGGAAAGATATTTTCAAAATTTTATATAAAAATAGGTTTTTGGCAAATGCAAGTTTTAGAAGAAAGTCAATGGAAAAATATTCTCATCCTACCTTTCTCTTTCTATACTTGGAGACAAAGGTCGCCAGCGCACACTTACTTCTAGCAAGA
This sequence comes from Asparagus officinalis, assembly GCF_001876935.1. NCBI lineage: Eukaryota > Viridiplantae > Streptophyta > Magnoliopsida > Asparagales > Asparagaceae > Asparagus > Asparagus officinalis. The sequence goes on along the minus strand of NC_033799.1, from coordinate 57,081,946 downwards.
ATATCTAAAGTTCTTAGAACAATATCTCCATAAATGCCGAGAATTTGTCATATTACTACCCAGAGTAATAATCCTCTTTTCAGATAATTTTGAAGAACATTGGAAACAACTAGAAATATTTTTTATTATTTTAATAAAATATCATACTCCCTTTAAAAGTACGAGTTTGGGAAAATCTTTTCATGGTTAATATCACCCTTAGCTTTTTTAAATATTATATTGTTATCCTAATCTATTCTAATTATTCTATCTTCTTTGAATGAGTAATTAAATGATTTATCTTATTCATAATGAAACTTAACATGTTATTAGATAAAAGAGATACATTTAATATAATTTAAAGCCTTTATTTATTTTAGTTCGCAAATAAATCTAAAAAACATATGCTTTAGACTTTGTAAAAAATATACTCCAAGTTTTTTAAATTGTAAAAACACCCTTACAAAGTTAAAATTTTATAAAAACATCTTAAAAATTATAAATTTTACTTATTTTAATTTTGTGAGAACTCTAGAAAATATATGCTAGCTAAAAACTAAAAGTTTTTTGACTATGGAGACAATATCTTGTAAGTTTTAAAAATTATAAAAACACCCCTTAAAATTTAAAAATTTGTAAATCAATCTAGCATAGTAAGGATCTCACTCTAAATGGCTTGAAGCTAATGTTGAGTTGAACTGAAGTATATATACTATCGCTATTATGTGTGAGATGCGAGCATAATTATGTACCAAAATTGCAAGTGCACAATTGATCCTACGAGGAATGTGATTTTAAGAGATTATTAGAATTGGTTATTATGTTTTGTGCGTGATAAAAATAGGATTAAAGAATAAGTATGATTGTAATGAGTGATTGTTGTGAATATATGCAAGAGATAATAAATTGAATTTTAGAGGAGAGAAGAAAGAATCAAAGAATAAATGAAATCACAAGGCAAGAAAGAAGAATGAATAAAATCAAGAAACAAAATCAAGAATAATCAAAGAATAAATGAAATCACAAGGCAAGAAAGAAGAATGAATAAAATCAAGAAACAAAATCAAGAATGAAAAGAAAATTCAAGAAAGTCAAGAAGGAGGATTCAATTAAGATATGAGAAATCTTGAATTTAATCCACTAGCTAATATAAATTACAAAATACAAACTATTCTCTTTTTATCATATTTTAACTTAGATTTATTAAGCATAGACTATCAAACCATTTAAGGAAAGTATAACCTATCAAATTATCATCTAAGTCAAAATAAAAATCATAATAAGAATAACAATAAGATAGTAATCCTAGAATTCATAAGTATAACCTATCAAACCATTTAAGATAGGCATAGATTATCAAATTCTTCTTCTACCAATTAGTTCTCTAATTGATTATCCTAAACATGATCATTTTAAGTGTAAGAGAATAATTCATACAATATAAGGGAAATTTGACTAGAATTTCATACAATTCTAAGATTACTACAAGAATTAATTTTACATCTTAAGAAATAAAAGCAAGAAGAAAAAGAACTAATTACAAAAATAAAAAGAAAAGAAAAATCTAAACTATGAACAAGAAACAAATCTAACAAAAATAAAAAGAAAAGAAAAATTTAAACTATGAACAAGAAATAAATCTAACTATAAAGAATTAAAATCTAAACTATAAAATAAATTACAAAAATTAAATGCAAGAAAATAAATCTACTCTATAAATTAAAGTGCAAAAAGAAATAAAAAGATAAGAAAATAAATCTACACTACAAGCATGAATGTAAATCTAACTAATAAGCAATAATAAAAAAATTACTAAAAACAAAAAAAAGAGAAAAATAAAAAAATACAAACCTTCAAATTGCTCTTCATCTCCATCCTCATCATTCAACAAAGAGGAGAAAAGATCAACTTTAAAGTGGAGAAAAATTATTATTATTAATTGTAACAAAAGTTATAATTTTTGGAAGACCTTCTCAATTAAGAGTAGTCCTCCTCTCCAAATGGACTTACAAAATTTTTCACAACTCTAACCCCTCACTCTCTACCCCTATTTATAGTAAACATCAGTGAATGAGAGCCATTGGATTGAAATCTTATCCAAAAACAACAAATTTTAGCCTTTGGATTGTAACTGCCTGGCCGATGGTATTGATGCCAGCATCGATAGGGGTATCGATGCTGGCATCGATGTGGACTTGCTTCTGGTTCACTAGTGGAAAAATAGGTATTGTTGACGGCAACATCACTGACGGGATAATGCCGTCAGCGATGTTTATATCACTGACGGGATTAACCGTCAGAGATGTTGTCGTCACAAGTTTATCGATACGATGTTTATATCACTGACGGGATTAACCGTCAGAGATGTTGTCGTCACAAGTTTATCGATACCGTCAGCGATGTAAACATCACTGACGGGATATGAACATCACTGACGGGTAGCCCGTCAGCGATGTTGTTCCAAAATTTCCGCTCGCGAAAAATTCCCCCCCTCGTTAAAAATTTCCCCCCGCGAAAATTCCTCCCTCGTTAAAAATTTCCCCCCTTCACAAATCCTCTGCCCTCGTCCCTCGCCTCCAAAGAGCCGTGCTATGATGTTTGTGTGGCAAGCTCCGATCTTGTTCATCACAAGCTTTTCGTTCGTTTTATTAACTGAGAAGTTATTTTTATTTGGTTACAGAGATACTTTTATTTTTCCAAAGAATTTGATTATTAAATGATAGCAACTCGTAATTGAAAATTGCTTATCTATAATTCTGAGGTATAAATGTGTAATTTGAAATTGGTTTTACAGTGAAAAATGTTCAAAGGTAGTTCCATCTTCCCCCTTCTCTACATTCTTTCTGAGTATTGATTATGATATGTTGCATATGCACTTGCACAGGCCTGATATCACAGATCACAGATATGGTTTCCTAGCCTTTATCTCCATATTCTAAACTTTTAATTTTTATTTACAGCCATTGGAGAGTGAATTTTTGTCTTAATCCAGTCATAGAATAGGCGATTAACCTGTCATAGAATTTTTGTCTTAATTTTTATTTGAAAGAAGTTTTTACCTTTTTTTTTGGTGCAGACAAGCTACCGTATTCTATTAGGATTCTTCTTGAGTCAGCCATCCGGAACTTTGATAACTTCCAGGTCACAAAGAATGATGTCGAGAAGATTATTGACTGGGAGAATACCTCCCCAAAGCAAGTTGAGATTCCATTTAAGCCTGCATGTGTTCTTCTGCAGGTTTGTCACACAGAATACAGATGATACCCTCATTTTCTTCGCACTCTGCTTATTGACATTTTTGTTGTTGGCAGGATTTTACTGGTGTGCCATCTGTTGTCGATCTGGCCTGTATGCAAAATGCTATAAACAAGCTAGGAAGTGATTCTAATAAGATCAATCCATTGGTAATGATATCTCTAACCTTCATGTTGGCTTGTTACTAGTTGCTTGGGTACAATGTTTCATTTACTTTAAATTCATGGTACAGATACCTCAGGGGGCTAAGTTTTAATTAACTCCAGTATGCTTAATTTGTACTCTTGGTATTCTTGCTTCACTGGAATGGTTGATTTTCTTATTATTGTAATGATTTTTCGCAATCACGTACTGAAAATATCTAGCGGAAAATCCCTATTGCAACTATTCGAATTGTATATTGCTGCTTGATATTGAGTTTTGCTTTTATTTTTGTTGTTAAACTTCTGCTTTGGTTGCTGCTTCACTTCTTTTGCATTGTTCTTTTTTCTTGCAGGTTCCAGTAGATCTTGTGCTTTGTCGTTGCTACATTCTTATATGTGCTGGTTGTCTGTAAGTAAATTGTCATCCTCTTTCATGAAAGTTAATGTACATCTATTTTCTCTTGCTATAAAACAACATTTATCAATTTTCATCTACAAAGGCAACTTCATTTACATGGAAATTTTAATGCTTCTTCTATATCAAGTGTCTGGAGGTTATATCTCTGGAGTGGCCTGCTTGTGTTACGATTTATGTCTTGCCATCAAGTCACCATCTTTCCAAGAAGTATGAACCAAAAAGAAATTACACTTAAAGAATGAAATTTCCAATTTCTTATTAATTTTACTAGCGCACACATTCTTATAACTGATAATAGCAATTTGCTTTTGCCAAAACACATTCTTATTACATTCATATCTAGTAATGTTCTTATTCTTTTTCATAGTCTGAGGATGAAGTTGAAAAGACTCTAGACGCAGAAAGTGTTGTTTCAATTTTAAAAGGTGAGAAGAAGAATCTGCGTCGAAAAGAGAAGCGTGCTAGGATCGACCAAAAAAGAGTAACCCTTGGCCTTTCGGATTCACAAAGAACTCCAATAGTACTTCATTTTCATCCCAAAGTATTAAAATTTCTTCTAGGCTTAACTTTGAACCTTTGGTGCCTGATTTTAGCTTTATATCCACAGGATCAACCCTTCATTGATATAAATTGTATCCATAGCATCAACCCTTCATTGTTATTGCGATATATTGTATCCATAGCATAAACTCTTATTCAAATCCATATATTAGCTAGGCACAAGAATGGAAGCATCAATGTGCAGGGAAGAGTTGGACATGCCAAATTTAAAGTTAGACATGCCAAATTTCAGAAGTTTTAACTTTTAATATGATTTGTAAGACCATCCATCCACGGAAAAACTCATTGATAATTGTAACTAGTAAGAGAGTATTTAAATGTTTACTAGATGGAAATGGTAATGTGTTAAAATATTGTTGCTTAAGTATACAGGTAAAAATATTGAACGCTCGCAATAGAACTGAAGTGGTCTTTGGTATGGCTTGAGATGGATATCAGCAAAATTTTGAACTTGACAGAATGGTCGTTGTTCTAACATTTATGTCCGATGAAATATTATTCCAGACAGATAGATGCAATGATTTTTTGTCCCTCTTAAGTATATTAAAAGATGAGAAAATGTATAATTGCATATGACAATAATCAAACCTAACCATTTAGTACCAGGCCTCTTAATTTATATTTGCATATGACAATAACCAAACCTAACCTTTTAAAGTTAGGCCACTTATGTATATTTGCATATGACATAATCAAACCTAACCTGTTACTAACTTACTACAAGAATTCTTCACGGACTGCAAAATAAAAATTATAATATATGTGAAATGTTTATAATAATAAAAATTATATGATAAAGGAAAATAACAAGCATGTGGAACTTAATATTTCCAGAACATTCCAGGGCCTTTTCTGTTGATGTGTTCTTCCAGAACTGACTAGCTTGAATTTGAGTTCTAAAATTTTAAGCTGGTCCATCCATTTTCATCTGTCGCACTATTTTCATCCTTTGCTGCTGTATATTTATCTCCGAGGCATAAGTGGCAGCATGCAGCCATTTTTCTGTGCCAAAAGCCTGTATACACATAACAGACACATGTATAGTCTCAAATTCCGTGGTATACAACACTGTTCACAACCTGTCATCTTATTTTCGTTGCTACTTTTACACCAAAGTGAGTCACTTGCATGTTTAAATGGTTTGAGCACCTTTTTGCATTCGAACCCAATAGATTGTTGCGTTCCCCCATAATTTACTTTTACATTTAGAGCATGTTTAGAGTTTCATTGACGCAAATCAGCAGGCTGCTGCATGGTGATAATTGAGTGGTTGTGAATCTTGTGGTGAGACATCTGTCATTAGGTAGAATAATTGACAAGTTTTCCCTTTCAGTCTAAATTCTTCTAGGTTCTTCTTGTCGTAATCCTGTCAACAAATCCCTTTGAACTCAGAATTTCTGAAATGACCTGTTTGTCATCTAATTAACTGTCTTTTATTCTGTAGGTGGCTATGATCGAGGAATATCTGCGGGCAAACAAGATGTTTGTTGATTATAGTGAGGTAGACGTAATTTCCTCTCTAACTTAGGTACACATATCACATCCTAGAATTGGCTGATAACTTATTTTGTTATCGAAAATCAGCCTCAGAAGGAAAGATTATACTCGTCCTACCTGGAGTTGGACCTTGCTGAACTGCATTCTTGATGTATGAAATATGTATGTTTTTAAAGTTGATTATTGAGTTATACATGTGGATATAGATCTTTTATGAGATGTATATGTGAGATATTAGTTATGAAATGTGAAATTTGAATTTATGCAAGTTTCTTTAAATGTTTGTGAAATTTTGATTGTAAAAATTTTGAATGTAGTGTATGGATGTATGCGAGATACTAGATATGGAAAGTGCACGAAATTTGTGAAATTTGAATGTACGCGAGATGGTTGTGGAGATTGTTGTGAAATTTGGATTGCATATATTTCGAATGTAGTGTAGGGATTGTATACAGTAAATTTTGCATAAAATCAAAATATTTTTTTTGGTGATTATATAACATCCCTGACGGCATTCCCGTCGGGGATGTGCAAAACATCCCTGACGGGCTTGCCGTCAGGGATAAACATTCTTATTACTGACGGCGTCCCGTCAGGGATGTTTCTTCCCTGACGGGACTTTTTCTGACGGCGTATCCTTGACGGGAAGCCGTCAAGGATACCTATCCCTGACGGGAAATTTGGCATCCCTGACGGGAAAGCCCGTCAAGGATGCCCATTTTTCTACTAGTGGTTGTTGTTCGAAGATCCTCTTGTGTTTGTTCTTGGGCATGGGCCCTTATACTTTTTCTTGGCTTTTTGGGCTTCAACATTTGGACTTTGGTATTTTCTCTTGATTTTCCACTGTGCTTTGATTTATTTCTTCATTAAATATTTGAAATAATTCATTTGGCTTCATGAGCTTCATTTCTTCATTAAATCAAGGGCTTTTTGTTGAGAGATGAGAGTTTTGAGATTTATTCTTTATTAACCCATAATTAAAGATAAAAACAATTATTAATAGTATATTTATTCATATAATATAGATAATGAGGGTATAAAACTGTAATAAAATATGATTATCAAATACCCCCACATCTAAACTTTTGATAGTCCTCTAGTAAAGAAAGAAAAGGAAAATTCTAACTTATTTTTGTAGGAATCACGGTTGTATTTAGTGCATACAACAAGCCTTTAAACCCCTAGGTTACCCTAGTGGATGAGTTGTAGTCTCGTGAGGGTTTACAGTGAATATACCCATAAAATTCGGTCAACTTGTCAAGTTAAATAAGTCAGTAAATAACTAATTTTCTTTGCTATATTTAGACATTCTAAAAGAATCTAGTTAATAATCAAGAAAACGTTTTTATATATAACTCTAATGTAAATTTCTTAGAAAATCTTTTTCATTATAGGAATACAGAACCAAGTCAAATCATAGAGATTTAATTTAAAAGTTTTGAAAAGAACATGCTAACTCTTTGTTTTAAATAACTTTCAAGTCTCTTGATTAAAAATTGTTTTTCAAGACCATATATACAAAACAACAATATATATAAAAAAATGGTTAGTGTTATAGATATATATGTATATAATTTTTTTCTTTACTCTCTAATTCTTGGTGATTATTTTCTATTTTAACGGGTTTTCTAAGTGACCATTTAACGAGTTTTGGGCCAATGAATCCCAACCCAATTGGGCTTAAATCATTAAGTATAGAAATACTCCTTGGGCTTAATTACTCGGTCAACTTAGACTTTATAAGATAGAATCACCTTGAATTTAAGAGTTTTTTTTTCTTTTTGTTGCCCATTTTTCGTACTCTTCTTTTATAAGGTTATTTTTTAATATATATATGTGTGTAAGTATATATAGTCTGAAAAAAATGTGTAAATCAAGATAACTTGTAAAAAATATTTTCAACTCTAAGTTAAGCATGCAAAAATTTCATTATTTTAATTAAAAGTTTAAGGTAAGACTTAAGTAAAGTATACTAGTTGAAAAATTGTTTCTTAAGAATTTTATTTGGAGTTATCATAAAAGGTGAACTTGAGTATATCACTAACTAAGAATTAGAAGATTTAAAATCTATCAATTAGATCAATTATTACTTAACTCTATAAATTGGCATGTGACAATATTTTTATATATATATATATTTTAAACTATGTCAAAAAAGCAACAAAATGATAAAATAAAGAGGAAAATATGTACTTCCCACCCCCACACCTAAATTTTACATTGTCCTCAATGCAAATTCGCTGATGCACAAAGTAAAGCAGATAAGAATTGAAGAACTTACATTTATTCGGTCAACAATGATGATAAGGATCTGCAATTACTGTTAGTATGAGGATGAAGAAATCAAATAAGAGAGAAAAAAAAATTTATTGTTTTTTTACAGATAATGAGGTTTATGAAGAACCAACACCTCCTCCTCTTCGAGCGTAGAAAATTCTAAAAATGGTTTTAGACGTTGACCATTTATTTTAAAAATGTTACAAATTTTAGGATTTTCTATCTCCACAGCCCCATACGAAAAAACTTGTTTGACAAAAAATGGCCCTGTCCATCTTGATCTTAATTTTCCAGGAAAAAGATGTAATTTTGAATTGTACAATAAAACTTTCTGTCCTGGAGAGAAATTTTTTCGTAAAATTGATTTGTCATGAAAAATCTTGGTTTCTCTTTGTAAATTTTTGAGTTTATGTATGCATCATTTCTAATTTCTTCCAACTCATTTATTTAGAGCAATCTGTTCTTATCTGCTGAGTCTGAGTCAAAATTTAACTGTTTTATAGCCCACATTCCTCGATGTTCCAACTCCACTGGTATGTGACAAGCTTTCCCGAATACTAGTCTGTATGGTGACATCCCCAAATTGGCCTTGAAAGCTGTTCTATATGCCCACAGAGCATCATATAATTTTACAGACTAATCTTTTCTGTTATGATTAACGGTTTTTTCTAAGATTTGTTTGATCTGCCTGTTTGTGACCTCTACTTGTCCACTGGTTTGGGGGTGATAAGGAGTTGACAATTTGTGAGTGATTGAAAATTTCCTCATCAAAGCCTCAAAAGAACGGTTACAGAAATGTGTACCGTTATCACTGATGATTGCTCGGGGTATTCCAAACCGTGTAAAAATGTTCTCTTTCAAAAACTTGACAACGACCTTGTTGTCATTAGTTTTGTAAGCTACCGCCTCAACCCATTTTGACATGTATTCAACGTCTACTAGAATGTAAACATTTCCAAAGGAATTTGAAAATGGCCCTATGAAATCGATACCCCACAGATCAAAAAGTTTAACAGATAAGATGGGTTGTAAAGACATCATATTTCTCCTAGTGACTTTCCCTAAAAGCTGACAGATGTTATAGACTTTGCAAAACTCATATGAATTCTTGAAAAGAGTGGGCCAGTATAGCCCAGATTGGAGAACTTTTTCAGCTGTTTTTCTTGGGCCAAAGTGACCCCCACATGCTTGCTCATGACAAAAGGATAGAACACTCCTAGTTTCTTCAGTGGGAACACACCTCCTAAAGATCTGATCAGGATAGTATTTGAACAGATATGGATCATCCCAGTAAAAGTATTTTACTTAGGAGAGAAAACGGGATCTATCATGTTTGGACCAATAAGATGAGATCTGGTTCATGACTATGTAGTTCACAATGTTGGCGAACCATGGAACAGATTGGATTTCTAGGAGTTGTTCATCTGGAAAATATTCATTGATCGGGACCGTTGATGTTGGTGCATTTAGGAGTCAAGAGAGGTGATCTGCTACGGGGTTCTCTGTTCCCCTTCTGTTAAGAATTTGAATGTCAAACTCTTGAAGAAGGAGAATCCATATAATGAGCCGTGCTTTAGCATCCTTTTTGGTCAAAAGATACTTTAGTTCGGCATGATCTGTGAAAACTTTGGTTAAGGAACCGATGAGGTAGGACCTGATTTTTTCTATGGCAAAGACTACAGCTAAAAACTCTTTTTTTGTGACAGAGTAATTTTGTTGGGCATCATTCAGAGTCCTACTGGCATAGTAGATCACATGCGATTTTCCATCAAACCATTGTCCTAAAACAACACCAATCGCGGAATCAGATGCATCACACATCAGTTCAAAGGGTAAGGTCCAGTCCGGTGCATGAATGACAGGAGCTGTGGTTAGCTCCTTTTTCAGATATTTAAAAGCTTTGAGGCAGTCGGGAGAGAAGACAAATGACGTATCCTTGGCTAAGAGATTGGTCAAGGGTCTAGCAATTTTGCTAAAATCCTTGATGTAACATCGGTAAAAACCAGCATGGCCAAGAAATGATCTAATATCTTTGACAATTTTGGGAGGAAGGAGATTGGAAATGAGATCTACCTTAGCTTTATCCACTTCGATTCCCCTATTGGAAACTACATGTCCTAAGACAATGCCTTGTTTGACCATGAAATGATATTTCTCCCAATTGAGAGTCAGATTTTTCTCCCTACACCATTCTAGGACCAGTTTAAGATGATGCAAACTTTCTCCCTACACCATTCTAGGACCAGTTTAAGATGATGCAAACATTAGAAAAATGTGTCACCAAAGATGGAAAAGTCGTCCATGAAAATTTTGAGAAATCGCTCTACCATGTTGGAAAAAATATTGATCATGCAACGTTGGAATGTGGCCAGTGTGTTGCATAGGCCAAAAGGCATGCGTCAGTATGCGAATGTTCCATACGGGTAAGTGAAGGTAGTTTTCTCCTGATCTTTGGGGGTGATAGGGATCTGATTATAACCTGAATATCCATCCAGGAAATAATAGAACTCGTGTCCTACTAAACGCTCTAATATTTGGTCAATGAAAGAAAGAGGGAAGTGATCTTTCTGAGTGGCTAAGTTGAGTTTTCGGTAGTCAATGCAAACTCGCCATCCAGTTTGGATCCGAGTGAGAATCAGCTCATTAGCCTCATTTTGGATCACGGTGATCCCAGATTTTTTTAGAACAACTTGGACTGGACTCACCCATGAACTATCAGAAATGGGATAAATGATCCCATGATCGAGACATTTTAAAATGTCATTCCTAACAGCTTCTTTCATCACTGGGTTTAACCTACGTTGAGGATCTCTAGTAGGTTTGGCGTCATCTATCAAATGGATTCGGTGTTGAACAATGGTTGGACTAATCCCTTTGATATCAGCCATGGTCCATCGAATGACTTCCATATTCTCTCTTTAAACATCTAAGAGAGCTTCCTTTTGATCGGTAGTCAAATCAGAAGAAATGATAACTGGTAAAGGCTCGTTTTCCTCTAAGTAGGCATACTCTAGATTTTCAGGTAGAGGTTTAAGCTCTAACTTAGGGGGTTCCTCCACAGATGGGCAAAGCTGGACTCGGGGTTCTATCTCCAAAGGTTCTCGTTGCCAACCAACAGTAGAAACATGATTGACCAGCGGTTCTATCTCTAGTTCGTCATCAAAAAGCTCCTCAATCATTAAATCAGATGCATTTGAATCAGACTCACCCTCTCCCTCTTGTTGTTCACTGGATATTCCTTGAATAAAATTCACTTCCATGGGTTCATTAGATGGATCACTAGGCTGCCTTCCTAGGTTGAAGATATTAAAGTCAACAGTCATATTCCCAAAAGATTGTTTCATCTGACCGGTTCTACAATTTATCAAAGCATTTTAGGTGGCTAAGAACGGTCTTCCTAGAATGACAGGGATTTGACTTTTGAGATTGGAAACGGGCTGCGTTTCCAAGACAATAAAATCAACAGGGAAATAAACTCTCCAGCTTTGATTAGAACATCCTCTACCTCTCCTTTGGGAATTTTTACAGATCTATCAGCTAACTGTAGAGTGCATCTTGTCGGTTTAAGTTCTCCTACACCTAGCTGTTGATAGACTGAATAAGAAAGGAGGTTGACGCTGGCTCCCAAGTCTAGAAGTGCCTTAGCAATATGAGTATTACCTATGACGCATGGAATTGTGGGACAACCAGGGTCCTTATATTTTAACGGTATTGGTTTTGAAAAAATTTCACCGAGGTTGGCAGTTAAGAAGATTTTCTTGGGGACATTGGTGGTTCTTTTCTTTGTGCATAAGTCCTTCAAGAACTTTGCATAAGAAGGGATTTGTTCAATTGCATCGAGAAGAGGGATGTTGATCTTGACCTGTTTAAACATTTCTAGGATTTTCTCAACCTGCGGGGAGTTTTTCCTAGGTTTGAGTCTATCTGGAAAGGGGGCAACGGGCCTATACCTATCTAGATCAGGCTCAATCTCATGTTCAGCATTTTGGTCATCAGAAGGAATTGATTCATCGGAAGGAGTGTTTTGGATGGGAGAAGGGGTTTGATCCGGTGGCATTCTAACTTGGTTGTCTATTTGTTTTCCTAATCGTAGTGTGTGAATTGTATTCACATGAGCTGGATGAGTTGAACTGGATCCATTGTCTTTAGGGTTTGCAACAGGTTGACTTGGGAATTTTCTTTTTTCTCTCTCACTCATGGCAGTGGCTAGTTGTCCAAGTTGGGTTTCTAACCAAGCTATGGCTTGAGTGTTCAAGTTGAGCACTTGGTCGGTGGTTTGCATGAAGAAATTTAGAGTGGTGGATGATTGGGTCAACATATTGGTAGTTTGTGTAGAAGCTTTGATCATAGCTTCTAAACCCTTTTCTAAGACACTCAAATGTTTGTCATGATCAGAATTTGAAGGATTTGTAGGCTGGTAAGGATGAGGATGTTGGGTTGGAAAAAATGAGTTAGCTTGTTGGAAATTGTTTGGTGAGTTGAACGGGACAATATTTCCCCTAGGAAATTGTTGGTTCGACGCGGGAATAAAGTTTTGATTTCCGGGAGAATTTCCTTGATTCCATGCAAAGTTGGGATGATTTCTCCAACCTGGATTGTAGGTTGGAGAAAATAGATCATTTCTAGGGTGCTGGAATGCAGCGTTCATCTGTTCTAATGTATGGTTATTTCCTAAGAGAGGGCATTCCTCTGAAACGTGGGTAGGAGATTGACAGTTATGACAACTCGGGGCAGACACATGATTGATTTGAGCTGGAGCTCGTTCCTTAACTTCTAAGGCTTCTAACCTCCGCATAATCATCGCCATCTTCGCTTCAGACGCAATGTTTGACTCTAGAGAAAGACTACTAGACTTAGATTGGGAAACTGATGAAACCCTGTCATCATAGTGTTCCCACTGCATTGTTTTCTCGGATAGACTATCTAGGAATTCCCAAGCTTCATCGGTGTTTTTTCTCATAAAATCTCCCTGACACATCGATTCTAAAGATGTTTTTGAAGAATAGTCCAATCCTTCATATATGACTTGGTACAATCGCTATTTTTCTAGACCATGATGAGGACATTAGATTAAAAGATCTTTGAATCGGTGAAAATATTTCCAAAATGGCTCTCCCGGGATAATTTTGAAGTTTTGAATGTTGTTCCTTAGCTTTACCGTTTTGTGAATAGGGAAAAATTTCTTAAGAAAAACGGTGACAAATTCATCCCAAGTTGAGATGAAATTTGTCAGTAAGCTGTACAGCCATTTTTTAGCTTTATCTTTAAGAGCAAATGGAATAAATATGAGCTTAATCGCATCTTCGGTTAATTCTCTCATTTTAATCATAATACATACTTTCTCAAATTCCGAAATGAAAATATATGCATCTTATGTTTCATTTCCAAGGAATTTGGGTAGCATGTTTATGTAATGTAGTCTAAGCTCGAAATTTGCTCCATTTGCTTCGGGGAGCCTTATGCAAGATGGAATTACATTTCTGGTGGGGTAACACATATCTTGGAGAACGGGTTGATTTGCTATTTCTTGGATTGGTTCAACACGGATTAAACGATGAGAATTATCCCTAACCCAAGTTTGCATACACCAAACAACTTCTTTTTATAATAATTTTTCTTTTTAGAGAAAGAAAATTAGTTTTTTTTATGAGAAGAAAAGGATAAAGAAAAATCCTAACTAAAACAAATCAAAGCAATCACTTTTCAATCACTCTAATTCTAGCGTTTAGCCTAACTCAACTAGACCAGCTCCTAACCAAAAACTCCTACAGTAAAAAGATTAAAGTTTTACCCAAGTAGTTAGTCAGGTAAGGATAGTACTAAAGGGTTATCAGAGATCAATTAAGTATCTTGTTCCTTGCGGAGCGCTTTACGCAACCTCTAAACCTTGCCTTAGACACCAACTAATCTGAGAAAACTTAAACCGGTTCACTTAAGGATTTCTTGTTCCTTATTGAGCTCGAGTCCTTAGGGGCTAACATCTAATGAGTTTTAGAAGTCTTGGGTTTGTGAAATACAGAATTAGTGATTTGTGGGCTATGGAAAGGGTGATGAAATCCCTTACCTTATCTTGATTCTGGGTTTTGCCCTTAAGAATGTTTTAAGTATGTGCCAAATCAAGTGCTACAATCACTTTGGTAAATTCCTTCAAACTATATGAAATACAACCCTAGAAATTAAAAGCGACTAAAAAGGATGAAAAATAAATCTTTTTTTTTAATTATGGTCAATAACAATCAAATGTGAGAAGAGAGCTCTTTTTTGAATTTATTATCTTGTTAGTTAATGTCCAAGTAAAAGGTGGATTTTATTATGGTCAACAAAAAAATAAAATCTTTTTGTTTTTTTAAAATCCTAATTGTCTCTAATTGTGAAGCTAACTAAAAAGGGTGGAATTAAAAACGCTAGAAAGAAGACTTACCCGAAAGCAATTCTCTAAGTTCTTGATCGCCAATCCAAGATTTTCAAGCTCCAAGCGGTTGCTTCACAAGAAAACACACAAGTTAAAGAACCAAAATAATAAAATCTTATTTTAGCATATTCCCTGGCAACGACACCAAAAACTTGATGCGAGCATAATTATGTACCAAAATTATAAGTGCACAATTGATCAAGTTATAGTATAAAAAGTTATCGATCCCACGAGGAAGGTGATTTTAAGAGATTATTAGAATTGGTTCTTATGTTTTGTGCATGACAAAAATAGAATTAAAGAATAAGTGTGATTGTGATGAGTGATTGTTGTGAATATATGCAAGAGACAATAAATTGAATTTTAGAGGAGAGAAGAAAGAATCAAAGAATAAATGAAATCGTAAGGCAAGAAAGAAGAATGAATAAAATCAAGAAAAAAAATCAAGAATGAAAAGAAAATTCAAGAAAGTCAAGATGGAGGATTTAATTAAGATATGAGAAATCTAGAATTTAATCTACTAGTTAATATCAATTACAAAATACAAACTATTCTCTTTTTATCATATTTCAACTTAGATTTATTAAGCATAGACTATCAAACCATTTAAGGAAAGTATAACCTATCAAATTATCATCTAAGTCAAAATAAAAATCATGATAAGAATAACAACAAGATAGTAATTCTAGAATTCATAAGTATAACCTATCAAACTATTTAAGATAAGCATAGATTATCAAATTCTTCTTCTACCAATTAGTTCTCTATTTGATTATCCTAAACATGATCATTTTAAGTGTAAGAGAATAATTCATACAATATAAGAGAAATTAGACTAGTTTCATACAATTCTAAGATTACTACAAGAATTAATTTCACATCTTAAGAAATATAAGCAAGAAGAAAAAGAACTAATTACAAAAATAAAAAGAAAAGAAAAATCTAAACTATGAACAAGAAATAAATCTAACTACAAAGAATTAAAATCTAAACTACAAAATAAATTAAAAAAATTAAATGCTAGAAAATAAATCTACTCTACAAATTAAAGTGCAAAAAAAAAGACAAGAAAATAAATCTACACTACAAGCATGAATGTAAATCTAACTAATAAGCAATAATAAAGAAATTACTAAAAAAATAAAAGAAGAAAATAAAAGAAATGTAAACCTTCAAATTGCTCTTCATCTCCATCCTCATCATTCAACAAACAGGAGAAAAGACAAATTTAAAGTGGAGAAAAATTATTATTATTAATTGCAACAAAAATTATAATTTTTGGAAGGCCTTCTCAATTAAGAGTAGCTCTCCTCTCCAAATGGAGTTACAAAATTTTTCACACCTCTAACCCCTCACTCTCTACCCCTATTTATAGTAAACATCAGTGAATAAGAGCCATTGGATTGAAATCTTATCCAAAAATAACAAATCTTTCAACCTTTGATTGTAACTGCCAGCTTGGCCGATGGTATCGATGCTGGCATCGATGCCCCCATCGATGCTGGCATCGATGTAGACCTGCTTCTGGTTGTTGTCCGAAGATCCTCTTGTGTTTGTTCTTGGGCTTGGGCCTTTGTGTTGGCCTTCTTATTTTGATGATGATTTACAAACAATTTACAACTAATGTTGTTTGTCTCACTAATGTTGTTTGTCTAGTATTTGTGTTTTCGTATTTATTCTAGGCAAACAACGAGTTGGAGGATGGATGGAATTGCGCTTAAACGAACATATCCAATGGAGGTTGGTGGAATAGTTAGTGAAGCATCGTACAATTCAAGTTCAAGATCCAAGTTTAGCTTCATCCGCAACGTGTACCAAGTTGAGCTCAATGAAGATCAAGATCAAGCTTTGGTATATTTAGTTTAGGTTTTATATTATGTGTGTTAGATACTCTAAGCTCAATATCATATACACACACGTATTTGGTTTCTAAGCTCAAATATTGTATTCTCAGTTTATAGACTTAACAATCATCATATACATATTTTATCAAGTCTATATAATCATTGTGCAAAGTTTCAAAACATTGTTTATGTCAAAACATCAAACTTCATGTATATCACTTTTTTCATGTTTTGAACACTTTTGCAAAATAATGAGATTTCACAATTGGGAAATGCAAATTGGAAAATTCTTTTTGTAACATGTTCAAAATATCATTTGCAAACATTTCTCAAAGTTTCATCAAGTTTGGAATTGATTTGTTATGTTTAAAGGAATTTACAAATTCACGTTTTCGTTCGTGCACATGTTCGTGCATGTTTTACAAAACAGATGAGTTTTTATAAATGGGAAGTGATATTCAAGAAATTCTAAATGGGAAGTGATATTCAAGAAATTCTTTCTTTGACATCTTTATCTACATGTTTAGAAACTTCTCTCAAAATTTTACTATTTTTGGAGTTGATTTACTGTGCCAATTGATTTTACAAAATCGTATATGTTAACAGTTTTTCAGAAACTGTAAATCTGTGTTCAAACATTTATTTCTCTCAACTTAGAAATTATTTTTCAGAAATTATTTCTCTAACATGTTTTTATACATGTCTACCGGTCGACCGGAAATATCTCTGGAACTTTTTCAGGTTTGTACAGTGCGAGCGGTCGACCGAAAAAAAGGTCGGTCGACCGCCCAGCTCCCAGAATGCCCATAACGGCTATTTTTTTTATCCGTTGGAGGGGTTTTTGGTCTTTTGGTTTGGGCTTTTGTTTGAGGTATTGGGAGGCTATAAATACCCCCTTATACCTCAGTTTTAATATATCTAAGAGAATGTTTTAAAATAGTTTAACAAGGGTTTAAACTTGTTTAGTGTTTGTTTAAGTTTGGTTTAAGAAGCTTTTAAGCAATTGAGGGTTTGAGTTTGTGAATTCAATTTCACAAGAGCAAGTGGAGATCATCCTTTGGTGTTTGAGCATTCACTCTTCTCCTACTCTCTTGTCATCTTTAGAGAAGTGTTTCTAAACTCATCTAGCAATTTATTATTTTGATTATAATTTCCATAAGCTAGATTTATATTTGAGTTTAGTTTAATTGTTTTATTGATACTCTTTGTTCACACACAACCTATTGAGCTTATTGTATTTACATTCATAGTATAATTTAGGGTTGTGGGTTTGTGACTAAGAGTTGTGCTTAATTGAGTTCTCACATTGTTAGAGAGAACAATCATTTGTCATATTGTGCCTAATTGTGAGGATTCACTTGTAATATACTTGTACACCGAGAGAAGTGTGTGGTGAGAGACGGGGTCAAATCCAAGAGGAGTGGCGTCGGTTAACGTGCCTAGGGAGAGGTTGTAACCGAGCACTTGAGGAGGAGGACACGGGCTAGGACCAACACTTAGTGTGTGAGGTGTGATTACATAGTGATTGTATTGTGAGGTGTAAACGTTGTTCGGGTGAATGTAGAAAACCCGGTTGTCATAGTGGAGATCTCCTCGAGGTGAGGAGCGGAGACGTAGGTCGTGGGGACCGAACTCCGTAATCATATTGTTTGTTTGTGATTGCATTGGCGCACTTACTTTTATGTTTATATCTTATATCGCCTTTGTATATTGCTTGTTGATTATATTGCTCACTATCTAGTTTAGATTGTTTACCCTTGAGCTTATATATCCTTGCACATACATTGCCTATATCTCTTTGTTAGGATATATCTTGTTGTTCATATTACTTATCCTAGCTCATATACATTGTTGTATTTCATACTTGCTAGGATAACTTATTAATTAATTTTAATTAGCATTAAATCGGATTAGATTAGCATAAGACCCTAATCACCCCCCCTCTAGGGTCTAACACTTTGGACTTTTTCTTGGCTTTTTGGGCTTCAATATTTGGACTTTGGCATTTTCTCTTGATTTTCCACTGGGCTTTGATTTATTTCTTTATTAAATATTTTAAATAATTCATTTGTCTTCATAGCTTCATTTCTTCATTAAATCAAGGGTTTTTTGTTGAGAGATGAGAGTTTTGAGATTTATTCTTCATTAACCTGCAATTAAAAATAAAAACAATTATTAGTAGTATATTTATTCATATAAAATAGATAATGAGGGTATAAAACTGTAATAAAATGTGATTATCAGTGTGTATAATTTTTAAGAAAATTATGTCAATACTTTTTAAACAGAAGAGAATATTCTAACCTCTGATATTATAAAAACTAAATATAGACAATTGAGTGATTAACAAAAGAGAACTTATATCAGAAAAGCATGAATAATAAAATAAAGAGGAAAGGTAATTGCATTACCGACAATACTACTAATAGCAAACTACAATGTAAAGTTAACCTATCTTGTGAAGGCCAAAAGGGTCAAATAATCTTATATAATAAAATTGATTTAATACTGAATAGTAATATCGTTGTAATAATATCGTTATTAGGGAAGATTCTTCCTGAACCAGTATGTTCTTTACGATATATAAGCTATACACTCCAAATTTTTATGTCTTTTATAGAGCCAAAAAGTTTGAATACGAGCCTCTAACATTTTGCTCTCACAACAACAAAATCTATTTAGTAGATGTGAATATTTCAGATGAGTTATTTGTTCTATATATAATACAATTGCCCTTAGCAAGTGAGTTATAATAGTATTTTTTATTCACATCGTTTAGGGTAATATTTGATAGGAATCTTGCATCAAAGAAAAAAATTTCATAAAATAAGTCTTCATAGTTTTAGTTTTACTTCTACAACACAAAGAATGAGCTATAAAATTGAATGAGAATATTAGATAATATGAATATGAATGAAATTATGGCTAAACGTTAATGTGAATATGAGTCAAACCGCAACTAAAAGTTTAATGGACATATTGCAAATAAATTCATATGCAAAATTCCTATGCAAATTGAATGATCACCCATCTTTTAAAGACTTTAAGATACTAATAAACAGAGATGTTATACTTGATCAATGTGTTTATTACTCACAAATAGATCACGTGACTACAGTCAGGGTTGAAAAAAATAATGATAATATTTCATTTGAGATAGGGATTATTGAGTTGATGATCAATCCCACAAAAAACTTTGTTTTCTTTTTTATTTTTACTCTATTTTTATCAGTTTAAATAATCATGATATTCAAAGACGTGCACTGCACGTCCATCTTAACTAGTTAAACTCAAATACATATTTTCAAACATTTTGCAGGAAAAAGATGACTCATCAAGCTTTAATCTCGTAAGCTAAAGGAAAATCTCATTGCTCAACCTAATCATCTCCCTTAAAAAGGTTAAAATATTTTTATGACCTAGAGTTACAATGTCCTGATTATGTGATCGTTAACAATCTGTGGAATAATATCTATGCTCAAGAGAAAAAGCAAATCAAGGTTCATATGACTCATCTAGTCCATCTTCAAAAAGAAAAAGATGAGAAATTTATTAAATAAAATAATCAGCTACAAGAGAGATTTATAGATCTTTCAAATAAGATTAAGTATCTCTATCCTTATTCCATTAAGGTTGCATTAACATCTAATGAGATGTTTCAAATACTTGGAATACAAGAATACATCCAACAAAATATCTCCAAAGAAACTGAGAGCAATTATGGTCCTAACTAAATATTTTGCCTCAAGACATTCAAAATGTTATTAAGACAGAAGTTGAAGAAGACAATATCATTTTCCTTCTAAACGATCACAAGGAATTTACACTTCTTACAACATGTAACTCTCCCAGATTTGTGACAAATCTTCATGAAATTCTTCTTTATATACCCTGTTGGGTGTAAAAATTAACTTCCCGGAAGAGGTTGTTCGTATTTATATGATTGACTTATTACAAACTAATGATCAATGTTTATAACAAAGGAGAAGGAAATGACCCTTCTTGTTTAACATGGGTTCTTTAGTAGCGTTAGGACGCCTCCTGTGATGCTTGTATCGAGTTTGCTTCCCTTGAACGATACGATCGAAGTTACGGTTGGAGCTTTAGTACGCAGTAGAAGCTATTAAGGTTGAGTTCGAGTCTACCCGAGGCCAAACCAGTGCTCGTGCTTGTGGGCCGACTGCTTGTGGAGAGCTGCTATGCAAGAGCTTGCCAAGAGCCTAAGAGCCACAAGTCTGAGTGTTCAAACAAGTCATCAAAGGGCTACTAGTAAGAGTTTGCAAAGAGCTTGAGAGTCTCAAGTTTGAGAGTTCAGACGAGTCTCCTTCTACCAGGGAACCTTTAGCAAACAAGCCAAGGTTCAACCTTCAGAAGTTGGATGATTAGCCAACAAAAACTAGGTAGCCAATCAACCCCTTTCACGTTGGTTGAATGTGACTTTAAATAGGCAAGGGATGGTATGAGCCATCTCTTGATTTGTGGGATTTGACCACTTAGGGGTAAGGAGCACCATACTCCCCTATATCTATGGGATGTGAAAGCTGTAGGGGGTCCTGTCAGCCGCCTTATCTTTTAGCCATCAATGGCTATTTGTAAAGTAGGAGAGGTCCTTGATCTATGGGATATGGCCATGCCTAGGTGAGGCGCCATGCTCTCCTTCTTAATTCATGGAATATGACCACTGATGTGAGCATTCCCATACTCTAAGTGGGCAGTTGACAGTGCTGGAAGGTTTTTAGCTATCGGGCGAGCTTGGCCTCCATGCGAGCTCGAGCCATGCAGGAGAGCTTGGTCTTTAGGCAAGCTCAAGGCTACAGGCGAGCTATTATCTCAAGCGGGCGGGCTCAACAACCAAGCGAGGTTAGGCTCATGCTAGACGACTTAAGTGGGCCCCAACTTGTGCTGGGGAGCTGGATAGGTTCGATTTGCTTCGGTTCGAATGAGACCGCCCTTCGTGTCGACACGAGGGTGTCATCTCGTGGGGCGGACTGATACCGCCCTTCGAGTCGATACGAAGGGTCTTAGCCATTTGGTCTTCACAGTGAATGGGCTCTTGTCGAGTCGACTTTTGGAAGAGGAGTCGACTAAGGCCACCCTTCGAGTCGACTAAACGGTCTCGGCTAGGGGTCTCAGGGTCTCGGACCTCGAGTCGACTAAGGCATCTCTTCGAGTCAACAAAGGTGGTTTCCATCACTTGGAGTCGATAAGGGATCTCGACCCTTCGAATCAACGAGGGGTCTCAGCCACTTGGAGTCGATGAGGGGCATCCTCCACTTGGTCTTCGAATTGAGTCGACGAGAGGGTCTCGGCCCTTCGAATCGACGAGGGGTTCTCGGCCACATTCGAGTCGGCTTCATGAGGACTGAGTCAGCTGGACCCTGAGGGAGTCAGCTGAACTTTAGGGGAGTCGTCTTGGAAGGGACTGAGTCAGCTGGACTATGGACTGAGTCAGATTTCGGCTAGATCCTAGGGGAGTCGGCTTGCCTTACCACAGATGGACCCTTGAGCTCTTTTGCCTGTTCCAAGTTGCTGTGCAGGGATAAAGGTAATTTTTATTGCCTACACCCCCCACCCCCCCTCTAAAGTTTTTAGACCTGAATCAGGTCATGAGGTCTGGAATACTTTGGATACGAAGACCTGCAAAATGATCACCATGCAAACGGAGCGAGGCACCTTCCAATCAAACTCGGCGAGTTTGAATTATCTAGTCACTACTAACGATCACCAATTAGGATTTTTTAGCAAACCCTCAGCTATCAACGGATTTAATTTGCTTTTACCAATTACTGTTTGAATCGGGCTAGCCATACTTTTCCCCTCAGTATGATGAGTAGTCGAGAAGTTTCTCTTAGGCTTAATGCTAAGATTTCAACTCTTCCCTTAGCCATTTGAGGCATCGGGCTGGGTTAACTACAACCATTAGGTTGTAATTGAGTTGGGCTATGTCTTAAGTATAACAACTTAGTCCAACGTGAACGGTCATTGTGTGTGACCAAGATAGGATCCGAATAAAAACTCACCGCTTGGCGGGTTACTGTTCGGAATAGGGGGTCGATATGGCACATTGCTTGGTAGGCCGATATCGATGAAAAATGTTATTTGTAGAAATGACGGTGTTAGAGGAATCAGATTGTTTAGTGATGTATGAGTGTGATGATTGATTGTTGTAAGAACCATCGCTTGGTAGGCTGCTACCCATCGATTGTTCTAAGGGTATTAGAACATTCAAAAAAGGATCAGGTTGTTCAGGGATGTATGAGTGTGACACCTGTTCGAACAATGCCATTTGTGGGAATGACAGTATCAACTATCAGGGGTGATCGTTAACGTGATAGGAATTGCCGCGATCGGAGCGACTTTGAGGACCTACCATTGAGGGTGTTCTCCTATGATTTGAGCATAGCCTCCTACTCAAAAACCCTCTTTGAGATATCTTTAGAATGTTCTGCCATGTGGACGAAGCTCTCATGTTCAAAGAAAGAACTTGATGATTGAGACTCCGTAATGGCTGAATGTTCGTCATCGAAATTGGTTCCTTTGGCTAATCTTCGATAGTTAACCGGAGAAATGGCTCATGTTCGTGTCCGAGTGGATTGGTAGATTCTTTCAAACTCGTTAGCGATTTCTCTGACGCTTGGAGAACGACTTGTCTCAGAGTCATCGGGAGTAGAACCTGAGCCTTTCCCTCTGCCGATCATATTGATAGTGACTCCAGGATACTCGGTCTTTGGAGACTTCTTCTTATGCGACCGTCATCGTTGGTTGGGCAAGGCAATATTTGTCAATTGGTCGAACACAAATGGTTTGACCGCTGACATCCCGAGAGGACCGTAGGAATCAGTCGTTCACATTGGAATGAACGAATGACTCGTTGCATCGGTCTTTCTCTTGATATCAACATTCTCAGGTTTGTTGTAAAGGCTCGAGAAGAGTTATTCACTGATCGCAAGGTTTGAATTGGAACCCCTAGTTCATGATTGGACAGGACTGGCTCCTGATGAACATGAATCTGGTTGAGATGCCTTGAATCCATAAACTTCTTATATCCACCCCTCAATCTAGCTCCACGATATACACCATGTTCTGTATTGGATTTTGTTACCCGAACGCATGCTTGAGCTCTAGGTTTTGCTGGTGAAACACAGTCCTAAGGTCTGCGTTTTGCTAATGAAACGTAGTCTTACGATCTCTGTTTTGGTTCTGAAACACAGTCTTGAGATCTGTATTTTGGTTCTGGAATGCACTCCTGAGAATTGTGTTTAGTTTGTGGAACGCGTCCCTGAAGGCTACGTTTTGATTGCACAATGCGCCACCGAGGGCTGTGTTTGGCACAAGTTGAGCTCACTCCTTCGGAGGAGGGGCTATTCGAGCAATCTTGGCTAAAGGAGAGGGCTTCCTTCGGCATAGAAGCAACAATTGGAGCTTTAGTCTCCTTGAAGACTTTGCGGATCTTGCACATAGCCTTGGGGCTAAGGGATCCGAAGGAGAGTAACTCCTCATACTTGGCTTGATCGAACTCGATAATTAGAGTTTCAACGGTCGTTCTAGTGAGATGAACATCAGATTGGCTCACCACTTCTTTGTCAGAGAAGCTTTTCCCCAGCGGAGTCGCCATCTTTTGTTTGGTGAAAAATTTGTAAAAAGACAATGAAAGAATGAATGTTTTATTCTCTCAATCTTGATTATAATTTGGATTTCTCGATTACAAAAGAGGAGAATTGATCTGAATTATCTTATTTTTTTTAATTCTGAGTTCTTCACGGTAGCGATGGAGTGCCTCCCTTGAATGCTCGCGTCGAGTTTGCCCTTCGTTGATGATCCGAACGTCTTGATTCATGGGAACGATATCTTCTCCTCACGATTTGATGCTGTGGAGAACTTGCAAAGCAAGTTTGAAACTCTAAACGAGTTGATAACTCAGAGTGAGTTTAAACTCTTAAAAAAAAGTTGATTTGAACCAAAATTTGGTTAATAAGCTAATGGAATGCTCCAAGAACTTTGTTGTTGTAGGAAGCTCAAAGATGATCTGCTGCTGAGAAGATGATCCGAAGAAGCAGATCTCTAGATCTCCAAGATACTCTAAGATCTAAAGATCCAAACTCAGTTGAGTTTACTCCTATTTATAGGGGATTAAAGGGTGTAACTGCCCCCTTAAATCACTCCTAAATGGGGATGAATGGGGTATAACCGCCCCCCTTAAACTGCTCCCCAAATCGTGAGGAAAATAGTTTTAAAACCGTTCAGTTCGTGTTGAACGAGTCAAACGCTAAAAAATAGCATTCATGGCCCGAACTCTGTGTTTTAGACTTAAAACGCAGAGTTGGGCCTATTTTGATGGCTGAACGCACAGGTCGTGTTATGTTGTAAATATGAAACGCAGAGTTGGGACGCAGAGATGAACTCTGTGTTTTGGACCTGGGACGCAGAGTTAGGCTCTGCACGAACTCTGCGTTTTGAGTCCACTAACTATGCGTCTAGACTTGAATGTTGGGGATGGCCTTTGCGTTTTCAACTAGAATGCAGGGCATGACCTCTGTGTTTTGACTCTAGAACGTGGGTATGACCTCTGTGTTTTGATGTTATAACACAGGGATGACCTCTGCGTTTTGATGGTGAAACGCAGGGATGACCTCTGCGTTTTGATGTAATAATACAGGGATGACCTCTGCATTTTGATGGTAAAACATAGGGATGACCTCTGCATTTTGATGTGAAGAGACCATCAATTTGTAGTCTCTTTTGCTGGAGCGTTGCAAAGACCGTCATCTTATAATCTTTATCTTTGCTCCTTAAAAATATGAGAGTCGTCAGATTATAACTTCTGATGTTGATTATGAAGGCTATTGAACTAGGGCTTTCATCTACTGTTATGAAGGTTGTCAGATTGTAACCTTCATCGATCTACGTTAAAGTCTTTTAATTATAGACTTCTAGATGTCGTCAGATTGTAACTTCCATCATCAGTGTTTGATGGAGGATTAGCTATCTGCAGTGATTTTTAGATAACCTACAGAGAAAGAATGTTTTGTCCTGGTCTTCATAGTCCAAAAGATGCGATATTATTTGGTTGGACAAACTATACATGTCATTTTCCAAATCAATTCTATTCGGGTATTCATGACACAACCCAGTGCGTTGAACTGGCGACTCGCTAGATGGGTATTATTGCTCTCCCAATATGATATTCACTTTAAACCTTAAAAGGCAGTGAAAGGTCAGACTATTTATGATCTTATGGCCAATCATCAATTGAAAGGGAAGGTTGAATTGTATCAAGAAATGCCAGATGAGACTTATGAAGCCAATGTTGTTTCTAAAGAGCAGGCATGGCAACTATACTTTGATGGTGCAACAACAGCAAGTCCTACCGATCGAGTTATTGCCGGAGTGGGGGTAGTCTTTATCTCTCCACAAAATCATGTGTTGCCATGAGCTATTTTTTTAATAGAGTCGTGCTCTAATAATGTAGCTGAATACAATGCTTTGTTGGTCGGCCTTGATATAGCTAAGCAACTGGGGGTGAAACACTTAGAAGCATATGGCGATTCACAGCTCATTTTTAATCAGATGAAGGGAGAATAGGAAGTTTGGAATGAGGATCTCATTCCCTATCATGCCACAGCCATGGCGTTAGCCGATTTCTTTAAAGGCTTCTACATTGACTATGTACCCCGTCTCAAGAATACATATGCCGATGCATTGGCGTCACTTACGGCCACATTGGCTCTACCTGAGGGAGTTACCTAACAAATCACGGTGACAAGCAAACAACTATTCAGGTCAAAGTATGTGTTGCAGATCAACGTGATTGATGATAAGCCCGCAACGCTTGAGCCTAAATATTGGCGATTTTCGATCATTGATTATGTCTTATTGTCTAAAGATATCAAGGAAAAAGAATCTATTCGTAGATGAGCACCTAGATTCTACTATGATTCCCAATCCCAGACTTTGTACTGAAGGTCGTATGACGGACTATTGCTTAGCTGTTTGTCAAATAGAGAAGCAAAAAAAAAAACTCTTAAGGAAGCTCATGATGGCATTTGTGGAGCTCATCAGCCCGACCCTAAATTATGGGACCGACTATGCAGATTAGGTTATTATTGGTCAAACATGGTACAAGATGTTGTTGCTTATGTCAAATGATATCACGCCGGCTAGATACATTCTAATTACATGCATCAGCTGCCCGAGCATCTTCACTCTTCACCCACTTCTTAGCCATTTGAGATATGGGGTATGAACATTGTTGGTCCAATAACTCACCCTCTTCCAAGGGACTCGCTTTAATTTAGCGATAACTGATTATTTCTCTAAATAGGCAAAAACAATCCCATTGAGAGAAGTCAAGATGAGTGGTGTTGTTAAGTTCTTAAAACACCACATTGTGTACATATATGGTGTCCCAAGACGTATCATCCATGATAATAGGTCCTAATTTGTTAGCCAAGCCTCCATCCGATTCTGCGATAAATTCAAGATCAAGAATTTAGCCTCAACAGCTTATAACCCTACTGCTAATAGGCAAGTAGAAGCTTTTAACAAGACCTTTGTCAGAATTCTCACTAAAGTGGTTTCGACGAATAAAAGAGACTGGAACGAGAAGTTAGGTCAAAACTTGTAGGCTTACCATACAATGGTTCGTACGCCGACAGGTGAGACACCATACTCCTTGGTATATGGATGTGAACCCGTATTACCATTAAAAATCCAAATTCCATCTCTATGGATAGTACTTGTAATCGGCATGACAACTGAAGAAAATCATCGCTGACGTCTTAAAGAACTGGAATCACTAGATGAAAAGCGATTACTGGTTCAACAACACATCGAATTTTATCAAGCTCAGATTTCCAGAGCATTTGATAAGAAGGTTCGATACTGCACTTTCAAAGAAGGAGACCTGGTCCTCGCCGTCCGATGCCCAATGATTCTAAATTCCAAAAAGAAAGGGAAGTTCGAGCCAAAATGGGAAGGACCATTTCTAGTGGAAACTTTCTACTCAAATGGAGCGTATCATCTCATTAATTAAGACGGTAATAAAATCATGATGCCTATCAATGATAAATTTTTGAAGAAATATTACTCATAGGCCCATTGGTCAAACGTGTCTTATAGCGAGGGAAGAGGCAAATAGAGGTAATGATTTCCTTACTTCGTCCCCTCTAAATTTCCCTCACTAATCCTCTTCAATAGGATAGTAGGACCATAAAACTATCATGCTAATGATTACTTCTGATAGACAATGTTTAACTTTTATTCAAAATTATCTCTCTAATAGTAAACTACTATGTGATGTGTTAATGCATATGATATTCCTAACGTCGTCATTTCCCCAAATAATGTTCGTTTTCCAAACATTAGCCTACTAAGTGATGTGCTTTTATTCTCATCATTGTCGTTATACTGTTAAGTCACTGAACGACATGATATTCCTAACGTCGTTATTTCCCCAAATGACGTTCGTTTTCCAAATATTGGCCTACCAAGTGATGTGCCTTTGTTCTTATCATTGTTGTTATACTATTAATTTATTGAAAGACATGATCTTCCTAACGTCGTCATTTTTCCCAAATGACGTGTATTTTTCTAACATTAGTCTACTAAGTGATGTACTATTAAGTTACTGAACGACATGATATTCCTAACGTCGTCATTTTCCTAAATAACGTTCGTTTTCCAAATATTGGCCTACCAAGTGATGTGCCTTTGTTCTCATCATTATCATTATACTATTAAGTTATTGAATGACATAATATTCCTAACATCATCATTTCCCCAAATGACGTTCATTTTCCAAACATTGGCCTACCAAGTGATGTGCCTTTGTTCTCATCATTGTTGTTATACTGTTAAGTTACTGAACGACATGATCTTCCTAACATCGTCATTTTTCCCAAATGACGTGCGTTTTCCAACATTGACCTACTAAGTGATGTGTCTTTGTTTCCATCATCGTCGTTATACTGTTAAGTTACTGAACGACTTGATCATCCCAACGTCGTCATTTTCTCCAAATAACGTGCGTTTTTCAATTTTGGCCTACCAAGTGATGTGCCTTTATTTTTTTTATTGTTTTTGTTCTTAGTCTGAGTGACTTGATCATCTCAACGTCGTCATTTTTATAAATGATGTTCATTTTCTCAATGAACCTACTATGTGTTGAGCTTCGTCATAACTTGAACTTCGTTATCATACATTTGATCTGAAGCCTAAAAGAGACTAAGGATAGAAGAGAAATCTTAGCACTTAAGTCTAAGAGAAACTCTTTAACAACTCATCATACTGAGGGGAAAAGTATGGCTAGTCTAACTCAAACGGCAGTTGGTAAAGACAACTCAAGTTCGTTGATAGCTGAGGGTTTTCTAAAAATCGTAAATTAAAATTATTCAATTACACAAAAAGGAAGAGAATAATATGTGGATAAAACTATAAATTTTATTCATATAATGATTGAAAGTACAGAAAATTGAAGTACACAGATTAAACTCAGAAGACTCAAACTACACTACAAGGTTCAGTTATAAGTTCTTTCGATGACCCTCGAAATAACACTACGAGATTCAGTTACAAATTCTTTTGGTGACCTTCGAATTACAATACAAGGTTTAGTTACAAGTCCTTTCGACGACCCTCGATTTACACTACGAGCTTCGTCTGCAACAACGTTATAGTTCTTGTTGTTGAAGTTCCATCTTTCATTCCTTGGCAGGACGTCTTCACCATGCCCGACTTTTAACTTTGGAGCTTGTAGCATACGACTACCTACTTGGGTAAGCTGAGTGCTAATAAAAACACCACAAGCTCTGAGCATAGGATCAACACTTCCCCTATCTCCGTAGAACGTGAATGCAACTCTAACATTGTTGCTGGCTCTTGTGAAAAGAAGCACTTCACTGAATCTGCTAAGCTGCCACATAGACCGAAGTCTAGATGAAGGATTGCATGCTTGGGTGTGCATGGCATGTCAAAATAGTAAGCGGGTTTGAACCTGGTATATCTCTTCGGGATTACATTCAAAAGTCCAACAAGTTGTCAAAATATATCCTGACTTCGGCTCTGAAAGATTGAGAAATCCCCAAACGAACGAACCACTACAAGGGTTAATGGGTCAGAATTACATAAAATGAGAACTTTAAGCCTGTTAATGATTGAACCTCGTCAAGTTTTCAAACAGCAAGAGTAACCATCAGATCAAAGATCAGAAATATTACCTGAAGCAGTAGCATCACCAGTTTGGCCTACCTCATCGACGACGACCATTGAAGGCAAGAAATTTTGAAACTTTGCAGGAGATGAAGATGGGATGTTAAAAGGCAAAGATCCCTCTGAGTTATTTTGGAAACAAGGCAAAGAAGAAGATGGATCTTCTCGAAAAGGCAATTGCCTATTTATAGGCGAAGAAACCAACCAAGTGGCTGGGATCTGTTACACGAATCCCTAAGCACCGAACCGCCAAAGGGTGTTGGGAACGAAGCAATGTAATTAATTGTGTTCATACTTAACGCTAACGAAAACGTGGCTCGAAGCGACGCATTAAGTAGGAAAGACTTAATGTTAACAAAACGAAGCGACGGATCCATGTGGATCAATAGTTTGGGAACCGTTGAAGGTTGCCAGCTCATTTAACGAGATTTATTCTCATTCCTAAGTCAAAAAATGACGAAGGTCACTCCTCCAATTGAGTTCAAATATCAAGACTCAGTTGAGACTAGTTTGAACCTCGAAGGTCACTGTTCTAACCAAGATTTAGCTAGAATCAGTCGAACCTCGTCTTCAAGGTGTAAAATAATGAAGGTCACTGTTCCAACTAAGATTTACCTGGAATCAATCGAACATCATCTTCAAGGTGCAAAATGACGAAGGTCACTCCTCCAATTGAGTTCAAATATCAAGACTCAATTGAGACTAATTTGAAACTCGAAGGTCACTATTCCAACAAAGATTTAGTTGGAATCAGTCAAACCTCGTCTTCAATTTCAAAATAAACGAGGGTCATTACAATCAAGTGTTGGATGAGGTACTCCATTTCAACTAGCTTAGCCTAGATATCAGCCAACGCAGCTCTATAGGATTCGACTAAATATTGTTGGCTTCATTCAGTATCAGTAATTTTTTTGTTCTCGCTGGACAATTTGTCGCTGATGTCCCCGAGTTCTTTAATCTTTTGCTTCTTCTTGAGCACTTGAAGTTCAAGATCAAACAGAGAATCATCCCTCTGCCTCAAAAGCTGCATAGCGCGTTCTTCAGCTAAAGGGAGGAGGAACTGAATGCGACGATTTTATCACTTTTTGAAAAGGCTTTCAACCTTTACCAAATGCATCCAATAGGGTAGCATGGCTATGTCGCTGGTCAAGCTCTATATCACATGCAAAAGAGGTTCCAACACCACCTTGATCCCAACAAAATCCCCGCCACGATCCAATACTTGAGAAGGGGATTCTCTCAGAATGGTGAGGAAATTATTCCAGATCATCGACACCCCAAATTCTTTTGACAGGTCAAAAGAAGAAGAGAGTATAACATGGGAAGGCACCACTTCCGAATGACCAGCAGATGTTGCCATTATTTCAGATGAGGTAAACACAGTAGTTTCCACAATGGTTATAGGAGCAGCAACAACAATTGCAGAAGTAGCAACAGTGATAGCAGAAGTGGCGGTAAACATGGTTGATGCTGGGGTTGGGGTTTCCATTGAAGTGATAGAGCTGTTAGGTACAACACCTGTAGTCGTTTCAGCCTCGGCTCCGAAAGCTACATCTGAAACAAATTCGGCTCCAATAGTTTTTTAAGAGCAACAGTTGTATCCGTACCTGCTCCGATGTTAATAGTTGTATTCGGAGTGACCTCAGCTTCAATTGGAGTAAAGGGGGAAACAGCAGCTTCTTCAGTAGTCACACTTGGTTCAGGGCGTGATCTCACATGGAGTCGAGATAGTGGAGCGTCATCCTCAGACTCTGACTCTGTGTTAACTCCAATTGGTTCGATGGGAGGAGAGATCATCATTGGAGCTTCTCGCCTTGGCTTCTTAGCGACGCGTTTAACTCTTCGCATCATTTTTGGTCTTTTGGACTTCTCACCATTTGCCTTAAAGCTCTAGCTCCTTCAACTCGTTTTGTAGGAGGAATTTCAGAGGTTAAACATCAACAGAGTGACAATTTAAAACTTACGATAAGCTAAGAGTAGCGTACCAGAGGGTTCTATGACAATGTTGGATGCCCCAGGCACAGCTTTAGTAGATTGTTGAGGGGAAAGTCTGCTCTCAGAAGCCTCATGATGAAAATGCTCAAATGGCTCAGCAGCATGAGCGGGATCCTCAAATTCGCCGAATGCAGCTTCGGCTCTAAAAACCTCATCCTCCTCAGCGACGGAGGGTATATTACTCCTGTATTCATCAACACGTAGAGATCTCAGGAGTGTACTTTCATCAAGGGTCGTGTCCACCTCTTCTGGAGTCTCATGAGGACTAGAAGGTGGGGATTCTTCCGCACCGACATTTTCTTCGGCATATAAAAATTCTTTAAGTCTCGGTATATAACTCCTATTAGAAGTGTTCCCGGATCTATAGTGACGCTGGATTAAGCGTAATCCCGGAGTTGATGTTGAAGTTGGGGATCACAGCATTCGCCATGAAATGCCATTTGCAATAAGCAAGTGTCGCCCGAGGCTGAGGATTTTGTTATAGGAGTGAGAAGCGAGCACCGGTACCACTAGCGATAGTCCAATACTAAGCCCTTGCTCCAATAACTAGACTATAACCCTCAGATTGTAACTGAGTATTGTGGTTACTAATGTACAATTGGTCATAACCGAATTGGTGGGCAAAGCGGCAAGGCAGGTATGGCTCTATTACACATACAGGGCCGAAGCGGTAAAGGAGGTACCCAGGACGAATGTTCAGGAGCCATAGGAAGCAACCAAGTGATATGGTAGTGTAGCCCTGACTGTTTGATTCATCTACTATAGCTTGACCGTAGCTAGTCTCGAGAAAATGAGAAAAACACTGATTGAACTCAAAATTCTTATGAGCCCGGAGAGTACGTATCACCAAGGCCATGTAATGCTTGCTCCAATCTAAGTTTTCCAACCTCTGAATGAAAGGAGTGACTTGTCCCTCTACGCAAGCGAAAGGCGCACCCATAAGTGTGGAACAGTGCATAACGAACCATGCCATGAGATAGGCGTAGGGCAATTCTACCTTCGGGTTCTCAGCGTCGTGACAAAAAGCATGACATAAGCACCACAATCCCTAATGGATACAAGCAATCATGGCAGGCAGAAGAGCATATTGATGACCGTGCGCTAAACAAACGGTCGGAAATACCACATCTACTGCCAATGCATCGAAACTGCCAGAAGGAACGACGACATAGCTGAGCCATAACAGAAGATATCCTACCAGTAATGCCTTGGAAGAAATCGGCTCCCCACATTAGTAAATGTAACTATCAAACGTTATTCCTACTGGGTAACCATGCTCATCTGAGGAGGTCACATAGGATAGGAGTAAGTTAGCAAGTACATGACGAGACAGTTCGCCCGCCTCATAAGGACCTGGTGGTACTATGGGGTCCTTCTTAAGATTCAAGTTCTTAAAGAGGTAATACGTCTAGATGTTGTGGCTTAGGAGCTTTTCACCTTTCTTATCAGCCCGTCCCTCTACATTCAGACAAATGTAGTAATGACACAATACTTCCCAATAAGTTTCAACAACTTGGGGATGTTCCTTCTCCAAAGTGGTCAGCTCCTTATATACTGGGACATACTCCTCAAACAGGTATCTTCCATATGGCAACCCAGACACTTCAGCCATCTCGTGAAGAGGAATTCTCAATTCGTCGTTTGGAGTAAAGAAGGTATGAGTGTCGGGATTATATAACTCCAATATCCCAAAGAATTGGTGAGAGTTAGTTCTTAGACCAAGTTGTGTCGCCCGGATGGGTGCATAAAGCCCAAATCTCTGTAGGTCCTCTTGATTCTCTTGCAAGATGTATTCAGTGACATGAGGCCACCACTGGGTAGGACTCCAACGAGACCAACCAGGAGTCCTAAAGTCCTTAGCCGGGAATTACCCCTTTAAATTGAAGAATGCACGGCCAAAGGTTTTAGCTTCCTCGGTTGTTTCGCCGATGGGAAATTCTCTCTAAAATAGTCCTGGGTGCAAGCCGGTTACATAGCGACTACTATTGTCTATCTTGGCACCACTTCTGAAGAAATGGGCACATATCACCCCCTCTTACGTTCGGGTTAAGTCTCAGTCCATTTTTCTTCGAGCAGATACAATCTTTAGGGTAGTGAGAGAACAGTCACGTTCCATCTGGGGCAAGAACATATTACAATTGTTCACAGTCCTGAGCCATCGATAGTTGCCCAATTCTAATAAGACTGGATCTTCTGAAGGGTCTCCAAACAAGAAAACATGCTTCACGATTTGATCACGGTTGATTGATTCTAAGGAAGCGTCAGTGATCAAGCGCCTAAAAGTAGAGATGGAGGGCTCTGAAAGAAGTTCAAGTTATTCTTGTTCTCGATCCCCGAACATAGGGATGCCCTCAAGAGAGGAATAATAGAAATCATATTCCATCACTTCGGTACCATCTGCTCCAAAAGCACCATGTGGAGGAATTGGAACAGATGGATGCATAAAAGGCGAACAACCTTAGCTCAAAGAATGAGTCATTATCCAAGGACACGAAGATTACTCTAATAACGAACCTCGTTAAATAAACAAACATCGTCTAATAACGAACCTCGTTAAATAGACGAACCTTGAACTGCGTTAATAGACGAACTTCGTTTAACAACGAACCTCAGGCCTTGTCAATTGAACTAATTTCTTATATTGGATGAACCCTATCGATGAAGACAAAGTTTGTCAATTTAACAAACATCGTTAGTGAAGACGAAGTTCGTTGGTCAAACAAAAATTCATTTGACAGATATTGAGGATGAACCTCATCAGAAGAGCCAACACGGTTGGACATACGAAGTTCAATCGACAAGTGAAGTTCGTCAAAAAAAGCAAAATATGTCAGACAACGAACGTCATCAGTTCAAAAGAGGTCAACTTTCAGAGGGATTTCGTCTCAGAAAAGGAGAAATTGTTCATCTCCTTCAAAGAAACCCAAGTCTAAAATAGATAGGGTTCATCTGTGTTAAAATGCATATAATGCGTTCGGATCAATTACCTGAGAAAGTGAACGAAACCGCGAGATCATTTGAAGGACCGGCGATTCCCTTGCCCTTGCCTTTGTTCACAGCGATTTTAGGGGCCATTGATTTCGAATTGGAAGCTCTCAAAGAAGAAAAAGCTTGAAACTTGGAGATGAAGGATATTGACAACTCAAGCGACCAAAAGAAGAAAGGGTTCTTCATATGTTGACGTCATATATATATAGGCGGGAGAAATCGAATCAAGAATTGAGATCTTCGATTGGAATTGTTGGACGAATCCCCTTCCTAACTAGATCTGCGGGTGAGATCTAGGGAGGAAATCTCGAGACACCAGCTGGCAGACACCTATCAGGCCTAGGAAAGGTGCATAACTGTTACTGATGATAAGGTTGAAAGGTGTCATAGGGACGCGGGTCTGACAATACTCACATGGCAATATAAGGGTCAGCTAACCGCCGAGCCTCGTGATGAAGCTTACAGAAGCATTGAATTGTGAAGAACGAGGTTAAATCCGTCCAAATAGGATTCAAAGTGTTTCAGACTTCATACAGCCCAATTCAAGTCTGAAAACTTTGAAGGGGGTTTTTATAGGCATTAAAAAATTCCAAACTTTAAAATATGAGGAAGATCGTCAAGAAAATATGAACCTCGTCTCAATCTAAGACAAGGCTCGTTGGTTAGCAAAGATCCACTTCCCAAATGGAACTCGCCACGCAGCGAAGCTCAACAACAAAAGCGAAGCTCGTTATTGGATATGAGGTTCGAAGATGGCCATTGGAAACGTGGTTCAGAGTTCTTCATTGGATACGAGGTGCGAAGCTGGCCATTAGAAACGAGGTTTGGAGTTCGTCATTAGACACAAGGTACAAAGCTTATCATCAAACTTAAAACTCATTAGTGAAGATGAAGCTCGTTATGTAGTTAGACTCAGCTCTCTAAGACGAAGTTCGTTAGTGAAAACGAAGTTTGTCGGACGAAGTCAGTGAAGACAAAATTTGTTAGAAGAAGCTCGCTTATTGCAAAGTTTGCCTTATAAGATGAACCTCGCTACGTATCAAGGCTCGTCCAATTTGACGAACTCCGTGTCAATCAAATATGAGGCTCGTCGTCCACATGAGATTTAATTATAACGGCTCCGAAGAATTAGTCAGCCACGTGAACTAATCTTCAGGAGCATATTACAGCGTGCGCTGATTTGGAGGAGGTAGTTAGGTCCCTCTACCCATGATCTTAGCACGACGGTTACGCGCCTAAAACCCTATAAATAGTCATGTATGGCTACAGAAGAAATGGTCAGACTTTTAGACTTTTGACAATCATCAGAGATCAAAGCTCCTACGTATAGATCTGGAATTTAAACCTCAATTCTAGCATTCTAACGAACGTCATAAGCTTTTCAAATACATTTCACACACTTTCAAATACATTTCACACCCTCTAAATGTTAGCCTAGCCCGTGTCCTCCTCCTCAAGTGCTCGGATACAACCTCTCCCTAGGTTCGTCAACCGACGCCACTCCTCTTAGATTCGACCCCGTCTCTCACCACACACTCCTCTCGGTGTACAAGTGTATTACAAAGTGAACCTCACACTAAAGCACGATTAGAATAATTGTTTGTTCACTAATATGAATGAGAACACAATGAAAGCTCACACTTAATTGTTACAACTCTCACCAACCTAAATATACTATGTATGAAAATACAATAAGCTCATGTGGGTGTGTGTGCAAACAATGAGAAAAAACTCAAATTAATCTAGCAAATATGAATATAACAATTAAAAAATAAACAAGCTAGAGATTTGAGTTTAGAAACACTTCTCTAAATACAAGAGAGAGAGAGAGAGAGAGAGAGAGAGATTGGAAGATTGAAAGCCCAAACCGAAATTGATCTCCTCTTGTGAAAACTTCTTCACACTTAAACAATCTTGAAACAAACCTTAAACGCAATTAAAAACTTATTAAACCTCTTTTAAAAACTTTCTTAAGTGCCCTCGTAAGTTAGAGGGTATGGGGTATATACAGGAGCCCAAATAACCAATAAAACCCAAGTGAAAAGTCCAAAAAACTAAAAAACAACTCAGCTAAAAACTAGTTGTTACAGTGTTATGAGTCGACTCAGTACTGTTCATGAGTCGACTTATAAACTAGCAGTTACAAGCTAAAAAATATCTGTTGTGTTGACTTACACTGTTCATGAGTCGACTTATACTGTAGCAAGTCGACTTATACTATTCATGAGTCGACTTATGACATGAATAATAGATTCTGGCAAATCTGGAATTTTGCGTAGCTGTCTTTATAAAATTAATTAAAAATAGTAAATCAACTCCAAAAATTATGAACTTGAAGAAAGGTTCTAGACATGTAGATAAACATGTTAGAGAAAGAATTTTTGAAATATTACTTCCATTTGTGAGAAATAAATATTTTAACACAGTTAT
This sequence comes from Asparagus officinalis, assembly GCF_001876935.1. Taxonomy (NCBI): domain Eukaryota; kingdom Viridiplantae; phylum Streptophyta; class Magnoliopsida; order Asparagales; family Asparagaceae; genus Asparagus; species Asparagus officinalis. The sequence continues at coordinate 57,044,941 of NC_033799.1, read as the reverse complement.
TCCAGATTCTGAAAACTTCTGAGACACACGATTTTGTAAAATCAATTTAACATAGTAAATCAACTCCAAAAATCATGAAACTTTGAGAAAACTTTATAAACATGTAAATGAACATGTTACAAAAAGAATTTTTAATTTACACTTCCAAAAAAATGAAAACTCATCATTTTACGAAAAACAAGCACGAGCATAAAACGCACAGTAAATCTCAACTTTAAACCTATTTTAAAATTATCAAATAAATTCTAAAAAAATATAAGAGTTTGGGGAAAGTTTATAAATATGATATTGTACATGTTTAAAAAGGAATTTTTAAGTAGCATTCCCCGTTTGTGAAATCTCAACATTTTGCAAAAACTCACAAATACATATACATGTCTTAAAAACATATAAAATGATTTTATAGACTTAATGAATGATGTATATAATTAAAGTCCATAAACCAATAAATCCATATTTTAATAAAAAACTAGAAATGTGTGTGTGTGTGTGTGTGTGTGTGTGTGTGTGTGTATAATTGATCTTAGAGTAATAAACACACAATTATAAACCTATACTACAAACACAATTATAAAACTATACCCAAGCTTGTGATCTTCATATAGGCTCGTCTTGGTGGGATGAAGCTTGATCTAGAACTTGACTTGAATTGTGCATAACTTCATATCAATATCCGCCAACCTCCTTTTGATATCATTGTTGAGGTGCAATTCCATCCAACCTCTAACATATAAATATAAAACATAAACACTAGACAAACAATATTATATGTATATTATTTGTAAATCATCATCAAAACAAGAAGGCCAACAATCTCCTTCTTTTTGATGATGACAAACAATTTACAAAAAGATTATATGTATGAAAGGAAATGAATATATAAATTATCATTATCATGCATATAAGTAAGAAAGAATATACTCACAATATTTCTCCCCCTTTGACAACATCAAAAAGAGAAAAACAAAAAAATAAAGAGAGCGAAAGCTCCCCCTACAAATAAGCATAGATGAGTATAACAAAAAAGATATATAGGGATTGCTCCCCCTATCAAAATACCTTATGGAATATATACAATAAAGATCAAGGTAAATATATGTGAGCAAGCATAGATAAAAAATATGCTAAATACCACTCACATACAAAAAATACAATGAGGACACATAATGATATATTAATATGAAAAAGGCGTCTCATTACTCAAAAAAATAAAAGTAAAAATATAAAAAGATTTATGAAATCAAAGGAACAGTAATTATGAGGATCATGGAAAAAGAGTTTTCAAATGAAAACAAATCACTCAAATGAAATCATAAAATCAAGATTTAAGTCCAAGAACAATGTTTGATCAATAAAGAAAGCTTTATTTGTAGAACTTGATCAAACCATATATAGAATGCATTATAAGGAACAATTAAAATTTGAATCATCTATTTGTGCTATATAATGAATTCAAAAGAACAAATCAAAACAAAATTTTTATAGTTCAAAAATAAGATTACAAAACGCACAAGAATCATGAACTAAAAAAATCATCTTTAAAAGTATAAAACCAAATCATCATTGATTTTCACAAATAAGAGAGGCAACCATATCAAGCTCTAGAGCTTGTTTCAACTCATATAAATATTTTTAGCATCCGGTAAACAATGTTTGGGAATAAACACCCAATAAATCCGGAGGGTTATATAAACACAAACCTCTCATCAAAACAAAATCAATAATCATGAAAATAAAAGAATTTGACCAATAAAAAGAATTGTTTTCATGTTCAAAAAAAATTAAAGTATAATTTTCAAAACCAAGAAAAAAAACACTAAAATACTTGGTTTAAAAAATTAAATTTATTTTGGTACCCAAGAATCCTTGGTACCAAAAAGTTTAGGGACATGACCCCTATCATTTAAACTTAAAGCCCTAGGGTTATGAACCCGTTTGGGAACATGTGGTGCACTAACACGGTCAAAGTAATAATCACTCAAATGACCCTTCTGATTATAATTTGTGCAATGAAAGAGATCCATTTATTTTTTTGGACCTTTAGCTCGTGCACGACAATCATTTACAAATAAACATTGTCTTTTAGAAATATTTTGCAAATAAGAAATATTCTTAAACAATGGTCTATTTGGAACATATTACAACTTAGGAGTTTGTTGCATATCATAAAAAAATTTTGTAAGATGTCCAAACCTACCACAAACATCACATTTAAAAACATGTGGTCTACTAGAAGCAATTGGCAAATTTGAGTTCTTTTTCAAATCAAAGCAAAACTTGGCCAAATGACCAAAACGATCACAATAATCACACTTGAACACACTAGCATGCTTATGATGAACTTTGTGAGAATGAGCATGTGAATGGGTAAGTGTACAAGATGAAGAAGCTACATGAGATGCACAAGGAGCATTAGAATTCTTATGTTTGTATGCATCATAGCAAAATTTAGCTAAATAGCATTTACGGTCGTAAATAGAGCACTTGTAAACTTTACTATATATATGTGCATAGTGAGTAGATGATTTTGACTTAGACTTGGCACACATATCCATAAGCTTCTTATGATTATCAATGCATATTTTCAAGGTTGAATCTAAAGATGAAATGCGTTTATTCACAAGATTCAAATCTTCATTATTAAGCACATATGCATTTTTATTAGAAGTAGAACATATATAGTTATTTATAAAGGAATCAGTATCAATTTTTATGTTCTCTACTTCTAATGTGGTAATATCTCTTTCATGAGTTAAGCTAGAAATGGATGAGGTTAATTTTTTATTTTCCAAATTTAACATATCATTGTTTTCTTTAAGCAATGTATTTTCTTTTGCAATGACATCAAATTTGGAACCTAACAACTCGTGATCGGATTCTAAATTAGCATGCTTGCTTTGTAAGTCAATAAAATTTTTATACAATTTGTTATAAGCATGTAATAATTTTTTACTAGCACAAGCAAGTTTATCACTAGATAAATCATTAATGGATTCGAACTCGCAAAACTCACTAAGGCTATCGCCTAGTGGCCGTGTGCATGAAAATGAAGCTCCACATGAATTAGAAGCAGAATCCTCCAAAGCATGTCGGATTGCCTCCAAATTCCCTTGATGTGCTTTTATAAGTTTCCATAAGGTGTAAGCACTATCAAAGTGATCAAACTTGTTAGACGTAGATGAATTAAAAGCATTTAGCAAATATTCTAACAAAATATTGTTCATTGTAAACATACGATGATCATAAATATTCTAACAAAATATTGTTCATTGTAAACATACGATGATCATTTTTATTCCACTTGGATTTCTCTAAAGTGGGCACAGTAAACATACGATGATCATTTTTATTCCACTTGGATTTCTCTAAAGTGGGCACAATATAAGCATCATCTACAATTTCCCATAAATCGAAGTGTCTAGATTGAACAAAAAATTTAAATCTAACACACCATTGAGCATAAGGGAAATTATCTAATCTAGGAATAATATTAATGGAATAACCTAAACTAGGTGCACTGTGCATATCCATAATGTATATATGTGCAAGCAAGATACAATAATAAAAAATTGGATTAGCACAAAAAGATAACTTGGATCTTTAACTCAAGATGATTAGACCTTAAATCAAAGAGCACTAAGCTCTGATACCAATTGTTAGACCCTAAGGGGGGTGATTAGGGTCTTGTGCTAATCTAATTTTAATTTTGTGCTAGTTAAATCTTATAATAAAACTATTCTTGCAAGATAATTATATAATATGTTATAAGCAAGAATAAGCAATATGAGCAAAGGGATATATCCTAGCAATGAGATATATTATGATATATATGCAAGGATATATAAACTAACGTAAGGGTGAAATAAACATAAACTAGATAGTGGGTTAAATAAACAATGAGCAATACACAATAGCGATGTAAGGTATGAACATGAAAATAAGTGCACCAATGCAATCACAAACAAATGATATGTTCATGGAGTTCGATCCCCACGACCTACGTCTCCACTACTCACCTCGAGGAGATCTTCACTATCACAACCGGGTTTTCTACGTTCACCCAAATAACGTTTACACCTCACAATACGATTTTCTAGTTCATCGAAAACTCTACAACTCACACACTTTCAAATACATTTCACACCCTCTAAATTTTGGCCTAGCCTGTGTCCTCCTCCTCAAGTGCTCCGATACAATCTCTCCCTAGGTTCGTCAACTGACGCCACTCCTTTTGGATTCGACCACGTCTCTCACCACACACTCCTCTCGGTGTACAAGTGTATTACAAAGTGAACCTCACACTAAAGCACAATTAGAACAATTGTTTGTTCTCTAATATGGATGAGAATATAATAAAAGCTCACACTCAATTATTACAACTCTCACCAACCTAAATATACTATGTATGAAAATAAAATAAGCTCATGTAGGTGTGTGTGCAAACAATGAGAAAAAACTCAAATTATTCTAGTAAATATGAATATAACAATTAAAACATAAACAAGCTAGAGATTTGAGTTTAGAAACACTTCTCTAAATACGAGAGAGAGAGAGAGAGAGAGAGAGAGAGAGAGAGAGAGAGAGAGAGATGGGAAGATTGAAAGCCCAAACCGAAATTGTTCTCCTCTTGTGAAAACTTCTTCACACTTAAACAATCTTGAAACAAACCTTAAACGCACTTAAAAACTTATTAAACCTCTTTTAAAAACTTTCTTAAGTTCCCTCAGAAGTTAGAGGGTATGGGGTTTAAATAGGAGCCCAAATAACCAAGAAAACCCAAGTGAAAAGTCCAAAAACAACTCAGCCAAAAACTAGACGTTACAGTGTTATGAGTCTACTTGGTACTGTTCATGAGTCGACTCATAAACTAGTTGTTACAAGCTGAAAAACATCTGTTAAGTCTACTTACACTATTCATGAGTCGACTTATACTGTTTATGAGTCGACTTATGACATGCATGATAGATTCTGGCAGTTCTAGAATTTTGCGTAGCTGTCTTTATAAAATTAATTAAAAATAGTAAATCAACTCTAAAAATTATGAACTTTTGAAAAACGTTTCTAGACATGTAGATAAACATATTAGAGAAAGGAATTTATGAAATATCACTTCCATTGTGAGAAATAAAAATTTTAATACAAATATTCCAGATTTTGAAAACTATTGAGACACACGATTTTGTAAAATCAATTTAACATAGTAAATCAACTCCAAAAATCATGAAACTTTGGGAAAACTTTATAAACATGTAAATGAACATGTTAAAAAAAGGATTTTTTAATTTACACTTCCAAAAAATGAAAACTCATCATTTTACGAAAAACATGCACGAACATGAAACGCACAGTAAATCTCAACTTTAAACCTACATTAAAATTATCAAATAAATTCCAAAAAATATAAGACTTTGGGAAAGTTTATAAAAATGATATTGAACATGTTTAAAAAGGAATTTTTAAATAGCATTCCCCGTTTGTGAAATCTCATCATTTTACAAAAACTCACAAATACATATACATGTCTTGAAAACATATAAAATGATTTTATCGACTTAATGAAGGATGTATATAATGAATGTTAAGTCCATAAACCAATAAAGCCATATTTTATCAAAAACACTCATATTTTAATAAAAATTAGAAATATGTGTGTGTGTAATTGAGCTTAAAGTAATAAACACACAAGTATAAACCTATACTACAAATACTATAAACTATATACCCCAAGCTTGTGATCTTCATATAAGCTCGTCTTGGTGGGATGAAGCTTGATCTAGAACTTGACTTGAATTGTGCATAGCTTCATATCAATATCGGCCAAGCTCCTTTTGATATCATTGTTGAGACGTAATTCCATCCAACCTCCAACATATTGTTTACCTAGAATAAATATAAAACACAAACACTAGACAAACAATATTAGATGTAAATTGTTTGTAAATCATCATCAAAACAAGAAGGCCAACAGGGCTCACATGTCATGGACCTGCTAGCTCACGGGGGAGCAAGAGCTCTTCTCCATTTTCTATATAATATATAGTATATATATATATACTAGATATAATATATATATATATATATAATAATATATATATTATAATATTATATATATAATATATATATTATATATAATATATATATATAAATATAATATATATATATATATATATATATAATATATAGTATATATAATAGTAAGACTCCTATTCAACTTAAGTTGAGTCCACTAAACTTCTTAGCCACTCATTTATTAATATAAAAAAAAATTCATATCATACAAGGATCCGCTAGAAATATGATGGCTAAAAAGTTTGGTGGATAACTTTTTGCTATCTACTTAGTTGACAACAAAAAATCGTTGATATAATATATATATATATATATATATATATATATTAATTATATATATATATATATAATATATAATAACTATTAATATCATCTCTGCGTACTTGCAATTACAGTGCATAAAAGCATAGATCTAGGTTCAGTACGAAAATTGTCGGATTGAAAGTCAAAAGTTTAGGGGAAAAAAAGACTGATTGAATTCAAAGAAGAAGAAAGAACAAAATTTTGAGGGGCTCCGGTAATGGGTAAGTAGGTTTTCTTTTAATTTTCGTTGTATTTTCTCAAGGAGAATGATCGCCTTATATAGGGGCTTAACCCATCATATCTACCCCTCAGATCCGCCCCCATAAGAGATTTTCTCTCAACCATCCATGATTCGCGTTCTCCACCATTCTCTCAACAGATAAATAGTGGTTGATATGGTCATCAATGACCAAGTCAAGCTAACATCTCCTACTTGACCAAATTAACCAAGTGACATACCTTCCACTATCCGTGAGATTGGATGTTTTTGCTTACCATTACTCGATCTCACTATCCGTAGAGAGTAACTCTTATTTCATTATTCATAAAATTTTACTTGGACTTATTTATTCCTAAGTCCCATCAAACTTACATGTTTGATAAAAGATTCCGCTGGTATTCCTTTTGTCAAAGGATCAGCAATCATATCTGTAGTAGGAATATAAGTCACTTTGACTTCTCCCTTTTCTATAATATCTTGAATATAGTGATACTGGATCTCAATATGTTTTCATTTGGAGCTATTCGGACCACTATTGATTAAGCTAATTGCTGCTTGATTATCACAATAAATATCAACAGGTCCTTCCAACAAATTGTGATCAAGATCAATCAAAAACCGTCTTATCCAGACAGCATGTGTAGTTGCCATATAACAAGGTATATATTCAGCTTCTTGCGTAAATCTAGTAACACACCCTTGTTTCTTGCTACTCCAAGAAACAGATCCTCCTCCAAAGATGAATAAGTGTCCCGAAGTGCACTTTCCATCATCTTTATCACCTCCGAAATCAGCACAGGAATAACCGAGGAATTCAAGCGAATCAGCTTGATAAACTAATCTATGAGTCAATGTACCTATGATATACTTCATAATCCTTTTAACAGCTTCCTAATGTGCTGGTCCTGGATTACTTTGATATCTACTGACTAGACTCACAGCATAAGCTATATCAGGTTTGGTGCACAATATTGCATACATCAAGCTTCCAATTGCTTGAGCATAAGGAACATCTAATGGCTTCTGTCCCTCTCCAGGGCTTTGCTCTTTACATAATCTCTTTTTCATAACTAACGAAGTTGGTGCCGGAGTGGAATTTTCCATTCCAAACCTTTTAAGAACTGATCTTAAATATTTTTTTGGTTTAAACTTAGCATTCTAGACTTTCTATCTCGAATTATTTGAATTCCAAGAATATATGATGCATCTCACATGTCTTTCATCTCAAACTTTTCGCTGAGATCTGCCTTGGTTTTATTCAATATTTCTATGTCATTTCCAGTGAGCAATATATCATCCACATATAAGGATAATATAGTAAACTTGCTCCCATTTTTTAAGACAAATACACAATTATCTAATTTATTTTGAATAAAACCAAGTTTAGTAACTGCATCATGAAATTTGAGATACCATTGTCTAGAAGACTGTTTTAAACCATATAGAGATTTCATTAATTTGTAAACTTTATGTTCCTGTTCTTTTACCTGAAATCCTTCAGGTTGTTGCATATATATTGCTTCCTTCAACTCTCCGTTAAGGAATGCAGTTTTAACATCCATTTGGAATAACTCCAAATCAAGATATGCAACAATAGCCAAAATAATTCTAATGGATGCAAATTTAGCTACAGGAGAATACGTCTCCTGAAAATCTATTCCTGCCTTCTGGTTATAACCCTTGGCAACTAACCGTGCTTTAAATTTGTCAATAGATCCATCAACACGATATTTCTTTTTGAGCACATATTTGCATCCTATGGCTTTTCTATTTTCTGGTAGATCACATAACTCACATACCTTATTCTTTTCTATGGAATCAAGTTCTTCTCTCATAGATTCTAGCCATAAAGCTGATTCATGCGATTTCATCGCATCAGAAAAGGTTAAGGGATCTTGTTCTTCTATATTTGTATCTACCGAGAAACATGATGGATCACATGAATATAAATAGTAATCATTCATCCATGAAGGTTATGTTCTTGGCCTTTTGTTGCCTACAACCGGTTGATTAGGTACATTATTTTCCATAGGTATTTCATCATTTTCAAGGTTAGGTTCATTCACAATACCAGGGTCATTAGTGGGAACAACACTGTAATAATCATCATCTATTACAGTTAGAGGTTCTGTTTCCTCTTGAACTTGTTCCTCTTCCTCTAGATTCTCTAGAAATGTAGCATCTCTGCTTTTAATGACTTATTTTTCTTTAGAACTTATAACCTTTTGACTTTTCTGAATACCCTATGAATCTATACTTTATTGTTTTAAAATCTAACTTATCTCTAAGTTGACATGGAATGAGAACATGGGCTATAGATCCCCACTTCCTGAGATGACTCAAATTAGGTTTCCTCCCATTCCATAATTCATAAGGTGTAGATATAACTGATTTGGTGGGAATTCTATTTAAAATGTAGTTTGCAGTTAACAATGCTTCTCCCCAAAAGTTTTTAGAGAGACCAGAATGAGACAACATGCATCTAACTATATTAAGTAATGTTCTGTTTTTTCTTTCAGCAACATCATTCTGTTGTGGCATATACGGCATTGTTGTATGCCTTTTAATTCTATGTTGAATACAATAACTCTCAAATTCTTTAGAGTTATATTCCCCACCTCTATCAGTTCTCAAAATTTTGATTTTTAATCCAAGTTGGTTTTCAACTTCTGTCTTATATCTTTTAAAGTAGTCAAAGGCTTCTAATTTTCTGGATATAAGATAGACGTGTGCAAACTTGGAATAATCATCTATAAAAGTAATGAAATATTCTTTATTACTATGAATTTTGACACTTAGTGGATCACAAAAATCCGAGTGTATCAACCCTAAAAGTCCATTGGCTCTGTGTCCGCCAATAAAAGGTTTTCTAGTTATTTTACCAGTTAAACAATGTTCACATGGTGGCAATTTAACATTAGATAGTGCAGGAAGCAAGTTCATTCTGATAATTTTTTTTATTTTTGAAATACTAGCATGTCCTAATCTAGAATGCCACAATTCAGACTCAGAAATATAACAGGACAAGTAGTTCAAATTTGAAATTTTATTATCAGAATTATTACAAACTACTAGAAGAATGCATAATTCATGCCCGGACACATATTTTTCCATAGCATACACTTTATTATTCTTGCCTATAGAAACCCTGTTATTATAGAACCTCTTTTCCAGTCCTTTCTTCATCAAGCTAGGAACCGAGATCAGATTGCGCCGAATTCCTGGCGCATAGAACACATCTTTGAGGACAAGAATGATGTCCCCAAGATCCAATCTATACGAATCAATACCTTCTACATCGAGATAGGTATTATTTCCCATATAGATTCTTTGTTCTCCTTTCTTCAGCTCAGTGAATTCTACGACTCCATTCTTGTCATTTGCGATATGTCTAGTCGCAACGGAGTCGATCCACCAACCACTGATATCCTTCATCACAGCATTACATTCTGTCACACCGATGAATTCTCTTTTGCTAGTACCCCCTTGTTCTGGATGCTTATAGCCTCCCTTATTCTCCTGCTTTTCACCTTGTGGGCAATTGGGCTTGAAATGCCCGAACTTTCCACAATTGTAGCAGGCTCCACGGGGTACTTTCTTTCTCTTGATCTGCTATGATTTCGGTCCTCGCGGTTGTGGTTTACTAGAACCAGGATTTTTATAGCTTCCAGCATTATGCCTCTGGCGAACATAATTCAGCTCTTGCTGTACCATATTCAATTCTGGTTCCTTCCTACTGGCTATTAAGTCCTGTTCTATCGCTAGGTGCATAGGAAGATCAGTGACAGACTTAATTGCAGGATTCATTCTTAATGTGGTGGCAGCCACAGCAAGTGAAGGGGGAAGACTATTCAAAATGGTTGCCACTTGCATTCTTTCCGGGATTTCGGTCCCAGCAGTGGATAAGTCCTTAGCCATGACAACCATTTTATTTATATGTTCTACGACATTGTCTCCCTCTTGCATACGACAAGAATTATACTTATGCAAGAGGAGTTGAATGTTAACTTCATAAGTAGTGTCGTATTTTTCTTTTATTGCATTCCACATGTCCATGGAAGTTTTATAAGTTTCAAAAACTTTGATTAAATTATCTTCCATGAACATGAGCATAAAACTTTTTGCCTTTTTGTCTTTCGACTTTCACTGCTCAAACCCTTTCTTTTCTTCAAGTGTTGATTTATCAGTAAGGGTTGGAGCAGTGGTTTCGATTACATCATTAATGTTATCATGAATAAGAGCATATCCTATTTTTCTATGCCACATATCATAATTACTGCCATTAAATTTGTTAATTTTCCCTAGTTCTGATAGAACGAGTTTACTAGTCATTTGGTAAAGAACTAAAACTAAATTCAATTTTAAAATATGTATAAGGTTGATATTTTGACAATTATATTAAAATATAATAAATCTAAATAAATAAATGAATAAAAAATGAACCTGACTGTTTCGAGTTGATGAAAGAAGTTCCAATTTGAGCGAGATTGTCACTCAACGGTGTTAATTGGATCAACACTTGTCGAAGTTTTAGCGCCGTGAGAGCAAGTCACCTTCTTCAAATGTAGAGGTAGTAGGACCCGTGGGCTATAAACTTCTTCAGATGCAGAGGTAGTAGGACCCGTGGGCTATAAACTTGAAGATGTAAGTCACGAGTAGGCCTTGAAGATGGTAAGAGGTAGTACACGTGATAGGAGTTGGCTCAACAAATAGGTTATGAACTATGACAAGACTTGACAAGTAAGCTTATGAAAAAAAAATGTAGCTGGATCTAGGACCAGCTTTGGAAGGCTACGTTGTAGGACCCAAAAACAAAGGGATGTAGCCTTTGAGAAATTAAAAAAATGTGACAAGACTTAGACTAGAAGGCTATAAAAATGGCTATGAAACAAGCTAGAGAGGAGGACAGAGAGTAGACTAGGGAAAAATAAATAAATAATTCGTTGGCAGATCTCAACAAAGTGTTTCTTCAAAGAGTACGGTGGTTTTTAATTTTGAGATATGGCTGTCTTTTAACCGAGGATATAGAGTAGGCTTCCTATTCTTCTTCAAGAATGCTGCTTCTTCTTCTTCTTCTTCAACTGAACTTTTCTTCTTCAACAAAGAGGGCTTCTTTGTTGGGAAAATAGCATGATTCCGAGATGATGAAGAACCTTCTGCTCTGATACCAGTGATTGAATTCAAAGAAGAAGAAAGAACAGATTTTTGAGGGGCTCCGGTAATGGGTAAGTGGGTTATCTTTTGATTTTCGTTGTATTTTCTCAAGGAGAATGATCCTCCTTATATAGGGGCTTAACCCATCATCTCTACCCCTCAGATCCGCCCCCATGAGAGATTTTCTCTCAACCACTCATGATTCACGTTCTCCACCATTCTCTCAACAGAAAAACAGTGGTTGATTTGTGTTGGAAGCTTTGTTCATGAAAAGGCAATTTTGCCTTTGTGAATAGTCCCACATTGGAAAATGAGATGAATAGTAAAGGGTATATAATGGTTCTCTCCTTATTGGGCTTTGAATAGTGTTTTGGGTTTTGTGGGCTTTGCGTTTCTACCACACACGCCATAAGCTCTGTGACTCACGTCCGAGTGCAGAGGCCGGCCGATTCTGGGGGTTTTTACCACTAGGGGAGAGGGGACAAATTGCGCCAGGGTGATAGGCGGGTCCTTAATCTTCTAGGGCAGTGATATCACGACTGCTCCCAATCAGGCCTGAATTTTCTAACTCCTTAATTTGTTTTATATTTTTATTGTTTTGACAGCAATCTAGAAGATTAATAAATAATTCTTGCTGTTAAGTTAATTAAAAAAAAAATATTACTGTTCATCGGGATTACTGTTCACCCGAATTTCATATATTTTACTTACTTGTTGTATTAGTTAATTGTTTTAACTTGTTGCATCTAAATTAGTTTAAAAAAAATTATTTCTTTGTTGCTTCTGTGCTCAAATTCAGTATCTGTCATAAACAAAAAATCTTTAAGTGAACCGGTTCAAGTTTTCTTGGATTAGTTGGTGTCTAAGGAAAGGTTTAAGGGTTGCGTAAAGCGCTCTGCAAGAAACGAGGTACTTAATCGATCATTGATCAACCTCTAGTACTATCCTTACCTGGCCAAACTACCCGAGTAAAACTTTAATCTTTTCACTTTTAGAGTTTTTGGTTAAGAGCAGGTTTAATTAAGTTTCTGGTCTAGTAATATTGACAAAATCCTTTTTTATATCAGATTACATCTACCTAGACTAGTAAACTTAAATTGGACTTATGGCAATTCCTGATCATTCAAAAAGTGTCAAACCTGAGAAGTTCACCGGTGTTAACTATAAACGGTGGGCTAATCAGATGAAATACTGGCTTACTACCTTAGGTCTTTTATCTGCTATTGACACTTCTGAGTCATCTACTAGTGGTTCTCAACCTTTGACTCCTGATCCTGCTCAACCTGCTCCTTCCACTTCTGGTTCTGGTGCTAGCTCTTTTTCTAGCTCTATGAAACCAGAAGAAATCAACTATCATTGTTGTCATAGGATCCTTAGTGCACTTGCTCTATGAAACCAGAAGAAATCAACTATCATTGTTGTCATAGGATTCTTAGTGCACTTGCAGACAACCTTTATGACATATATTATGAGTTCAAAAGTGCAAAAGAACTATGGAATGCTCTTGAAGCAGAATATGGCTATGATGATGCCGGAATTCTGCGTTTCACCTCCTCCTCATTCAATAAGTTCATAATGGTTGTTGACAAGCCCATTAATGATCAAATTCATGAATTCCTAGATTTCCTCTGTCATCTCCAATCAAAAGGAAACACTTTTACTGACGATTATAAAGTTTCCTGTTTGATTGATAAACTTCCTCCCTCCTGGTCTAGATTTGCTGGAGATCTCCGACACAAGCAAGGAGATCTAACCTTAACTGAAGCCCTCAAGGCTATTCGTATTGAAGACCAGCATAGGCAAAATTCCAATACCAAGAATGAAACAAAAGCTAAAGTAAACTTGGTAGAGGATAAGCCTAAATCTAAGAATTTCAAACCCAAAGGGAAGAAATTCAAGAAAAACCAACAATCTTTCAACAAATCTTTCAACAAATCTACCTTCAAACCAAATCCCAATTCTTCCAGCCATAAATCTGATGAGAAGTTCTGCTTTGTCTGTGGTAGAACCAACCACATGGCTCATAGCTGTTTCTTTCGGAAGAAGGAACCGGCCAAACCTGCCCCTAAAGGAAATGGATCCAACAAAGTTAATATGATTGAAATGAATCCAACCTCCTTCAGGTTAGCCTCTTCATCCCATCTTGTAAATTCTCTAACTTCTTCCACTGATTGGTATTTGGATTCCGGAGCAAATATCCACGTCTGTAATGACCGCTCTTGGTTTTCAAATTATCAGGAATCACGTGGAGGAAGCATAAGCTTAGCAGATGACTCCACTAATTCAATAATAGGAAGTGGACGTATAGAGCTCACCATGACTTCTGGGAAAGTTCTTCATCTGCAAGGCGTTTATCATGTTCCTTCTCTCCGTCGCAATCTGATTAGTGAATCTCTTCTTCTTAGAGCTGGTTATAGGATTGTAAAAGAATCCAATAAATTTGTGATTACAAAGAGTAATGTTTTCATAGGAAAAGGTTTTATCTGTAATGGCCTTTTCAAACTCAATGTAATCAATTCCAGTTCTAATGAAATTTCTGAGTCTTCTGTTATTCAAATTGTTGAGTCTTGTGATGTTTGGCATGGACGACTTGGACATGTCAATTTCCAAACCTTGCAGAGAATGAGTAAATTAAACCTCATTCCTAAATCTTCTCATGATCCCTCATCTAAATGTGAAATCTGTGTTCAAGGGAAACACACTAAAAAACCCTTCAAGTCTATAACTAGAAACTCTGAACCCCTCGAATTAATTCATAGTGATGTGTGTGACTCTAACCGAGTTCTCACCCGAGGGGGTAGGAGATATTTTGTGACTTTTATAGACGATCACTCCAGATATTGTTACACCTATCTTCTCAAAACTAAAGATGAAGTCTTAGATAGGTTTAAGGTGTTCAAAGCTGAATCTGAGAACCAACTTGACAGGAAGATCAAGATTCTAAGATCTGATCGTGGGGGGGAGTATACCTCAAATCATATGACTGAATATTGCCAAGAACACGGTATTATTCATGAGGTTACTGCTCCCTATACACCACAGTCTAACGGGGTAGCTGAACGAAAGAATAGAACCCTAATGGACATGGTAAACTGTATGTTACTCAGTTCAGGAGCACCTGAAAATCTCTAGGGTGAAGCTCTTCTTTCTGCTTGCTTCATTCTCAATAGGATTCCCCAGAAAAATTCCTATACAACTCCGTATGAATATTGGAAGGGGAGATCTCCTAATCTGAATTTCTTCCGGGTTTGGGGTTTCTTGGCTAAAGTAGCTATTCCCGAACCTAAGAAGAGAAAAATTGGTTCTAAGACTGTAGATGCTGCTTTTATTGGATATGCACTTGATAGCAATGTTAACAGATTTTTAGTCATCAAATCTGAAATCAGTGACATATCCAACAATACCATCATTGAAGCAAGAGATGCAGTCTACTTTGAAAACATCTTTCCTTTCAAATCTAAAATCTCAGAAAATCCCAGATCATCCATTCCTTCTGATCTTCCATCTTCCAGTTCTTTTCAACCTCTTGATATTGAACCTCGAAGAAGCAAAAGAGGTAGAATCGAAAAGGATTTTGGAGAAGACTTTCTTACCTTTCTTGTTGAAGGTGATCCAAGCTCATTCCAAGAAGCAATGGATTCACCTGAATCTCCTTTCTGGAAAGAAGCCATTGATAATGAAATTAAATCTATCATGGAAAACCATACTTGGATACTCACCGACTTACCTCCAGGTTGTAAACCTATTGGTTGTAAGTGGATATTCAAGAAGAAACTCAGAGCTGATGGTTCCATAGATAAATTTAAAGCTAGATTAGTAGCTAAAGGCTTTACTCAACAAAAGGGCATTGATTATTTTGATACATATTCTCCTGTAGCCCGAATATCAACTATCCGAGTATTACTAGCCTTTGCTGCTATCCATAAGCTTATCATACATCAGATGGATGTCAAGACTGCTTTCCTGAATGGTGATTTAGATGAAGAAATCTATATGCACCAACCTGAAGGCCTCATTGCCAAGGGTCAGGAAAACAAAGTCTGTAAGCTTGTTAAATCTTTGTATGGTCTTAAACAAGCTCCTAAACAATGGCACCAGAAATTTGACAACGTCATTGCACAATATGGCTTCACTGTGAATGAATACGATAAATGTGTCTATTCTAAAGTGATAAACAATGACTATGTCATTCTCTGTCTCTATGTTGATGATATCCTTATCTTTGGAACAACACTTGAATTAATTTCAAAGGTAAAGGATTATCTTTCCAAAAACTTTGATATGAAAGACTTAGGTCTTGTAGACATGATACTTGGAATGAAAATCTCTAGAGAAACTAGAGGAATATCTTTGAGTCTTTCCCATAGCATTGATAAAATGCTAATCAAATTCAACTTTCATAAATCTAAACCTGTTTCAACACCTTATGATTCTTCTATACCCTTGAAGAAGAATGAAGGTGAACCTGTCTCCCAGCTGAAATATTCTCAGATGATTGGATCTCTTCTTTACATATCCAACCGAACCAGACCTGATATAGCTTATGCTGTAGGGAGACTGAGTCGGTATACTAGCAACCCTAGCAAAGATCATTGGTCTGCCTTAGAAAGAGTATTCAAATATCTAAAAGGCACAATTGACTATTGCTTGACTTACACTGGTTACCCTGATGCTATAGAAGGGTATAGTGACGCCAATTGGGTCACGGATTCCAACAGTGTAAAGTCTACATCTGGATATGTATTTCTTTTTGGTGGTGCTGCTGTATCCTGGAAATCATGTAAGCAAACAATAATTGCCAGGAGCACCATGGAATCTGAGCTGATTGCTCTTGATACTACTTGCACAGAAGCTGAATGGTTAAAAGATCTTCTCACTGAACTTCCTTTGGTTCCTAAACCCTCTCCTCCTATTTCCATTCACTCTGATTCTAGATCTACCATAGAGCTTCTAAAGCAAGTACATGTAAATAAAAAACATAACAGACATATTCAAATAAGATATAAGTCTGTACAACGCCTTTTAGGCAAAGTTGTGATCTTGGACTTTGTAAAGCCTGAGAAAAATCTTGCTGACCCTTTGACTAAGAGATTATCCAGGAGTGTGGTTCTGGATTCATCGAGGGAGATGGGGTTAAGCCCATAAATGAGGTCACTGACAGCGGCAACCCAACCCTTATTTGGAGACGTAGTCTCAATGTCGATTCAATGTGGTAGAAACAAGCTGGACAAGTGACTCTCGTGTGGAGCATCGACTTAGATATATTTATATATCATTATGTAGCATTTGCTACTACCCCTTCTCTATGGTGACGATGCTCTTATGATACAGCTGGCTAGGCTGAGTTTTACTCTTAATAAGTCCAACGCGTGTATTGTGGGGGGTATTAAATAAACAGCTGTAGTACCCTTTGAGGACTTACCTACGTGAGAGGAACCGTGATGGCCGCGGTTAGGGGGAGCTGGGCTAAACCCTAGAAACTCTCATGCAGGGCTGACCCCTAGAAACTCTCATGAGTCGGTTTTTTGTGAGCATGGCCTTTAACGCTCAACCCGCTTAGCTCAATAGATGAAACGATTGTGTGTGTTTTTATCAATACCTGATTCAAGGGGCTTAATTCAAGGCCTAGTCCATTATGTCCCTCAAGTGGCGATAAACTCACTAATGAAAGGTTCAAAGCCGAAAGCTACCTTTCCCGGATTCACGATACGAAAGGTTGCCCAACCTATATTTATTTTGTGATTTATTTATTCATTTATTATTTTCAGTCAATATTGCCTTTTGGGGGGGACTGTTGGAAGCTTTGTTCATGAAAATGCAATTTTGCCTTTGTGAATAGTCCCACATCGAATAATGAGATGAATAGTAAAGGGTATATAATGGTTCTCTCCTTATTGGGCTTTGAATAGTGTTTTGGGTTTTGTGGGCTTTGCGTTTCTACCACACACACGCGCGCGCGCACGCACGCACGCCACGCCGCGCCCGCACCTCTCTTCTTCCTCTACTCTTATTCCTCCAAGAAATTTCGGCTACATATTTATATTCATTTTTTGGGCAACCGTTTTTCGTCTGAGCATAAGCTCTGTGACTCACGCCCGAGTGTAGAGGCCGGCCGATTCCGGGGGTTTTTACCGCTAGGGGAGAGAGGACAAATTGCGCCAGGGCGATAGGCGGGTCCTTAATCTTCTAGGGCAGTGTTATCACGACTACTCCCGATCAGGCCTGAATTTTCTAACTCTTGAATTTGTTTTTATATTTTATATCTCTGTTTTGACAGCAATTTGGTCATCAATGATCAATTCAAGCTAACAACGGTCTCGTCAAATTGAACTGTAGACTCCATGACGGACCAACAAAAAAAAGGGTGATTTGTGACACTCCCTGATTAAAACCAAAAAGAATCTCATGATGTGTATCAGTGCTTGTAAATTCTAGTTTTATTACTTCAGGCTTCAAGCGGAGAGGCAGCGATATCAATTAGTGATAGAAATTACACCAAACTACTAAGAACTTTCAGTGTTATACAGTAAAACCCCGATAACTTTATGAATCACATTAAAACCCAAGAACTTTCAACATTTCACAGTCAACCCTTAATGACTTTCAAAGTCACACTAAACGCCAAGAACATTCAGTGCTTTGCATTAAACCCCCAATACCTAATCACACTAAATACCCAATAACTTTTGTAGAAAATCTCTTAAGTTAATACCGTTACATTTTATGTGACACATGCAACTTCTATTACTTAAAACACCAAAATATGCCTTAAATCATTAAAAATTCTTTTATAGATTTCTTTTATATTTTCAATCCTAAAAGCAGAAATCTCTCGTCTTTTGTTATTTGTTCTCCTCTCGAAGTTGAGGCCCAAACACTGATTCGCGTTTTCTTTTTGGGCTAAAATTGTCCTTCAAAATGATTTTTTATTTTTATTTTAATTTATGAGTGTTATTTGTGAAACACAAATACTTACTATTGGAGGGTTTCAGTAATTCCAAAGTTATTATGGGTTTAATGTCATTTTGAAAAGTTATTGGGGGTTTATTACAAAACGCTGAAAATTCTTGGAGGTTTAGTGTGATTTTGAAAATTATTGGGGTTTACTACAAAATGTTAAAAGCTCTTCGGTTTTAGCTTACCCATTAGTGATATGATGAATAAATTAAGAAAAGGCCAAAGGGGAAAAAATTTGTCTCCTTACAAAGAAAAAAAAAGTGGTACCTACTAAACTAAGCATATGTTTTTCTTTTTTAACACCAAAATTCATACAATCTGATGCAAATCAAATGTTTCATGAAACAGACTACCGTAAGGCGTAAGCCATACATAACAGTGGTACTTTAATGTATTAATTAACAACTTCTTGGTCCAGTTGATGTTAAATCTTAAACGTTAAAAAAAACTGTGGAGCAAGAGGTCTAATTCTAAATCACGTATCAAGTGTGATACTACGGTTATATTCCGTGTCGTCAGTGGATTTCGTGTTGACAATATAAAGTACAACAGTTATTTCCTAAATGGTGAGAAGGAGGCAACCCAGTCCAATCTAAGGCAATTTCTCTGACTCAAAAACTTCTGATCTTACAATAATGAAGCAATTCTTTCTTCTAAAACTTCTGACTATCAGTTTACGGCCCATGTTTTTGTTAGATAACACATGTTTACTGAGGTATCTAGCGTGTCTATTAGCCACTTTTATAGGCAGCAACAGGAACTCAAACACAACAGCGAGCAGCGTAATGAAAATTATAGCATAAGCCACTAGAAAACTTATGTACGTACCTTGTTTGATCTAGAGAAAACTCTACAAGGGTCCTCTTTTGAAAATTGTATAGGGAGGAAGAAGGGGGTGACACCTGATTTACCATCAATTTGGATGTAGGTGTTACTAACATCTATCAGTGTATTTATCACCAGTTTGGATGTATATGTTACAAAATATATCTATCTGCAGTACAGTAGAAGGGAAGGACCTGCGCAAATTTCATATAATCTGGGAGAAATAAATATTATCCGCCCAATTTCTAAACTTCTGGATAAAAGTAGAAGAGTACCCTCACTTTATCTATATGATTAATTGAACTTCTTCACCCTCCATGGTTTGCACACCTAAAGATGAAGTCCCCATCTCAGGTCTTGTAGAGTCCAAAATAATTTCATGTTCCAAGTGTTAATAATTATCCATCGGCAACAATTTGAGTCTAGACTTTACTTGCAAGGCTCAGGGAATAAAACTATTCAACAATGAATAAAATGAGGATAGAGCTGTGTAATGGCACAGACCAACAAACCAACCATGCTTTCTCCAGAGCTAACGGTCATTTTCCGGCTTCATGTGCACAAAACTGGGTTCACTTTTAGAAATAATGCTTAGATCATTGCTTAGTCTATTGAGGAAGACTTCCAAGTTCCAGCTCTTGCCAGAATGACAAGCTGACATGGCACAAACCGACCAAATATTAATCATTCCACAGTACTCTTATTATTTCCATTTCTTTCTATCATGAAAGATCAGTCAGATGCGATCAACTGAATGGAGTGGATAAAGAGATACCGGATCCTATTCATGTTTACTTTGTGATTACCTTTTTTTGTTTTTTACTAGCATTGTTATGCATCTGCATCATATTCATTTAATTTTCAGGTGCAGCGTGTTTCTAAAAGTGTATAATGTAAGCAAGGACAGAGAGGGAGGGATATGGCTAGCTTTTTAACCTGAGCTTTTTCTTTCTAGAATGGAGGCCTTAGGCCCTTAGCTATAACTTGAACATGGCTGCAACACAACCCTACTTTTAAATGATGCAGATAGAACTCAAAGTCTTTTAACTTAACTCGCAGGTTGAGTAATAAGGGTTTTAATGAATAAACGCAGAAACCACAAATTTTATATATCATTTGTTGCCATAAACTGGATCGTAACATTTTTGAGCTTATGAAGCAAATAATATATAGTAGGCAACACATTTTCCGGATACAAATTAGATATATGCCAACCTTACGATGTATAATTATCACCTTGTTGGAGAGCATCCAAATCCATTACCCACTTATTGAGTTGTTATGTGCATAAGAAATCGCTCGCAGGTGCACCCTTGCAAATTATTTGCTTCTCCATCAAAATACGAAAGTAGTGTTGAGAATCGATGTCGTCGTTGTTTGGCTCAGAAGCCTGACTCTGAGTCATTGTTTCCTCAGATTGCACCACCGAGGACACAAGGGGAAAGAAGAGGAGGAGAGATCGCACAAAGCAGTAGAGCACAAAGCTCAAGTTCTCGTCGATGTCGCTTCTTCTTCCCTCCCACGAGCTACTAGCAGCCCTTCGACTTAAATAAAGAAGGGGGCAGCCGACACGGGAGAGAAAACCTAGGGTTTCGAATGGTAGGAGCCGACCTATAGGGATGGGAGATGAGACTCAGAGCGGCAGCCAACAGGACACAGGGATGGGAAGGGGCTGCTGACTGAGAGGGTTGAGTACCATCGGGTAGGAGGAGAGGTTTAGAGATGGGCTAGGGCAAATATTGAGTGGGGAACTGGGCCTTTTGGTAACGGGCCAGATTTTGGGCCAACAAAATAGCAACAATCTCCACCTTTGGCCCAATGTAGCACACTAAGGAAAAACATGGAACTGCAGGACTCATCATCGCCAAACCATTACGTGTATGATCACAAAGAAGATACAAGCAACGGAAGAGAATACACAAAGTAAATTCAGATCACAAAGATCGGGGTAAGATCACCAAGCATACCAAGTCCACAAAGGACCGAACTCTACCAAACGGTCATCGAGTTCAAAGGGAAAATCACAAAGCTACTAACAAGTACAAAGCAAGTTAATAGGCCACAAAGGCAACACACAAAGCAAAGGAAAATTACCCAAAGTCAAAATTCAAGATTCTTTGACACGAGATAAATTTTTCAGCAGGCAAACACTTAGTACCCATGTCAGCCGGATTAAATTCTGAGGAAATTTTCTCTAACTTGACAATACCCTTTTCAACTATATCCCGAATGTAATAAAATCTAACATCAATATGTTTAGTTCTATCATGAAAAACATAATTTTTGCAAAGTTGAATAGCAGATTGACTATCAGAAAATACAACTATATTTTTATCAAGAAAACCAATTTCAGATATAATGCCCCTAAACCAAATAGCTTCTTTAAAAACTTCAGTTGCAGCAACATATGTTGGCCTTCTTGTTTTGATGATGATTTACAAAAAATTTACTACTAATGTTGTTTGTCTAGTGTTTGTGTTTTCCTATGTATTGTAGACAAACAACGTTGTTGGAGGATGGATGGAATAGAGCTTCAACGATCATATCCAAAGGAGGTTGGCGGAATGTCGGTGAAGCCTTGCTATTCAAAGTTCAAGATCCAAGTTCAAGCTTCATCCGCGAGATTACCAAGTCAAGCTTATTGAAGATCAAGATCATTGCTTGGGTAATTTAGTTTAGGAATTTATATTATGTGTGTTAGTACTTTAAGCTCAATCATATACACACATACACGTTTTGGTTTTTGTATATATATAGTTATATATATACATATATGTTTTGGTTTGATAGTTTTCAAGTTTTACTATGAAACAAATGAATAGAATTGGAAAATACTATTTTGTTTCATGTTTATATGCCTATATATGATTTCACCTTTAACAAGCTTATATTTAATGAAATCATATTTAGTGTTTTGAATATATTGCATAGAATATGCAAATTTATTTTATAGACTTCATAACAATAGTTTACATCTTTCTTCAAGTCTATAAAATCATTTTGTAAAGTTTCAAAAGTTGGTTTAGCCAAAATGTCAAAATTCACATGTTTACATTTTCGTGTTTTGGACTATTTTGCAAAATGATGATATTTTTCATTTGGGAAGTCCTTTTTTGAAACCAATTGTTGTAGCATGTTTATTATCATGTCTACAATCATTTCCCAAAGTTTTACATTTTTTGAAATTTATTTTATATTTTTAAACAGTGTTTTAAAATCAGAAAAACAGTTTTCAGAACCTGATTTTCATATATCAGTTTTCGGTCGACCGGACCTGTGTTTATTCCTCACTGGGGAGCAGAGAGTTCGTCGGTCGACCGCCGCGGTCGACCGAGAGCTTCCTTCGGTCGACCGGATAAGTCTGCTTGTCTTTTTCTCATTTTTGACCTGGATAGCAGTCGACCGAAATTTCCGTCGGTCGACCGATCGTTTCTATCGGTCGACCGATCGTTTCTGTCGGTCGACCAAAATTTCCGCCGATCGACCGCCGCTCTGCCGATTCGACCGTTGGCTTTCCAACGGCTATTTTTCTGAGCGATTTTCTGGGGCTATTTTTGTCATTTGGTTTGGGGGTTTTTGGCTGAGGTTCTTGGAGGCTATAAATACCCCCTTACCTCAGTTTTTACAGATAAGCTAAGAAGTGTTTTAAACAAAGTTTTTAAACAAGGGTTTAGGGTTTTACTGTTTGTTTAAAGATTGGGTTTCTGTTTACAAAGGAGGAAGTTTTCACTGCAGATTGAGGGATTCATTCTCAATCCTCTTCATCCTCTTCTTTGTGTTTATAGAGAAGTTTTCTAACTCTTTTCTCTAGCAATTTTGTTATTAATTTTTATATTCTTACCTTTGTTAGTTTGCTATTTGAGTTAGATTTTATTTTACTCATTGTTACACACACCCACATTGAGCTTATTGTATCTTTCATACATAGTATAGTTGGGTGGTGAGAGATTATAACTTTGAGTTGTGCTTAATTGAGTTCTCCCCTGTATTAGAGAACAAATCATTTGTTGTTATATTGTGAGTGTTGTAGAGTTTTCGGTTAGCTAGAAAACCGTATTGTGAGGGTGGAGTGTAGCCACATTGTGAGAGTGTGAGTGGAGATCTCCTTGAGGTGAGGAGCGGAGACGTAGGTCGTGGGGACCAAACTCCGTGAGAGAAATTGTAAGGTGTAAACGTTATTCGGGTGAACGTAGAAAACCCGGTTGTGATAGTGGAATTCTCCCCGGGAGTGGGGAGCGGAGACGTAGGACGGAAGGTCCGAACTCCGTGATCATATCGTGTGTTTGAGTTTGTCATTGGCGTTCTTTTACATTCATGCTTATTGTTTATATCGCCTTTGTCATTTGCTCTTAGTTCATATTATCCACTATCTTGTTTATCTTGTTTATGTTTATATCACCCTTAGTTTCATATCCTTGTATATAACTCATAGTATATCTTATTACTAGGATATATCCCTTGTTCATATTGCTTATCCTAGCTCACATATATTATTGTATTTCATACTTGCTAGGATAACTTATTAATTAATTTTAATTGGCATTTAAATCGGATTAGATTAGCATAAGACCCTAATCACCCCCCCCCCCCCCTCAGTAACAACATACTCAGATTCAGTAGTAGATAAAACAACAATGAGTTGTAATTGGGATTTTCAACTTATGCAAGAGCCACACAAAGTAAACACGTAGGAAGTGGTAGATTTTCTATTATCCCTATCATTTGCATAATTGGAATCTACATAGCCAACTAGTTTAACATCTTCAGAGCACTTAGAGAAGGTTAATTCTACATCCACAGAGGATTTTAAATATCTTAAAAGTCATTTCAATGCATTCCAATGAGGCATACCAGGATTTGACATATATCTACTCAAGCAACTAACCGCATATACAATGTCAGGCCTAGTACTAACCATGAGATACATGACCGATCCTATAGCATTCGAATATGATACATTTTTCATATCATTTATTTTAGTTTCAGTCTTGGAGGATTGATCCTTACTTAACACAAAATGGGAAGCAAGAGGTACATTCACAGATTTGGCATCAGACATAGCGAATTTACTCAAAAATATTTCAACATATGAACTTTGGTTTAAAACTAGAGTAGATTTGTTTTTGCCCCTAATAATATCCATGCCTAGAATTCTTTTTGCATCGCCTAAGTCTTTCATGTCACAATTTTCACAAAGACATTTTTGAACATGCTCAATATACTTCAAAGAAGGACTAACAATCAACATGTCATCCACATAAATTAAAAGAAATATAGGCACAGAGTCTATATTCTTATAATACAAGCAATGATCAGCAGAACTTCTTTTAAACTTTAAAGATTGCATGCATTTATCAAATCTAATATTCCATTGCCTAAGTGATTGTTTTAAACCATACAAAGCTTTTTTAAACAAACACACATGATCAGGCAATTTAGGATCAACAAAGCCCTCAGGTTGGTGCATATAAATATTTTTATCAATATCACCATGCAAGAAAGCAGTAGTTACATCCATTTGTTTTAATTCCCAATTAAAATGAGCAACTAAAGCAAGCATAATTCTAATAGTAGTGAATTTGACAACATGAGTAAAAAAATTCAGCATAATCAATTCTCTCCTTTTGAGTAAATCCCTTAACTACTAACCTAGCCTTAAACGTAACACTTTCAGATTCTTGTTTTACCTTAAACAATCACTTACAGTCCACTACAGAACAACTAGCAGGTTTAGGAACAAGTTTCCATATTTGATTAATTCTTAGGGATTTCATCTCACTCTTCATAGCACTAATCCATTCTTCAGAATATTTTGACCTTAATGCTTCTCTATAAGTCTTAGGTTCATTGCACTCAAGGGATTCAAACACATTAAAGGCAAACTCAGACATATTACAATCAATCAAATTGCAATCTCTATATCTTTCAGGTTTCCTAATGGTTCTTTTATTTCTATCCCTAGTGAGTTGATAATCATTCAAATCATGCATGTTATCTATTTCCTGCATATCATGCTCCACCTCATTAGGAATAATCTCAGCTTGATTTTTAATAATTATATCATTCAATTTCTCTTCAGGAGGTGATTCGGATTGATTAATATTAGGCATTTGCTCCACCTCATTTGGAGCATCATTTTCAGGAATAGGAACATGTAAAGGGTAAACAAGGAAATTCATTTTCATTAAATACAACATCTCTACTTATCACTATATTAAACCACGGTTCACTCTTATTCCAAAGCCTATAACCTTTTACCCCTTCAGGGTATCCTAAGAAAACATATTTCTTAGATCTATGTTCTAACTTATCAATCCTTTGATGTACATAGCCAGCACATCCGAAAATTCTCAAATTATTTAAATCATAAGGTTTGCCCGTGAACACAAATTCAGGGCATTTCCCTTCTAAGAGAACAGAATGAGACATGTTAATTAAATAGGTATCAGTACAAACAGCTTCTCCCAATAACTTCTTGGAGAGCCCAGATGTGGCTAACATAACCGTCACCCTCTTTAAGAGAGTTCTATTCATCTTTTCAGTAACGAACAGATCTATGCCTTTTAATACCCCAAGTAGCACACAAATCATTCAATTGTTTGTTACAAAACTCAAGACCATTGTTTGTCCTAAGAGTTTTAATTTTCTTTCCCGTTTGGTTTTCAATCATAATTTTTTAGTTTTTAAATTTAGTAAAAACTTTAGATTTTTGTTTCATGAGTAAAACCCAAACTTTCCTAGAATAATCATCAATTATGAAAAAAAATATTAGTTCCCTCCATGCGTAGGCACACTAGAGGGACCCCACACATCAGCATGTAAATATTCAAGTACATCAATGCACTTAGACTGATTAGGAAAAGAAGAAATAGGAAAACTAACCCTATGTTGTTTTCCTAGCACATAAGATTTACAGAAAGTGATGGGGGATATTTTATCACTACCAAAGTGACCTCCTTTATTCAAAACTTCTAATCCTTTATTACTCATGTGACCTAATCTATTATGCCATAAAACAGATTTATCACCTATCACAGAGTTAACAGAATCAAGACAGGTTCAGCATGAGAAACATACAAGTTATTTTGTTTTTCAGCAGTAAAAATAACAAGCGACTCTTTAAGAATTTTCATAACCCCTTTACCCATTTTTTTCACCATCATTTTCTAGAGATGCACAAGAAATCAAGTTATAACGTAAATCAGGAACATACCTAACATCCTTACCATCATTTTCTAGAGATGCACAAGAAATCAAGTTATAACGTAAATCAGGAACATACCTAACATCCTTCAAAGTAAACACAGAACCAGAAGAAAACCTAAGGCATACATCACCAGTTCCTAAAACATTGTATTTCTTTTCATTTGCCATTGACACAAAGAAACATTGTATTTCTTTTCATTTGCCATTGACACAAAGCCATTCTCTATTTTCTTGTAGTTTGAAAACAATTTTTTAAAAGGAGTCATATGAAAAGTACAACCAGAGTCTACTAACCAAACTGATTTACAGAAAGAATCAGATAACACAGAGTTCAAATATGCATAATCACAAAGATTATTAATCATGAAAATTTTACCCATTTTGCCCTCACAGACAGTCATATTAGCATGATCATTTTGCTGATTTTTCTTAGGCTTAGGACAATATTTAATAAAGTGTCCAGTTTCATGACAATTATAGCATTTTTTAACTTTAAACCTGGACTTAGATCTACCCATTCCATTTTTAAATTTTTTCTTACTTGATTCTTCATTACTAGCATTCTTTTGGTTATTAGACCTATTCTGAGGCATACCCCTCACATGCATAATCTCACCAGAATTTTTATTTCCCCCAGAATGTTTTAAATCTACTCTATTTTTGTGGTTGGTTTTTTTTTCCGGGTTGTTGAGATGTTCTACCAGTAAAAATAAAACTATAGGGAGTTTATCTGCAGGTGGGCAACTAGTACATGGGGTCTATCTGCAATTAAGCGTTCTTCGTATTAAACGATACTCTCCAAAACAATTTGGACTCATTTGGCGGCCCTGCATCTATTCATATGTTTGTTATTTCCACTACACCCCAAGAACAATTCAACTTATTTAATCAGCTCGCGCAAAAGCAAAATTTTCTTACTCAATCACTCTGTCACCATCTTATCCTTTGTACCTCTAAAGTAGTTCTAGATGCAGCACACACATCCTTCTACCCTTTTTAAACCCCAAACTTCGTACTCTATAGCACTACTCTGTTCATCCTCTCATATTCTCAAGCTCATCATCATTCATGGCTCACTTGTTTTCCTTTCTCATACTCTCCTTCTCTTCTTCCTCTCAGTTCTCTCACACTCCATAATTACCAATCCTCAACTGAGGGTTGGCTATTACTCTGATAAGTGTCCGAGGGTCGAATCAATCGTCAGAGAGCTCATGCGCCGAGCAATGGCTCGAGATCCTAGAAGTGTTGCGTCAGTCTTGAGGTTTCAATTTCACGATTGCTTTGTGAATGTAAGCTGTTATGTGTGTAGGAAAAAACAAGTATATGATGTGGCCCATTTACTAAGAGATGTGTGGGCCTCATCGCCTCTATATTGTAGTAGTATCAATTTGCTAAATAAGCTGCTACCCCATAACTGTCAAACTCTTAGATTGTGTTCGACAACCACTCAGAATCGGGTCTTGATCTTGTTTCAATTTTAGGAAAGATCATTTCCGGTAAAATCTTGATAAGTCTTGGCGTTGTTCCTTCCATCAAAAATACTAAAACCAGTTCGAAGTTGGACCCCATCTTCTCTCGTTTATTTCTAACTTTGTTAGAATAAAACCAGACCGGAATCGATCTTGGCCTAGTTTTGAGTGGTCACCAAACATAGCCTTTTTGACAGGAGTCGTATTCTACTTTATTTATTGAATACTCTTAAGTGTTTCTAGTTCTTTATTAGGGATGTGATGCTTCCATACTACTAGATGATACATCCACAATGCTTGGAGAGAAGCTGGCCTTGTCCACCATCAATTCTCTCAAATCCTTCGACGTGATCGATGATATTAAGGAGGCCTTGGAGAAGGAGTGCCCTGGTGTTGTTTCTCGCGCGGATATTATCATCATGGCTGCAAGAGATGCTGTTGGCTTGGTAAATGTTAAATATATGCTCTTCTTTTTGTGGATTAGAATTTGGGTCATAGTCAAATTTTATCTTACTGCGTTTATAATTACTAGATTTGGAGCTTTTGGTTGTTGTACAGTTTAGGTGTTGGAAAAGGTTTTTTAGTAGTATGAGAATTGCGAGCTGAAAGTGCAGAAGTTATTTTCTTTGTTCAAAACAAACTATTTATTGAGAGCACAAAAGTGAAGATGATGGCATAATAGGATTTATTAGTAAACATAATTACAGTCATTTATTAAAAGTGGCTTTTTATATATTTTTCTTTCATATGAATTGAGCAATTTTTTTACAAGTAAAAAATTGCATTAAAATGATGCGACTTTTTTTGCATTTTATTCTCAAAATTACTTGCATTCATCAAACAAACACCTACGTGGCCTGTTAAAAGTGAGTCATTTTCTCTCTTTCAATTTTCAATTGCATGCAAACAGAGACCCGCTAAATCATTGACAATACGTCTACCACATTCATATATTGACGATACTTTTTCGACAATCGAAATTGCACTGCAGAGTGGGGGACCAAAATGGGAAGTAAAACTGGGGCGAGAGGATAGTCTGACCGCGAGCCAAGCAGACTCTGACAACATAATGCCAAGCCCACGAGCCGACGCATCCACCCTCATCCCTCTCTTCCGACGGTTCAACCTCTCCGTCACCGACCTGGTCGCTCTCTCTGGGTCCCACTCCATCGGTCACGCCCGCTGCTTCTCCATCGCCTTCCGCCTCTACAATCAACTTGATTCACACATGGACCCGAGTTTTCGAGCCAAACTGGATCACATTTGCCCCAAAGATTGCGATGGAAATGTAACTGCAGGTTTTGACCAGACTCCACTCCGGTTCGATAACCGGTATTTTAAAGATTTGGTTTTTTCGAGGGGGGTTCTTAACTCGGACCAGACCATGTTCTCTGGTAGTTATCGGACGAAGAAGTTGGTGAGATGGTTCAGTCGTGATGAGAAGGCGTTCTTTGATGCGTTTGTTGAAGGAATGGTTAAGTTAGGGGATTTGAGTTCGGGAAGAAGAGGGGAAGTTAGGAGGAATTGTAGGGTTGTGAGTGGAGGATCTGCATAGTATCCACTGAATTGTCTAGTTTTACTTGTATTTGTAGTCCAACATTAAACTCAGTCTGATGAGTTACATGAGATGTAAATTAGGGGTATTTTTTCTATGGGGAAGAAGAACAACTGTAATAGATAGATATCATGCAATGAGAACGGAACGAAAAGCTTGCACGGTAAGCATCTTTCTCTACGAAAAGCTTCAAAGTTTTGTTTCATCAAATTTTGCATGATACAAATCATCATACGTTTGTTAATAAATTCCTATCGGATTCTTCTGAATATGGATAAGCGAGGCAGCGAAATAGCGAAACTCCAGCTTCTCATTAATAGCAAAACTCAGTTTCTCGTTAAGACTATTCACGTACTGTTGAATCAATGACGGTTTACATTGAACTTCAGCAAAATTAGTTAGTTCCATAGAAAACAATTTCAGCCACCACAAGCTCGACGGACTCTTTGTTTCATCAACGCAAAGTTTCAGTAACCATCAGAAAAATCCAGAGTTTTCTTTGACCGAAAACTCAAGGTGAGTCGTCAGTGTACAAGTTCCTAGCACAGAAGATACAAGCCAATTAACATTTATGAGCTTGGAACCAAAGACGCCTACCCTCCATAAACATGCATAAACTACCAGGGGCGAGTCAATCAAATCCAGTGGTAATATCGCATGAGCCAATTTTCCCACTGAGACATGCTCAAGTTGCGCTGCCACTAGAGTCAACTTCAAGAAAAGGATTAAAGCAGCAACAGGATCGGATTGTAACAAGTTCTCGGTACAAAGTTAAATGCACAATATGCAAATAAAAGTCATCTGCTGCTCAACTTGATTTCTTCTGCAATTTCTCAGATCTAAAAAAAGCACACAATCCAGAGGTGAAACAAGATTGTAAGGGTTAATTGTAGAAACACCCCCTGTGCTATCGCCCAATTGCGGATAGACCTCCTTGTAGTTCTATTGTTGTAGATAGAACCCTGAGTGAATTATGTTTTTATTCTATTACCCTCAGGAGTTCTATTGGTCAAAAATAGAAAAAAAAAAAAGAAAAACTCTCTCTTTCTTAAGGGTAAAATCACAGCGCCTTCAGCTTGGTGGCAAGAAGCTTCTGGTACTCAATAGCTTCAGATTTTGCCTTTGTGACTCTCTTCCTATTGTGAGCAGTTCTGGCACGCTTGACGCTTCCTTTGCAGTGTCAAGCAAGGAACAAGCCTCTGAGCCATAGGAGTCTTGCTGCACTAACAAGGTAATATGAAAGTATGAGACAGTTTATTGTTTGCGATAAGGGGCTTTTGTTTGTGAACCCAGAGCTTTACACTGATTTATGCTTAAACCAACAAACTCTCAAATTAATGCGTAGACCCAACTACTCAATATTGATTTACTTTTAAACCCAAAATACAATATATCCACATGCATACATTGTATTTTACCGAAAAAAAGAACTTAAAACCCTAAATTACTCCTCTTTCTCTCATCCATCCTTGGATCCCAACACAAAACTACTCCAGCAGTCCCCCAATCGCATCCGACCACCCCCGTCACGCTGACCGCTGCTCCCTCTCCACCAGCCCCAACCCTCAGCTCCCGCATAACCGTATCGAGCGTGACACCCAATCACGAGAAGGTTGTTCGGGGGGGGGGGGGGGTTCATCAGGCACGTCCCCATCAGCGTGGATTCTTGTACATCTCTTGTCGGGCCTCACAGCGACGATGGATCTGCAATCTACAGGCGCATGGATTCCAACACGAACGAGGTAGTCGCTGGCAACTGCCGGCGTGGGTGAATGATGCCCAGGAGATGCTGTAAGCAAAGGTCATCCATTGCTTGATTTGGATTTTATCTGCTTTGGGTTTGAGGATCTGGCTGGAGAAGAGAAGAAGAAGAGTGGTTTGGAATTTAAGTTTTCTTTAGTAGGATACAGCGTATGCATGTGGATGTATTGTATTTTGGATTCAAAGATAAGTCAGTCTTGAGTAGTTGAGTCTAAGCATCAATTTGAAAGTCTGTGGGTTTAAAGACATGTCATTCAATTCTTCAAGCCAATGAAATGATTCATGCCTGTTCTAAAAGGAAGAGGGAAGTAGCTCTGTTCAAGATTGATTTTGCTAAAGCTTTTGATTCTATAGATTGGTTCTTTCTATTTGATCTGCTAAAAGCTAGGGGATTTGGTATCAGATGGTGTTCTTGGATTTGCCATATTGTCTCCTCATCAAATTGTGCTATCCTGGTTAATGGTGTGCCTACTAAATTCTTCTCTTGCAAACGAGGTCTTAAGCAAGGAGATCCTCTATCTCCTTTGCTTTTTAACATTGCGGTTGATGTTTTAAGCAGAATGATCATGAACAATGTTGATGATGGTATATTATCATCTCTTGGACTCAAAAATCCTCTCAATCTAGTTAGAATTCTCCAATTTGCGGATGATACTCTCCTCTTTGTGAAAAGCTCTGCACGTGATATTTCCATTCTTAAAACCATTCTGTACTTCTTTGAAGAAATATCAGGTTTAAGCATCAATTATTCAAAATCATCTCTGATATACTTTGGCTCAATTCACAACAAAGCTCACTCTCTAGCTTCTTACCTTGACTGCAAAGTTGATCATTTACCTATTAAGTACCTGGGCTTACCTATCAAATATGGGAAATTAACCAAGTCAGACTGGCAACCTCTTATTGACACGCTTCATAGAAAATTGTCAACTTGGAAGAAAAATTCACTCTCTTATGGCGGCAGACTGGTTCTTTTGAACTCAGTTCTTACATCTATCCCTCTTTATTATATGTCCTTTTATAAGTTACCAAAATGGCTTATTAAGAAAATTGACAAAATCAGAAGGAGCCTTTTATGGTCAGGCAAGGCAGATGCGACCTCCTTCAAATGTTTAGTTAAATGGAAGAAGGTTTGCTTAAGTAAAAAAGAGGGAGGTCTGGGTGTGAAGGATATTTCCCTGTTTAATTCTTCACTTTTATCTAAATGGTTATGGAAGTGTCTAGATTCTAATTCCTCCTCAGGCAAGTTTCTTCATAATCTCTATGTTCAAGATCATATATCTCTACGTTCCAGCGTATCTCATTCATCCTTTTGGAAAGCTGTTTTATCTCATAAAGATTCTTTTTTGCATAACATAAGATGGCATTTAGGAACTGAAGAAAGAATAAGATTCTGGGAAGATAAGTGGCCTGATTCCAACAGTCTTACAAATCTATTTCCACAGTCATACAAGTTGGCTCTTTCTTCTAATGCTTCCGTCAAAAGTCAAGGTTTTTTCAACCATCAAATCTGGAATTGGCATTTATTGATGAGAAGAAGTATCCTCCCTTGTGAGAAATCTGAGAAAACCGATCTTTTGAATCTTATTAAAGATTCACATCCTTCAAATAACTTTGATCATGCAGAATGGTCTCTAACTACAAATAAACAGTTCTCTGTCAACTCTCTTTATAATTTTCTTAATGAGAGAGGTATCCCCAGTCCTATCTACAAAGTTATCCGGAATCCCCTTGTTCTATCAAAAGTTCGTATTTTCCTTTGGTTACTTTCTAAGAACAAACTGCACACAAAGGAGGTTCTTCTTTCCAAAGGATGGCAAGGTGACACTACATGTTCCTTTTGCGAATTAGAACTGGAATCTATAGAGCACTTGTTCTTCTCATGTCCAGTTACAAAAGTAGTATGGCAGCATTTCATAAACTACAATCTTCCTTTCACTTGGCCGGCAAAGTGGGCTGACCTATTGCTTACCTTAGAATCAGTTCTTGGGTGGAAAGGTCATATGTGGCGCAGTATATTTGCATCTGTTTGCTGGAGTCTATGGAGATCAAGAAATAATTCTATTTTTGATCAAAAATAGTTTTCTATCAAGTCCATTATTAACTATGCAATATCGTCATTACATGATTGGACAGGTTATGGAAATGGAGCAGCAACATGCAAGGTTAAAGCAAAGTTGGAAGAAAAGCCGATTCAAATGAGCACATAGATGGGATTGTGAATGTCTCTTTTGGTTTTTAACAGTATATAAATCACTTTTGTAATCTTAGTTTTTGTTTTTTATTGGGCTATAGAAAGTTTAGTTTCTTATTACTATATATATGGCTGGCTTTGGTTCTCTCTTATATCCATGTCAACGGTGAATGACAGCAAGACCCTCTCTTCACCTTCATGGATGTTTGATAGAAGAAAGTCATATATCACTAGTATTAAGAAACTATCTTTTCTATCTTCCAATACTTGGATACAGTTCGTATCCTTTTTTTGTATCTATACTTTTGTTTTCTATCTTCCAATACTTGGATACAGTTCGTATCCTTTTTTTGTATCTATACTTTTGATTAATACAAATGACAGGGTATATCCCTTGTTTTCTCTCAAAAAAAACTTTTTTTGTATCTATACTTTTGATTAATACAAATGACAGGGTATATCCCTTGTTTTCTCTCAAAAAAAAAGACATGTCAGGGTAAAGCTCTGCGTTCATAAACATCCAATGAGAAATGTTGGAACAATTCTTATATGGCCCGCACGACTCCTAGTTAATACTAGAAGTCCTAGTTTTGTTTAAGTTTGGCTTGCAGCCTGGAAAACTATATCATTCTATAACCTTTTCTGAAGTTGATTAATTGAAATTTTGAAGATTTTGCATGTGAAGTACCAAATATCAGTATGCCAAATATCAGTACCAGGAAGTGGCACATTTGGCAGTATGCTAGCACGTCTTTTGTTCCAGGTAGAAAAAAATTTTCATCGGTTAACACTCAGAAGCACGTTTTAGGAGGGTGCAGAAAATTTTCGACATGTTTGGGGCTGGTTGGTGGATAGCAGCTCCTAATAGCGGTGTTTTGCCACACCCAAATACCCACAGTGGAAAACGTCATGAACCGTTGCACCCAGGCGGAGCATCTATGGATTCCTTTGTTTCGTACTGCAGCTTGGTGCAACTGCAGCCAAATGTTCTTTCATAGCAGTTGTCAACCCACTACACTCTTTGGTCTACATCACATTGTTAATTATTGAAAAATATCTTTATTATCCATCTTATTATTGTTATATGTAATGTTGATTTTGTAATAGGAAACTGTACTATTAATCTTTCTTTACGATTAGTGTGTATTTCAATTTGGTGATGAATCCATCCCTTAAATATAATGAGAAACTGGTGTTTTACTTAGAGTCGCCACGTGGCAGTTAGAGAGACACCGAAAGACGCCACTTGGAATTAGTTGAAAGTTAGAGATAATTACTCTACTCTTCAATTAGTTTGAGATTCTCATTGATTTAGGATATTTTAGGAAATGATAGGTAGTTTGACCATCAAGATTTCATCAGTGTTGAGTTTGAAATTCTAATTGACATCAAGATTTATTAAGGCATTTGCTAGGAGACAAGGGTTTAAACATCGGATATCGCGAAAAAATTGAATGGCCAAAATCCACATCGAATTGCAGATATCAAGGAAATATCAGGGATATATAGTAAATACCAGAGTGACATATATGATGATATGGATATATAGTATAACGTTAAAAAATATAATCTAAGCATATTTAATGAATTTAATGAAATCTAAGTAAACAAAAATGTAAATAATATATGTTTAGGATCATTAACCAATAGTAGAAACTCTAAGGAAAAAAAATATGCTAGAATCCTACTAAAATCTTTCATAGGGCTAGAGTCCGTACTACAAAACATGTACTACAAAACATTAAAGAAATTTTGCATAACTATAATGTTTTACGACCAGCCATATAATAGGATATATCGGCCAACATATCAACTGGTATATCAACCATGTTAGGGATATATCGCCCACAAATTGCCAAAAAGAAGTAAATGATATTGAAACCACATCGTTTTGTGGCAATCCATATGAAATGATACATTGGCCGATATATCAGATATATCGGGGATATTTGAAACAATGCTCAGAGATGGTATATTTTTACAGCGACTACATTTTTAGACCTTTCAGTTTTCTTGGGGTTTTTGAAAATTCAACAAAAAATATCACCTCCAAACTCTGAAGAACTAAAACGCTTACCAAATGGGACATGCCTTTATATATATATATATATATATATATATAGTTAATTTCAACAAAATACAATTAGTTACATGGCCATTACAATGCAAGGTGTTGCAAATAGCAATGGTTGTGGTTGTTGTGCTTTCTAATAAAATTTTGAGCTTGCTCAATATGCCCCGCATCCTACAGTGTATAGACATGATGTCTCCTCTTCATCCTCTTACTGTCTTGCATGCAGTTTCCCTAGTAAAGTCTATATGAAACCCTACTTATGTCCACCCCTCTTGTTGCCCTTCAGCCTTTCTCCATCTAGATCATAGTTGCCTCCTTTATCATCATCCAAACCATGGTTAAATCCCTCTACTGCAGTTATCATACCTTTCCAGCCCCATTAAACTCTCAAATTTTCTAGTTTCCTTTTTAGATGTTTATAACTATTCCGTATAAGTAGTTCTGCACACATGCACTTGTACATTGTTCTAGTCGAATACAACACTTGACTTGTATAAGTGTCCAAGTCAGATGTCTATGAGATGGGTGTTATACCTTACTCTCTAAGAAGGTATCACGTGCACATACAGATGCACATGCACCAAATGCATATTGGCGTTGATGTAGGACCTTTTGCTTGAGATCCTTTATACCTAGATGAACGCATAAACTTCATGCTAGAATAAGATTGCACCATGTTGTTCATGATAAAACTGTAATAAACATGAATTGTCCAAATCTTGATGGATATCCATGTGTACATGAATACACACAAGTAAACAGATACACATGAGTGCATACACGCATATGTTGGTCATTTTCCACTAACTTCATGCAGAGATTACCCACATGGGATGATTCGCACAGCTAATCTTGTTTAACACACTCAAATTAATTTTAAAATATTATAAATCAAGCGGTTTTAAAGCTTCAGGTGCCTTTATAAGCTTGTTCAAAATAAAACATTGTTCCAGCTGTAAAAAGAAGTGGTTGATGCATAAGAATTATGAAATTTCTTAGATATCATTATTAAACTATCCAATGCTTCATATATCACTATTTACTTACCCATCTCATGACATTAATAAAGTTTGTAAAAGTGTAGGCAGATCTTAATGTTTGCTGGGGCAATGCAATATTGCAATACTTGCTAACCTTTTTCTTTTTTCTATTTCTCCTTTATAGATATATCGACATTCTTTCCAAGCTAGCTGCTCCACGATTTAATGGTATTATATTTTCCACTATCTACTACATGAGAAGTATCTGAGACGAAGGAAAAGTGGGTCCAAGAATTGCGTTACGAGCATCCAACATAATAAAAATAGTGCCATGTTAATATTTTTATTCACAAAAATCAAGAACTTATGATCACTTATTGTCTAGGCACGTGCCATGCGTTCATATTTATGTAGATATGCACATCTGGAGATTAATCAAGTATCACACTTTAGCAACATGGTAATGATGCCATTGTCAGCCCTAAGGGATTGTGCCAATGTAGGTGAGCCATATGCCTACATAAGTTGGTTATAATAATAACTTATAAGGACGACGACTTTGCTTAATTTCCTTTGCACGTGACCATTATAATGAAAGCACTTTGTAGGAAAGTCTAAAGTAGTATTGGCTGATACCTAAATATTAGCCATACATTTTAATCATGCCAATCCAAGATTCCAATCTGGCGAAACCAGGGGAAACATTAGATATTGACTAATAACGATTACTAAAAGGGCAAGTCCAGAATTTGAAGTACATGTTGTGTTGGAGAAAATTAAAAACTCATTGAAAAATACCTTGTCATCAAACTGACTTTACAATTGCAGCGATTCAATCTCAAATTGTAAAAACTGCTAAAAACTCTTGATGCAATTCTTTAGTATGGAGAACCTGAACCGCGACCAACACCAAGATTCAACACCTTGTTTTGCAGCTTTATTTTCATCCAAGGCTCTCAAGACAAGTGTTGTACTTGCATAAAGTCCATAATAGAGTCCCACATTGTCTTCTCTAGGTTGTCGTTCTTTGCTATTGTATTACTACATCTAGTTCAAACATAAGCTATTATCTCATCTATCGTGAAGTTATATCCTCCACATGAGTTACTTGGTAAGATTTATTTACTTATTGAGTTTGTAGCTCATTCCACTATCTCTCACGTTCTTTAAAGTACAGCAGCTCTAAGCAGCAAACAAAGAAACATAAATGGGTGTATTTGTGAAAAGTCAAGGACAGTTACGATCGAGGAGCTGAAAGAAAACACTTTGAAAAGACTTGAAGATGGGCATTGGAGCCAAACAAGGTGCTATAATAAGACTTAGAAAGCCATAATAGAAGGTGTTGCTAGAACGAGGAGCATAACGATAAGAATGGATCAATTCAAGTACAAATAAACAAAGTTGTTGCAAATTCAACAGACAATACTTTTCATACAGTGTAACGGAGAAAAACATTGACTACTCATTTCTCCATTGCCAAAAACTTAAGATAAAGGTTTTATTACTACCTTGCTGCACATCAAAGTTCAAAGGTGGGTGGGTAGACTCTTAATAGAGTTTCAAATTTATTTGATAAAGCAGTTCTTCACGGCCAATTGTCTGTAAAGTTCAGCAGCATCCGGATTCAAACTGATCATATGCCATATATACCAAATTCGCGATTCATAGAACATGTTTAGAACTAGAAGTGGTTTGTGTGTCATATCTCATATCATAGATATCAGGAACGTGGGGCACTATAGCATACCACGACCAAGGTTTTAAATGTCGGATGTCGGGTTCATGTCGGATGGCTGAAATCCATGTCGGATAGCGGAAATCGGGGATATATCGGGGGACATTGACTAAATATCGGATTGCCATATCGAGTAGTATGCATATGTATAATATCATGTCCTGAATGTAATCTAAGCATTCATAAATTTAATATAAGCATACTTTATAAATTCTATAGACTAAACATATAAAAAGGTAAATAATATATGGATTTGGGTTCATAAATTCTTTCTATCGGGTTCATAAGAAAGGATTTGGGTTCATAAATTCTTTCTATCGGGTTCATAAGAAACCCTTAAACATGAGAACGGGTCAAACGTATTTGGGTATTTATCACTAAACCCAAACCGGATAATAAAAAACAGAACTTAAAAAAATACTATATCGGCCGATTTTTCAAAGCTAAAAAATAGGCCGATATGCCCGATATGACCCTGATATTTCCGATTTTGCCCTGAAAACCGACATACGAGTTGAAAACGTCCATGTCGTGTCAGT
Organism: Asparagus officinalis; assembly: GCF_001876935.1. Taxonomy (NCBI): domain Eukaryota; kingdom Viridiplantae; phylum Streptophyta; class Magnoliopsida; order Asparagales; family Asparagaceae; genus Asparagus; species Asparagus officinalis. The sequence goes on along the minus strand of NC_033799.1, from coordinate 57,005,900 downwards.
CAAGCCCTCAAACCGATATATCGACCGACATGTCGGACATGTCGGCCGACATTTAAAACCTTGACCACGACCAGGTTTAATCGTCCCGGAATGTAGTACACTAGTGAATTGGGTCGCGTACCTAGTGGCCTGATTTAGAATTCAAATTAATTAATATCTTTTATTTTGTGTGTGTGTGTTGGGGGGGGGGGGGGGGG
>NC_033799.1:57003354-57005693 GCF_001876935.1 Asparagus officinalis | reverse complement strand
CAACAAAGGTGTACCATAGTTGCAACTTCAGAATTCTATTACCGTTACTTATCCTTGAATTTGACTCTTGTATAAAATTGTACGTTAAGGCACTCAGATTCCTCCATTTAAAAATCGAACCTAAAGTATACCACTTTCCCTAATGTACCATATAAGCCTACCCCATCGTACCCAATTCCAAATAAGTGGCATACCACGCTCCCGTTCCCATTCCGTGAACAGGAACAAAACAGGTTCCATGCAACTATTTGTCATATAACCAAACAATATGCCAGGTATAATGAACTCCAGAAGCAAAACATTACATAGTAATGTGACTATGTGAGTAAGAATCTAGCCTTTAGTTTGTATCATCTGCTTGTATTCAGTACTAAATAAAATTTATCTAAATAATATCATGACAATGTAAGCTAAAAAATTTACCTCGGTTGATTCACAACAGAATCCCGCATCGAATCCCCCTTACTTCTCATTCATTGAACACTAGCACTCCCTCCTAAGCGAAACCTCCATCTGATCCATCCTCCTAGCAAGATCATGCTTCCCGCAATGCTTCAACCCCTCCACCACCATATCAAAACTCTGCCCCCTCGGCACCATACCCACCTCCGTCATCTCCACCAAATAATTCGCCGCCTCCACATACTTCCCTCCCCTCACACACATCTTCACCATCATAGTATACACCGGCCTATTCGGTGGGTGCCCCTTGACCTGCATGTCCCCAAAAAAACTAAACGCATCCGCAAATCTCCCCGCCTTACACAACCCCTTGATGATCGCCGCATACAAGCTCGGAAACGGCCTATGCCCCTCCTCCATCGCACAATACAACAACCTAAAAGCCTCATCGATCTTACCCGCCCTCGAAACCGCCGGGATCATAACCTTGTAAGTCGAAATATCCGGACAAAGCCCCAACTCCCCCGCCTCCTTCAACATCTCCACGCAAAAATCAATCTCCCCGGACTTGCACAAAGCCTCAAGCAACGAGTTAAACGTATCCACATCCGGCAAGAACCCCTCCTTGCTCATCCTCCTCACCATCTTCTTCGCCGTCTCCAGATAACCGGCATTAACAAGCCCGTCATGAGAAGTTCCCGCGCCCCGAACAGCGGGCCGGAAGCCCTTCCGGTCATCTCCTCAAGAAAGCCCTGGCGCCTCGCGCAGGCTCCGCGGCGCACCAGGCGGTATGACGAGGATGGAGAAGGTCATCCCTGTCCGCGGGGACGGCCCTTTGCGCGCCTGCGGCAGGGACGAGGTGTAGGCGCGTGGGAGGTTGCGGACGTGGCACAGTAGGTTCCGCGAGCAGTTAGGGATTGTAGCCTCGTGGCTGGGGGCAGCACAAGTGGGGCATCGGTTTTGTAAAGACCTGGACGGCGAGGTCGGGGAGGGAGGCGGAGGCGTAGGAGGAGAGACGGAGGAGAAGGTGGAGGGGGAGGGGGAGGAGAGGAGGCAGTCTGGGGAGGAGGACCAGCAATGGAGGGGAAGTGGTCTTGCAGCGCGGCCGGGAGGCGGCGTGCCGGTGGGGGCGGGAGAGGGTGAGGAGGAGGGAGTGAACTCGGAGGAGGTCGGGGAGTAGTGTGAGCGGGCCCAAGGAAGAAGAAGCGGCAGGGAGGGATGGGGTGGGAGGGAGGTGGAGAGAGGGAGCGGAGCGACGAGGGAGGGGAGATGGGGAAAGGGGAGGAGTTAGGTTTTATGCGGTTGAGGGTGGCTGAGTAGTTGGTCGGTTTTCACGATGGCCGGAGATGTGGTTGATGATCGCGAAGTAGGTCGTTGTGTTTTTGGTGGTGTGGTGGTTGCAGGTGGCGAGATGGCGGCGGGGGAGGAGGAGGCGGTAGGAGAGGGGGCGGAACATTTGGGAAAAGGAGTTTTCGGGTTAACTCCAATTGTTCCCGTCCAATTAGCACAAATCTTTCATAATTCCATATTAGTCCCTCACAAGTTTGAAATTACTCACAAGTCCCTCAATCCCCTAAAAGATAAAGGGAAAATTACTTCTAGGCCCCAAAATCCAACTTTCAATGTGCTCCAGCCCCCCATATTTTTTAAATGTATTGTAGCCCTTTGTTTTTGAAAAAATTGTGTCCAAGCCTCTCCATCATGATTCCAGCTCATGCCAACAGATGATTAGACATACCAGCTCATGATACACATGCCAGCTTGCTTAAATCCTAATTTTACCCTCCTCTTTCTCATGCCAGCGGATGTTAACTTTTAGGATTAACATGTTAACTCTTAGGGTTAACATGTTAACTATTAAGAGTTAACATGTTAATATAATAACCATGATCGCCGCCGGCCACGCGAAGTTCCTCGGGACGGCATTGGCGGCGAAG
>NC_033799.1:56982714-57003269 GCF_001876935.1 Asparagus officinalis | reverse complement strand
CGGGGGCAGAGGAGGAACGGAGGAGGAGGAGGGGGTGTAGGGGAGGGGTAAAATCGGGATTTTTGAAGATGTTGCATTGGAACTTGAGGAGAGGGGCATAGACATAATTTTTTTCAAAAAAATGGGCTACAGCACATTGTTGAAAGTTGGGGGGCTGGGGCATATTTGATTTTTCTCCTACAAATAATTTTTATCAAAACATTGTAGCAATAGTTTTTTGTTTCATGTTTACATCTTTTTCATGCTTCATAATACATATATAAAGTATTCATGAAATGTAAACACAATTTCATAAGTCATAGTTCAATTTTTGTTTTCATGAAAAACAGGTTTTATGAACACTTTTCAAAAACAATGATTTTTCATAAACGAAAATTGTATTTCCAAAATGTCTTTTTGAAACATGTTCACTTACATGTTTTTAAGCTTTCCCCAAAGTTTTGTTATTTTTGGATATCATTTGCTATTTTAACATATTTTCAAAAGTCAGCAAAACAGGTTCAAAACCTGAATAATATCTGTGTCAGTTTGCGGTCGACCGTGGCGGTCGACCGCCTGTAGTCCAGAGACCAAGATTGGCCTCTGAAAGACTTGCGGTCGACCGTGGTAGTCGACCGTAGCAAGTCCAGAGAGCATCAGCTCTCTCGCGGTCGACCGCCACGGCCGACCACCTACTTTCATGTTCTGTGTGCTTGTTTTCACTGTTTCACAATCGATCGCCAATGTTTCACAGTTGACCGCCGCGTTGAGTTATAACGACTAGTTTTTGACCTGATATTCTGAGGGTATTTTGGTCTTTTCAATGGGGTTTTGGCTGATGTCTTGAGTGGGTATAAATACCCCAATTGCCTCTATCATTCTAAGAACCAAGAATTTTGTTTAAATTGAGTTTTATAAAGAGTTTAACAAGTGTTTAAGCTTGTTTGTGGTTTGTTTCAAAAGAGGAGTTTTTACAACAAGAAGAGGCAATCAATTCCAATTGAGGATATCATCCTTATCATCATTCTACAGTCCTTCTTGTTTATTAAGAAGTTTTCTAAACTTATTTTTTTATATAGCTTATTGATTCATTATTCACATTCATATCTTAGCTATATTAATTGAGTTGAAAATTTATTATTCTCTTTTATCACACATACCTTTGTTGAGCTTATAATATCTTCATACAATATATTGGGTAGTGGTGTGTGATCGGGCGAGAGTGAGCTTAATTGTGTTCTCATCAATTGTAGAGAACGAACTATTGCATTTGTGAGCTTTATTGTGAGATTCACTTTGTATACATATTTACACCGAGATGAGTGTGTGGTGAGGATGTAGTCGATACCAAGAGGAGTGGTGTCGGTTGTAAAGCCTAGTGAGAGGTAGTAATCCCGAGCACTTGAGAGAGGCGATACGTGAGGACCGATACTTGAGGTTGTAGTTTGTGTATGTATATTGTGAGTTTTTGCAGAGTTGTCGGTTAATAAGAAAACCGAATGTGTAGAGAAGTTCCGACTTCCAAATCGGGTGTGCCGATAGTGGAGATCTTCTCAAGGTGGGGAGCGGAGACATAGGTCAAGTGGTTGACCAAACTCCATGAACATATCGTGTGTTTGAGTTTGCTTAGCGTATATTTAATTTGTAATTATTTTTTACATTCTTGTTCATATATATCTCATATATCTCTTGCAAGAATAAATTAATCAATATAATTTAATTGGCATAAAATCAGAATTAGATTAGCATAAGACCCTAATCACCCCCAGGGTCTAACAATTGGTATCAGAGCTTGGTGCTCTTTGATTTGAGGTTTAATCGCCTTGAGGTAAAGATCCAAGTTTTTTTTTTTTTGCTAATCTAGATTTGATCTTATTAGTCTCTTGCTTACACATGTCATGGACATGCACGGTGCACCTAGTCTTGGTTATGCAATTAACATTGCTCCTGGAATCGGAAGTTTCCCCTATGCACAATGGTGTGTTAGATTTAAGCTATTTGCTAAATCTAATAATATTGATATTTGGGAAATTATCGATTGTGCCTATGTTGTACCCACTATGGAGAAATCCAAGTGGAGTAGTAATGATAATAGATTATTTGCCATGAACAAGTCTTTGTTAAATTTTTTAGTTAATGCCTTTAGCTTATCATTTGCTAACAAACTTGATTCCTTTGATAGTGCTTATACGCTATGGAAACTATTGGAAGCACATCAAGAGGACTTGGAGACTATCCGACAAGAGTTAGAAAATTCTGCTTCAAGTTCTAAAGGAGCTTCATCTTCATGTTTGCAACCACTAGGAGATAATCCTAGTGAGGTACGCGAGCTCGACACCGATCATGATTTTACTTTTGATAAGCTTGCACATGAATTTAAAAATTTATTGCATGACCATAAAAAATTAAAACGTAACTATATTGAATTGAAAAGCAAGCATGTTGAAATAAAATCTTCTCATGAAACATTAGCTACTAAGTTTGATCTCATTGCAAATGAAAGTATGAATCTCAAAGAATGCAATAAAATTTAAGATTAGAAAAAGCTAGTCTGCTTCATGAAAAATGTGATATCATGTTAGAAGTAGAGATTAGTAAAAATAAATTAAACTCTATAATAAATGATCATGTTTATTCTACTTCTTGTAGCAATGCCTGTATGCACAATGATGAGTTGAATCAAATAAAAGAACACATATCCACCTTAGATTCAACACTAAACACTTGTATTGCAAATAACAAAAAGCTTATGGACTTGTGTGCAAAGTCTCATATTAATTCACTCAAGAATCCTACACACTATGCACATATGTATAACAAAATTTACAAATATGCTATTTGCGGTCGTAAAGGCCACTTAGCTAAAAAATTTTATAATGCACAAAAGCTTAACAAGCCTATTCACGATTATGCATCCCATCAAGCTTCTTCATCTCATACACATGTACACACACACATAGTGATAATCATAAACATGCTCATGTATATAAGTGTGAATTTTGTGGTCGTTTTGGTCATTTGATCAAGTTTTGTTTCGATTTGAAAAGAAATTCTCGTTCGTAAAAAAAATTATAAAGGAAAACCTATTTTTGCAAATGAGCCACGTGCACAACATTTTGGTCAACGCAAACCATTCAAACCCCTACATTGCACAAATTGCAATCGTATAGGTTATGTTTACGATTTTTTTTTTGACCGTATTCATGCACAAAATACGCCCAAATGGGTTCATAACCCTAGGGCCTTGAACTTACATGATGGGGATCATATCCCAAATTTTATTAGTACCAAAAATACTTGGGTACCAAAATATACTTAATCTCAATTTTTTGAATAATATATGTTTGGTTTTGAATTTCAATTTTGATAATTTTTAAAGAATGTTTTAAAATAAAATATTTTTATGGATTACAAACTAAAAATGTTCTATACATATTCTTATAAAATAAAGTTGTATAAGGATCTAAATGAAAACTTTCATGAATTTCAGCTTTTATCAAATCATTAATACAGATTTTCTCACGGTCGACCGTCACGGTCGACCGAATGTGATGTTTTCTCGGAGATTTGGCTCTGTAACTATCGCGGTTGACCGCGCCTATTATGGCAGTCGAACGCACAGGAAAAATCACCTTTTTCTTTTAGTTTTCTTATCGGGTTTTGGGTTTTATTTTGTTAATTGTTTTAACCCGAATTTTTGGCATCGTTGATCTCAGCTTAGAGTCGATCCCAGCCCTTGGCTTCTTTCTCACATATGTCTGATCCCCATTCATTCCTATCGTTCCCAATTTTTCCCCAAAATTCATTTCCCCTTACGGTCGGCTGCCCTCATCCTTGCAATCGCCTGTGGCTCTCCTTCGGTGAGTTCTTCCTATCTTCTTAGCTGGTAACCCTTCCTCCAATCTCTTCTTTTCATTCACAGTCATAGGGTTCCATTTTCTCTTTCTAGGGTTTTTGTTTAGGGTTTGTTCCTTCAAATCTATTATTGTTGCTCTTATCTTGATATCATGCCACCTAGAAAGAAATCTAAATAAGATATTGCATCTTCATTTAGTGCCATTCATTACGAAGATTTTTTGCTTTATAAGTCCCTAGTTAAAAAATATAGGGATCTTTGGAAGTTAAAAATCTTATCCGATAGAGCTATAAAATATCCCGGTCTAGCTATCTATAATATTCCTAAGATGCTTGTTGATGTTGGTCTTCATGACCTTTTGGATGAAAAACGTAAAGTTCCGCATTACCTCTTTCTTGTTTATCTTTTTTATGCGAACTTATCAATCACCACTTCTGCTGATGGTCTTCAGACCATCAAAAATTCTATTAAAAATATCGATATATCTTTTTCTGCTAGCGAACTTACGGGTATCCTTAAGATCCCGTCAAGTGATGTTGAACTCATGTCCATCGATCACACCGATTCGGATGTGAACGCTCTTCTGTTTAAGCCCGATTGTACTTACCCTATGAACATCAATTCATTAAATCCTATCAGTAAAATTATTACATGAATTGTTGCTCATAATCTTATTTCAAAAACTGGTAGCTTCGATCATTTTGCACTGGACAAGGTGAATGTCGTATATGCCATATTTGTCAGGATAAGGGTGAATTGGGCAAATGTTTTTCTTAAAAACATGGCATGCAAGTATTCAAAATTCCTCCCATTTGGCTCATTCATCACTCTTATTCTTAAACACTTCGGTGTTGACTTCTCTTGTGAACCCAAGGTTGATCCAAACACAAAATTCTTTGATAGGATTCCTCTCTCTCGCTTGCAACTTTCTGATTCCCTATCATTTTCTCCTGTAGAACCTTCATCTTCCCAAACTTCCAGCTCCCAACCTCGTTCTAGACCTACTACCATCTCTGTCTTTGAGGTCTTCGGCCGTTTGGATCGCCTAGAGACTCAGATCTCGAGCATTTAGAAGGATGTGAGGGTGCTCCTCAGTCTTTAGCGTCAGTCTCTTGGGATTCAGGATCCCACTCCTAGCTCTGACTCTGGGTCTGAAGATAGCTCTGAAGAAGAATCTGGTTCAGGCTCATGATCTGATGATGATGGTGTCGATTGATGTGGTTTCTTATGCTTGAGGACATACCTATATATTTTGAAGAACTTAAGTTGATGTGTTTTCTTTTGTTTTGTTGAAAAGCTTAAGTTTTAATAACTTTTATTGCACTTGTTTAAAACTATGTGAGATCTTTTGTTGGTGTAACTAAACCTATGTATTATTTTGTGTTTGTGATATATGCTAGCCTATGTGTTTCTACAAATATCATATGATGGTGGTTATGAACTTGATCGATGTATCTTGTAACCTATGTCTTCTTCTTGTGGTTTTTTATTTGTTTGTGGATGTTTCTTAAAAAATTGAAATAGTTGGATGTTGTTTAGATATCACATTTATATACTTATATGCTTATATGCTTGGATCATAAGTTTGTCATCCATGTGGCTTATCTTCTTATCACCTATGCTTTTTGACAGGGGAAGCCTTGTCAACGTATATATATTTTTTCTAATATGTGCATGATTGCAGGGGGAGCATTGCTCATATCTTTTCCCCATTTTGATGTTGTCAAAGGGGGAGAAATTTAAATATGGTTTGTTTATATGTTGTTTATATGTTGCTTGGTTTATTCATATGTATGCTTTATTCATATCTCTTTTATTTACATTTCATAAATTGTTTGTCATCATAAAACAGGGGGAGATTGTTGGCTCTTTGGTTATGATGATGTTTGCCAAATAATTTATAACTAATTCGTTTTCTAGTGGGTGTGATTTATTTTCCTTTACAGGACATCAACACATGGTGAAAAGACATTTACATCAAGAGTTAAATATTCAAGTTCTCGTGTGCGCAATCACCTAAGTATAAGAGTAGGTTTGTTTACATATATTGTATGATTATGTTTTAAGCTCAATATGTAAACACAACACATGTTTGATTTTTCTCCTACAAATGATTTTTATCAAAACATTGTAACAATAGTTTTTCGTTTCATATTTACATCTCTTTCATACTTCATAATACATATATAAAGTATTCATGAAATGTAAATACAATTTCATAAGTCATAGTTAAATTTTTGTTTTCATGAAAAACAAGTTTTATGAACACTTTTCAAAAATAGTAATATTTCACAAACGAAAATTGTATTTCCAAAATGTCTTTTAGAAACATGTTCACTTACATGTTTTTAAGCTTTCCCCAAAGTTTCGTTATTTTTGGATATTATTTGCTATTTTAACATATTTTCAAAAGTCAGCAAAACAGGTTCAAAACCTGAATAATATCTGTGTTAGTTTGCGGTCGACCGTGGCGGTCGACCGCCTGTAGTCCAGAGACCAAGATTGGCCTCTGAAAGACTTGCGGTCGACCGTGGTAGTCGACCGTAGCAAGTCCAGAGAGCATCAGCTCTCTCGCGGTCGCCCGCCACGGCCGACCACCTACTTTCATGTTCTGTGTGCTTGTTTTCACTGTTTCACAATCGATCGCCAATGTTTCACAGTTGACCGCCGCGTTGAGTTATAACGACTAGTTTTTGACCTGATGTTCTGAGGGTATTTTGGTCTTTTTAATGGGGTTTTGGCTGATGTCTTGAGTGGGTATAAATACCCCATTGCCTCTATCATTCTAAGAACCAAGAATTTTGTTTAAATTGAGTTTTATAAAGAGTTTAACAAGTGTTCAAGCTTGTTTGTGGTTTGTTTCAAAAGAGGAGTTTTTACAACAAGTAGAGGCATTCAATTCCAATTGAGGATATCATCCTCATCATCATTCTATAGTCCTTCTTGTTTATTGAGAAATTTTCTAAACTCGTTTTTTTATATAGCTTATTGATTCATTATTCACATTCATATCTTAACTATATTAATTGAGTTGTAAATTTATTATTCTCTTTTATCACACACACCTTTGTTGAGCTTATAATATCTTCATACAATATATTGGGTAGTGGTGTGTGATCGGGCGAGAGTGAGCTTAATTGTGTTCTCATCAATTGTAGAGAACGAACTATTGCATTTGTCAGCTTTATTGTGAGATTCACTTTGTATACACATTTACACCGAGAGGAGTGTTTGGTGAGGATGCAGTCGATACCGAGAGGAGTGGTGTCGGTTGTAAAGCCTAGTGAGAGGTAGTAATCCCGAGCACTTGAGGGAGGCGATACGTGAGGACCGACACTTGAGGTTGTAGTTTGTGTATGTACATTGTGAGTGTTTTGTAGAGTTGTCGGTTAACTAGAAAACCGAGTGTGTAGAGAAGTTCCGGCTTCCAAACCGGGTGTGTCGATAGTGGAGATCTCCTCGAGGTGAGGAGTGGAGACGTAGATCAAGTGGTTGACCGAACTCCGTGAATATATCGTGTGTTTGAGTTTGCTTAGCGTATATTTAATTTGTAATTATTTTTTACATTCTTGTTCATATCTATCTCATATATCTCTTGCAAGAACAAATTAATCAATATAATTTAATTGGTATAAAATCGGAATTAGATTAGCATAAGACCTTAATTACCCCCCCTAGGGTCTAACAACATCATGTCATACATCATACATACACCCGCTAAAGGTACGAGTTCGGAAAAAATATTTTCATGTTCAATATTACCCTTAACTTTTTTTGAATATTTCATTGTTATCCTAATCTATTCTAATTATCCTATCTTTTTTGAATTGATAATTAAATGATTTATCCTATTTATAGTAAGACTTAACGTGTTATTGGATAAAGAAAATATGTTTGATATAATTCAAATCCTTTACTTATTTCAGTTCGCAGAGAAATCTAAAAAACATATGCTAGCCAGCACCTAAAAGTTTTTGGACTTCGTAAAAAATATCCTCCAATTTTTTTTAAATTGTAAAAACATCCCTAAAAATTCTAAATTTTATTAGAACATCTTAAAAAGTATAAACTTTACTTATATCAATTCAGTGAGAAATCTGAAAAACATATGTTGGCTAAAAACTGAACGTTTTTGACTTTGGAGAAAGTATCTTATAAGTTTTGAAAAATACAAAAACACCCCTAAAATTCAAAATTACCCTTAACTTTTTTGAATATTATATTGTTATCCTAATCTATTCTAATTATCCTATCTTTTTTGAATTGATAATTAAATGATTTATTCTATTCATAGTGAGACTTAATGTGTTATTAGATAAATAAGATATGTTTGATATAATATAAATCTTTTACTTATTTCAGTTTGCAGAGAAATCTAAAAAACATATGCTAGCCAGCACCTAAAAAGTTTTTGGACTTTGTAAAAAATATCCTCCAATTTATTTTTAAATTATAAGAACACCCCTACAAATTTAAAATTTTATTAAAATATCTTAAAAATTACAAATTTTACTTATTTCAATTCAGTGAGAAATCTAAAAAATATATGCTGGCTAAAAACTGAAAGTTTTTGACTTTGGAGAGAGAGTATCTTGTAAGTTTTGAAAAATATAAAAACACCCCTAAAATTCAAAATTACCCTTAACTTTTTTGAATATTACATTATTATCCTAATCTATTCTAATTATCCTATATTTTTTGAATTGATAACTAAATGATTTATCATTCATAGTGAGACTTAACGTATTATTGGATAAATGAGATATGTTTGATATAATTTAATTATTTTACTTATTTTAGTTTATAGAGAAATCTAAAAAACATATACTAGCCAGAACCTAAAAGTTTTTGGACTTTGTAAAAAATATCCTCTAATTTTTTTAAAATTGCAAAAACACCCCTACAAATTCAAAATTTTATTAAAACATCTGAAAATTATAAATTTTACTTATTTTAATTCAGTGAGAAATCTAAAAAATATATGCTGGCTAAAAACTAAAAGTTTTTGACTTTGGAGAGAGTATCTTGTAAGTTTTGAAAAATACAAAAACACCCCTAAAATTCAAAATTACCCTTAACTTTTTTTGAATATTACATTATTATCCTAATCTATTCTAATTATCCTATCTTTTTTAAGTTGATAATTAAATGATTTATCCTATTCATAGTGAGACTTAACGTGTTATTGGATAAAGAAAATATGTTTGATATAATTCAAATCATTTACTTATTTCAGTTCGTAGAGAAATCTAAAAAACATATGCTAGCCAGTACCTAAAAGTTTTTGGACTTTGTAAAAAATATCCTCCAAATTTTTTTAAATTGTAAAAACACCCCTACAAATTCTAAATTTTATTAAAACATCTTAAATATTATAAATTTTACTTATTTTAATTCAGTGAAAAATCTAAAAAACATATGTTGGCTAAAAACTAAAAGTTTTTTACTTTGGAGAAAGTATCTCGTAAGTGTAAGCGTCAAAAATTACCTACGGGTTCCCGCACGCAGCTCGAGATGAAGAAAAGATGATGAACATCATTATCTGAGTCAAGGAGGATTATCTGACGCTGATAAGTGTATGAAGTAAGTCGACGAAGCGTACGAATCAACAGAACGACAGAATAACAAAGAGACGATCCGATCAGGAGTTATGTTTCACTCATGAAAAACAAACAGCCACTCATGTCTCATCCGCTCCATGTATAATTCACTCATATGAGGTTGTATATCTCTTCTTCGGCTTTCCAACGTACTTTGAATCACGTCATTCCAAAATCAGATCGGGAAATTACAGCAAAAACGGTCAACGGTGTGCAAAACAACGTCTCGATCGAAACCGAGACACAATGAGTGTCTCGCTAGCCGAGACACAATCTGTGTCTCGGGCAGCCGAGATACAGAAGTTGTCTTAGGTCCCGAAAACACTGGCTTCCGGTCAACCGCCGAGATTTTGGTAGATTATGATCCAACAGCCCCTCAACTGATTTGAACGTGATTTTAACTTAAGATAAGAGATTATCAGCCATTCTTATCCGAAAACCGAGCTTCTGAAGCCTATAAATATAGCCCTATGACCTTCATTCACAGAGATCCAGAATTCTTAAGCATCGGCGAAGCTCTGTCGAACTGAAGAGTGAGGAGCACGAATTTCAGAGAGGAGAAAGAGATCTTGATGAGCTATTCAACATAAAGAGGAAGAATTCGAGAGATTTGCATCTGTTCATCCATTTTCCTTGAGATCGCACCTAGCTGTGATTCTCAAGAAGAGTGATTATCTCGCTTTGCCGTGATAGTTACTTCAATTTCTTGACTCCTTTACGAGTCAACGAAATCTATATCTTGATCTGATCGCTTGGTGATTCTCTCCCACTTTTGGCATCGGGCAGAGCAAACGTCACTTCATCTCCTACATAGTGACCCAAAAAAATTCCAAGTTGTTATGTCCTTTTGTTTTGTTGATGATTTACAAACAATTTATATCTAATATTGTTTGTCTAGTGTTTATATTTTTATATTTATTCTAGGCAAACAATAAGTTAGAGGATGGATGGAATTGCACCACAATGATCATATCAAATGGAGGTTGGCGGAAATATTGGTATGAAGCAATACAATTCAAGTTCAAGATCCAAGTTCAAGCTTTATCCGCAAGTTTACTAAGAAGATCTTCATTGAAGATCAAGATTGTTTGATAATTTAGTTTTAGGTTTATACTTGTGTGTAGATACTTTTAGCTCATATATTAATCACACACACGTATTTGTTGATTTTGCTGATTTTATCAAAATATAGTCGTTTTTTGTGAAAATATTATTTTATTCCATTATAGACTTTAAGATAAGTTTATACATACTTTATTAAGTCTATAAAATCACTTTATAAAGTTTTAAAACATGGTTTAGTCAAAATGACAAAAAACAAGTGTTGTATTTTCATGTTTTAGACTATTTTGCAAAATGATGATATTTTACAAATGTGAAGTGAAATTCCAAAAATTCTTTTTGCAACATGTTAATTTATATTTTTACAATTATTTTCCAAAGTTTTATAATTTTTTGAATTTATTTAATATTTTTAAAGGCACTTCAAAGTTTAGTTTTACTGTTCATTGCAGGCTGAAATTGTGTTATCAGTAGACTGAAAAGTCGACTAATGAAAATATCTAGAATCATTAAAAAGTATATGTTTCTTTTCAATCGACTGATCAGTTGACTGATGAGGTCATCGGTCGACTGATGAGATCATTAGTCCACTGATAAACTCACAACGGCTAGTTTTTGTACAATTTCTAGATTTTTGGTTTTTAACCAGTTTACAAAATAAATTATTTCTCTCAAAAAATAAGTGATATTAACAAAATTCTTTCTCTAACATATTCACATATATGTTTAGAAACTTTCCTCAAAATTTCATGATTTTTGGAGTTGTTTTACTATATTAAATTGATTTTACAAAATCGGGTGTTTCAACAGTTTTTAGAATCTAGAATATCTATGTTCAAACAATTATTTCTCTCAACTGGGTAGTGATATTTTAGAAATTCTCTCTCTAACATGTTTATCTACATGTCTAAATTCTTCTCTAAAAATGTCATGAATTTTGGATTTGATTTACTATTTTGTATTGATTTTACAAAGCTAGATATGTAAAATTCTAGAACTCTGAAACTGTCTATTTTTCTTCTGGACGACTGACCAGTCGACTGATGAGGTCATCAGTCGACTGATGAACAGTATCAGTCGACCGACGACATCATAACAGCTAGTTTTTTTAGATTTTCATGTTTCTGTTATTTTGTCTTTTTGCTTGGTTTCTTGGGTTTTTGGGCTTTGTCTTATGATCCTATATATACCCCTTGCCCTCTAACTTCTGAGAACCACCAAGAGAAAATCTTTAAAGAGTTTTACAAGTTTGTTTAAGGATTTCTAAGTGTGTTTAAGAGTTTGTTTTGTGAAGATATTTTCACAAGGGCTTGAGGAGATAATCTTTGGTGTTTAAGCTTCAATTCATCTCTCTCTCTCTCTCTCTCTCTCTCTCTCTCTCTCTTGTCATCCATTGGAGAAGTTTTCTAAACTCTTTTCTAGCTATTTATTTGTTTTGATTATAATTTCCATTAGATAGAATTACATTGAGTTTAGTTTTGATTTATCTAATTGTTCACACATAACCTATTGAGCTTATAGTATTTCATACATAGTATAATTTAGGGTTGTGGGATTGTGACTTTGAGAGTGAGCTTACACTTAGTTCTTATCTTGTATTAGAGAACAAACATTGTATTTGTGCCTTCATTGTAAGATATACTTTGTAATACACTTGTACACCGAAAGGAGTATGTGGTGAGAGACGGGGTCATCCCAAAAAAGGTGAGGTAGGTGGTAATGCCTAGAGGTAGGTTCTAATTCCTAACACTTAAGGGAGACACGGGCTAGAGACCAACACTTAGAGGGTGTAAAGTATGATTGTAAGAGTGTGAGATTGTAAAGTTTTCGGTGAACTAGAAAACCGAGTGTGTAGAGAAGTTCTGGCTTCCAAACCGGGTGTGTCGTGATAGTGGAGATCTCCTTGAGGTGAGGAGCGGAGACGTAGGTCGTGGGACCGAACTCCGTGAACATATCGTTTGTTTGTGATTGTATTAGCGCACTTATTTTTATGTTCATATCTTGTATCGTCTTTATATATTGCTTGTTGTTTATATCGCCCACTATCTAGTTAAGATTGTTTACCCTTGTGTTATTTGTATATCCTTGCACATATATTATTCATATCTCATTTGCTAGGATATATTTATTAGTAAAGTTTTTAATTAGTATTAAATCGGATTAGATTAGCATAAATCCTATTCACCCCCCTCTAGGACATTTTCACAAGCGTGGGTGATCTACTGTTGGGGGACCAAATATTATATAATGCTCAAATGTGCACCTTTGGTATGCATTCCAATGACACCGCCTCATTCTCGGTTCAAGTGCTTTCATAAAATTATAATATGCGCTGAAACTAGCGGTAGGTCTAATTTTAGCAGCATCGTCGGACTTTTTCCTATAATAAAATTTAACATTTAACATCAATCTATCTAAACTTAACATCCAACAGCCAATAGTAACAACCAACAATGAAATGTAACAGTTATGCTATACACCTTAACAACCATTCACTAGACTTGTTATCGATCCATAAAACTTAACGCATAATGTGTAAAGTCAGGTATCAGATACCAATATCATTAACCAATGTCTACAGTTAACAGTTTATAAGAAATAGTAGGTTATAACAAAACATAATAGTCAGTCATTCATTTCTAACATTAATATGTTACATTTCACAGATCCACGCATATAGTTCACAATGCACTAACATTAATCTGTAACATCAATCTATCTAAATTGGAAAATTTAACATCAACTTACTTCTCTCTGGATTTCTTTAATTTCTGTTTTGAAGTTGGAATTTTCCTTTTTCTTAGTAACCTCTTTTGCATGCCCAACAGGGTTTGGGTGGCTTCATCAGTGCTACCATTTTCTGATGATGATGCATGGGTGGACTAAGACTTGGAGGGGGAGGAGCATGAGAGAGAAGAGGGTCCATGGTCGGTTTTAGACGGCAAATGGGGGTCTTTAAAATTCTTGGAAAGCGAGGGAGAATCTTTACCAGTCGACGATGGCAAATGGGGGGTCTTTAATGGTGGTCAAAGGCGAGCCTTGTCGCTCGTCGTTCGTCGGTATAGGTTCCTACTCTTGCAATGGCAGAGGAGGACGGTCAACAACTTTGAATTCATCGTCTTTTCTTAATGAAGTTGGGGAATCTGGGTTCGTCATCGATTTTACGACCATTTTCTGCAGATTGTGACAAAACCCTAGAGTGGAGATTGAGTGGAGATTTAGAGATTTTGTCGATTACTGTTTACCATAGAGAGGGAGAGAGACAAAGTGCGGGAGGGAGAGATGAGAGAGAGAGACTTGATTTGAGTTAGAGAGTGGGCGGGCACATTTACCAAAATCGGGGCACTATAGCGATAACTGGTTAGAGATAGAATAGCGTTTTAAAAAAAAACTCACAAGTTGTTGAGTTGGCGAGGCTGAAATGAAATTTTACAATGTATCTTGGGTTTATACACATTGGCAAAAGTACATGGGGCTGGTGCAAATGAATTTTTTTAGATTTAGGACCTTGAAGCAATTTTTCCTTATAATGTTAAATAATATTTTATTATTTCAATAAAAATTATAATAAATTACTATATATTAAAGTATAATAATATATATATAATTAATATATTATATTATATTATTTAATAATATTTTTTGAAATTTTAATAATAATATAATATTTTAAATAATATTATATTTAATTAAACAAAATATTATAATATTTGATTAAATAAATATCATTGAAATATTTTATTAAATATATTGTTTGTATATTATATCAATTATTATATAATATATCATGTTATTATAATATAATATAATATAATATATTAATTAATAACATTAAACATAATTAATTAGTAATTATAATATAATATATTATAGTTTAGTATAAAGTAAAATAATGTATTATATTATAATAACATACCAAATAACATACTAAACCAATTAGGTAAATTAATTTAGAGTTAACTGATAGATAAGTATTATACTTTAATAAAGTGCTACATCATCAATTATCTCACATAAATAGTCAAATCAAAGCTTTAAATTGTTCAATTATCCTAAATTGTCCCACTTTACATCATTCAAAATATCTCAAAGAGATAAAATTATTCTATTTGAACAATTATCTACTTAGCCCCAACTTGTCCCAACCAATAACCCCCAACAAACTTGGTATTTAAGTGCAATTTAGCTAATAACATTGCTGATTCGGTTGACAAAGAGAGCGACATGAGCAGTGAAGTGCAGCCTCCTTCAAACTTGGAGCTCGTGTTGAGCGAGGATGGCGGCCTAGTTAGGACTACAATCCATAGACCCTGTAGGCCAGATGGAAAGACCTGCGCCGCCAAAGTTGTCTTGCAGGTGCCCTACCTAGCTTGACAAACAGTAAGCAAATTGATTTGTGGGCCTAATTGCATAATTTAATATCTAAGAATCCAAGAGAAAATGCCTTGGGCTCGAACCCATGAACAATTTAATGATTGACACCCCCGATCCCAATCCCATTCTTAGAAGGAAACAGACTTGATTTTTATGGATAAGATTTACTAGGCCGAGGTGAATTGCTTCCCTTCGTTTGTTTTATAGATAATCTGGTGAAGATTGCGTAATTCTGTATGTAGTTGCAGAATATAAACACTAAGCAGAGCACCCTTTTATTTATTTTTTGCCCCCATTAATAAAGGGTTAATGCCGGATTAAACCCCTACAGTTCCATTGTTGCTGATAGATTCCCGGACTGAATTTCTAACTCTTTTACCCTCCTCAAAGTAAAAAGGGAGCTACTTTTCAACAAATAGGCCTCTGTTGGTCTATTCGCAATGTTGCTATGCCTCAGCGTAGGAGTGTCCAATCCGCCTGGTCCGACCCGGCCTGGAAAATCGGGACCGGGCCGAGTAAAAAGGGTACTCGAACCTAGGCCCGGTTGGACTGGGTCATGTCTATGTCAGGTCACAGGCCTGAGCGGGCCCGGCACCGGGCCGGCCCGATTTATTTTTATTTTTTTTACTTAATAATTACTTTTTCTGTAAAATAATATAATTTCAAGAGTAATTAAAAATAAAGTATGCAAAATTTTGATAAAAAATCAATCATATTATTAATTATTTTTAATTATACAATTTACAAATACAAATATCATAGAAATTAAAATGATAAAAAATAAATTCTTTATTATTAAATCGTTAACGATATAATTTTTTTTAGAATTTATCGCATCACAATAGATGAATACATCCCAACTATGCTGGCACCTGCTCATGTATATCACTATCATTTGCAATTCTTTTCAAAATAAATTACCAAAATTTTACAGTTAAGAAATAAAAATTATAAATTAATGAGTAATTTGACTAATTTTTACTCTTTATCTCTATCTCGTATTTGTTAGACCCTAGGGGGGGTGATTAGGGTCTTATGCTAATCTAATCCGATTAAATGCCAATTAAAACTAATTCACAAGTTAATATATCCTACCAAAAAGATATACAATATGATATATGCAAGGATATGAAACTAACACAAGGGGTAAACAATATGAACTAAATAGTGGATCATATAGATAATGAGCTATGGCCAATGGCGATATAAGATATGAACATAAATATAAATGAACGCCAAAGCACACTCAAATACAATCAAGTGATCACGGAGTTTGGACTTTCCGTCCTACGTCTCCGCTCCCCACTCCCGGGGAGAAATCCACTAACACAATCCGGTTTGGAAGCCGGAACTTCTTCTACACACTCGGTTTTCTAGCTAACCGAAAACTCTACAACTCACACTCTTGCAATCACACTCTACACCCACTAAGTGTTGGACCTAGCCGTGTCTCCCTCAAGTGCTCGGTTACAACCTCTCCCTAGGCACGTCAACCGACGCCACTCCTCTTGGGACGATCCCCGACTCTCACCACACACTCCTCACTCGGTGTACAAGTGTATTACAAAGTGAATCTCACAATAAGCACAATATAACAAATGATTGTTCTCAACTATGGATGAGAACTCAATTAAGCACAACTCAAAGTTACAATCTCTCACCACCCAACTATACTATGTATGGAAGATACAATAAGCTCAATGTGGGTGTGTGTAACAATGAGTAAAATAAAATCTAACTCAAATAGCAAACTAGCAATAGTAAGAATATGAAAATCAATAACGAAATTGCTAGAGAAAAGAGTTAGAAAACTTCTCTATAAACACAAAGAAGAGGATGAAGAGGATTGAGAATGAATCCCTCAATCTGCAGTGAAAACTTCCTCCTTTGTAAACAGAAACCCAATCTTTTAAACAAACAGTAAAACCCTAAACCCTTGTTTAAAAAAAATCCGGTCGACCGCGAGCAGGTCTGAAAAACAAAGAAACAAGCAGAGACTTCGTCGGTCGACCGGTGCGGTCGACCGATGGAGCTTTTGGTCGACCGGACCGGTCGACCGACAGACTCTCTGTCGCCCAGAGAACATATGAACTCAGGTTCGGTCGACCGGTGCGGTCGACCGAAAACAGATATGACAGGTTATGAAAAATTGTTTATCTGATTTTAAAACACTGTTTAAAAATATCAAATAAATTCCAAAAAATATAAAACTTTGGGGAATGATTATAGACATGATAATAAACATGCCACAATGTCTGGTTTCGAAAAAGGACTTCCCAAATGAAAAATATCATCATTTTGCAAGATAGTCCAAAACACGAAAATGTAAACATGTGAATTTTAACATTTTGGCTAAACCAACTTTTGAAACTTTACAAAATGATTTTATAGACTTAATAGAAGATGTAAACTATTGTTATGAAGTCTATAAATAGTGAATATAGTATTTTATCAAAATACACATATAATACACTAAAACATGATTTTATGGAACTAAATAAAATTGATATTGATGAAATCATATAAATGTATTAAGTATGAAACAAAAATATGTTTTCCAATTGTATTCAATTGTTTCATAGTAAAACTTGAAAACTATCAAACCAAAATATATATGTATATATATAACTATATATATACATGGAAACCAATAAATGTGTGTGTGTGTATGATATTGAGCTTAGAGTATATAACACACATAATATAAAATCTAAAACTACATTACCCAAGCAATCTTGATCTTCAATTAAGCTTGGCTTGTTACACTTGCGGATAAAGCTTGAACTTGATCTTTAACTTGAATTTTATAGGCTTCAACCCGACATTCCGCCAACCTCCTTTGGATATCATCGTTGAAGCGCAATTCCATCCATCCTCCAACATATTGTTTGCCTAGAATAAATATAAAGCACGAACACTAGACAAACAATATTAGATGTAAATTGTTTATAAATCATCATCAAAACAAGAAGGCCAATAGTATTGTCAACTCATTAAGTTTATCTTCAATACTAGCCATCCGATTGATGCCTTAAGTTCTCTTCTCGGACCTCCACCAATCTTGTAGGCACATTACCGCATGTACGATAGACGGAGCTAGCGATATTCTGTGGTTGTCGATCAAACGTCCTGATATGCTGAAAGTGGGTTCCGAAGCTATTGTAGAAACCTGCACTGTTAGTAAGTCACGAGTAATGATGAAAAGTATAGGATATGAAACTGTTTCATATACACTCCACGATTGTAAAATATCGAAATTATTATTTGAGCATTAACTAAAGATGCGGATAAATATTGTTCAATTTTAGAAGTTTTCTTTGATGATGATCCACATCCAGATCCATGGCTACCAGTTAGCCTCGCTATTATTAATTGCCTGTCAAAACTCTTACATTTGCCCCAGCTTGAACTCGTAGAAGCAGAAGATGTAGGTTGATGTGTACTTACACAATATCTACTTGCATACTCCTCATATAATCTTTGAAAATAATATTTAATAGTGTTATAATGAGTAAGAGAAGTAACAATCTGACCATCATCAGTGTCTATTATCATATTTTCATATAAAGAATTTAATAAATTTTAAAGACCAACATCCTTCAAATATGGATCGATAAGAATCCCCAAATTATAATAGGAATAGACCTAAAATACTTATTAAATTTACTTTCTATTTGAGAAATCATATTTTCAAAATAATTATCCATATGATAAGTGATTAAATTTTTTTGAGTATTTAAAATTTATAGAACAACTTGAATAATAGCTGGATAATAACAACCAGATAATAACATAGTAGTATTATAAAAAACTTGTAATATCTCTTTTACACTATATATAACTGTCCATTATTCATCAGTTATTTCGTACATGCTACCAGAGCTAGAGCTAGAAGCATAGAAAGCAATAAAAATATTTATAATTTTTTTATACTCTGTCGCTACATTTAACATTGCATAGGTAAAACTCTACATATGATCAATATCTTTTTGAATTAGCCTGGGTTTCAATTTTTTTTCATTTACAGAATTGTTTCTATCTTTTAAGTTTTTGTTAAGAAACATTATTAGCATAATGTATAACCCTAACCTTTTTCTATCATGAGTTTAATTTCATTAAATGCACTTTTAATAATTAAATTTAAAATATGACACATGCATCTAATATGAAAAATATCACCATGACCTGACAATAACAAAGATGATTTGATATGATGTACAATTACATTATGATTGCTTGCATTATATATCGAAAGAGAAAATATTTTTTCAGAAATTTCTAATTTTGAAAGTTCTATTATGAAATTTGCAATATTAACACCAGTGTGAGAATCTTCAAATGCAATAAAAAATAACTCTTTTAAACAGTTGCTAACTATCATCAATTCAATGTGTTGTGATACATAAATAACTAATTTGTGCTCTAGATGTTCAAATATCAGAAGTTAGAGAAAATTTACAGTTTAAATTTTGAAAATAAGAAATTATTTTTATTTATTCATCGTGATAATATTTTAAAATATCCCGTTGATAAAATTGATGAGAAATTTTTTTAAATGAGGGATAAAAACCATCTCTAATCAATCCTCAAATCCATCATCTTCTACTAATTTAAAAGGAATGGTTTTAAGAACAATAAACCTGATGACGCATTTACTGGCTTCAATTGCGTCATAGTTCCAAGAACTGAGGCTACCAGAGGTTGATGATTGAGAGAGTGGAGACTAACGGATATCTTCTTGAGACATTGCCGCTTGAGCTCTATTATGCTTTTCTAAATAGTGTTTGAGTTTGTTGATGCCTCTTTTATGATGAACTTGGAAAATATGGCCACACAATGCACATTTAGCTTTCTGGGTAAGAAGTTTACTGTGTTGATCCTTAGTGACTTCTATCTTCTCGAAAAAATTCCACACATCGGATTTTGGCTTTTTTTAGAGCTCTAGGTGTGGGATCATCGTCATCGGATTCAGGATCAACATCGGTAGGAGGAGTATCTGTAGGTATAGTAGGAATACGAGTAGGAGTCATTTTAATATCGGGAGTTGGAACTTGCCCTTCATAATCGAAGAGGAAGCCATTTGATTGGAGAATTAAAGACAAAGAGAATAAGAGAGTATTTGAGAGTATAAGAGAGTAAGATAAGTAGATGACTTTTGAATGAGCAAAACAAATGAAATTCTCCTCTATTTATAAAGGCAGTCCTTAGCCAAATGACCCAAATAACCTCAAATTTTAACCTTTTTAATTGTTTTTGGGGATATTTCGACCAAAAAACCAAAAATAACTCTTATAGACTATTTTGGTTAGACCAGTCCAGGCCGGGTCCGAGCCAACCCTGTACAACAGTCACATTTTGTGACCGTTGCACCGGGTCCGGGCAATGGTCACAAATGTGACCATTTGGACCGTGCCGGCCTAGGCACTTTGATGCAATGATCAAATTTGTGATTGTTGGACCGGACTGGGTCCGGGCTAACCCGGGCCAAGCCCAGCGCAACGGTCACATAACGGTAAAAACAAATGTGACCGTTGCACTGAGCCAGGCCCAGGCCGCCTGGGCAACGGTGACAAATGCGACCGTTTGGACCGAGCCAGCACGGACAACCTGGTCCAATGTGTCTGTTGGACCACGGGTTGGGCCAACCCGGCCCGATCCAAATTCTTTCACCTGGTTCGGGCTTA